>NC_057800.1:354957373-355270488 GCF_018294505.1 Triticum aestivum | reverse complement strand
CAGAAACGGGCCGACTCTTGCCATGGGCCGAATTTGGCCCATTAGGGTAACAGGCCAGTAACGGGCCGACTCTTGCCATGGGCCGAATTTGGCCCATTAGGGGAACAGGCCAGTAACGGGCCGACTCTTGCCATGGGCCGAATTTGGCCCATTAGGGGAACAGGCCAGTAACGGGCCGGAAGTAATCGAGGGCCGAAAAGGAGCCCAAGAACGTATGGGCCGTCAATAGGCCGAAAGCTAACACGGGCTGGAAACGGCCCATGTAAATCACGGGCCGTTAACGGGTATAAAGAAAATTACTGTTCATTATGGGCTAGAGTCACCGTGGGCCTGTAAAGGGCCGAAAGATACGAAGGCCTCATATGGGCCGAAAGACGTCGTGGGCCATACATGGGCCGAAAGTGAAATGGGCTGGTGTTATATTCGACGGCCCACATGACGTTGTTGGGCCGATTTCCTTTAGGGCCTAACGGGCCGTGAGTTAACGGGCCGTAAAATGGGCTATTTGCGAAGAGACCGTTAACAGGCTTTTCATGGGCCAGCCCGTTAACTTTTGACCAAGTCAAACGGGCCGGCTTTGTAAGCTAAATGGGCCAGTGGTGGGCCGTGGCACGTGTCGACATATCATAGGCGCCTATCTGACCCACTGACGAGCTGACACGTGTTTCGTCCGGCCAATAAGAATTTTACACATGGAAATTCCCCATTGGTCGGGGCTGTTAACGGGTTATCGGATCCAAAACCCGACCCGATAGCTTAACGGCGTTCCGTTACGGTGGATGCCGTGTGTCGGTCACCCTTGACGAAAGCACTTCTGTGACGCGCGATTTATCATCATGGAAGTGGGCACTTCCGTGATGATAATTTTGGTAATGTCATGGAACACTTCTACGACAGCACAGGTATGACTATCTTGATTCTGTCAAAAAATTGTCATGGATGTACATGCATGACAAAAAACGCGACCTACTGTGACAAACACGTATCATCATGGAAGTGTATTTTTTTGTAGTGCTACGCTCCGTGCTGCCATCATCAGAGATCCCGGCGCCGGCTGGAGGAGCCGGTGACAAGAAGCCGACCATGGAGAGGGATGGCGACCACGCCGTCTTGCCGGAGATAGAGGCGCCTCCACAACTGCCGACCACAGACGCGCTGGGCGCCCAGCCAGCTGCCCCATTGGAACCACCAGCCGGAGGCGAGTTGGTGGTGGGGTCGGCTCCCACGGCGCGCACTCCAGTGCGTCGCCGTGTAGATAATGCAGCATCAGCACCGAGGCCGATGGAGGTTGGGAGTGCCATCTCATCGGCTCCCAAGGCCGAAGCCACTAGCGTCGTGCCGATAGAGTGGGTGCGCGGAGGCGGGACGAGCGCCTTGATCAAGGCGGCGTAGGACGTCCAGGCCGACTTCAGAGCCAAAGTCGTCGCCCTCTCGCAATGCATGAAGGCGTTTGTGAAGACGCGGGCCGCCGTTCGGGTATGCGACTTGCTTCTTGTTTTTGTTTTCTGTAATCTTCAATGGGGGCGCACCAGTGGACCCACTGGGTGTAGTCCCCGAGTTCCGGGCCAGCTAATGACCAGGTGGCCCTGAACTTCATAGTGGGTTCTGAGCTTCTGACTGACTACCCTTTTGTTGCCTTGTTGCAGTACTATCACAACATCTGCGCGGCCAGCTTCAATGCTCATGTCTGAGAGCTGGACCGACAGACTGCCGATTTGGCGGAAAGCCGGAGTAAGCACTCCATCCTCTTTTCTCCACGGGGGCGCGTCAGCGCACCCGCGAGCTGTAGTCCCTGGGATGCGGGCCGACTGCTGAGCAGTCAGGCCAGATCTCCCGGCAAATACTTCTCTTTTTTCCTTGATTGTTGATATTTTTCCTCTCTTGCTTTTTCAGAAACCAACCCCGCCCTGTAGCATCAACTAGGCGAAGCCAACACCGCACTGCGCGCCAAGGAGGACCAATACAATAGGGCGGCCCAGGAGCGCGACCGCCTGATCAAGAAGATGGCGGACCAGGAGACACTTCACAAGGCAGCCCTGAAGCAGGTGAAGGACAACGAGGCCCGTCTACTGGCCGAGTTCGAGACCGAGCGTTTGGATTTTGCTGAGACGGAGGCGGCGCTGACTGCTGGTTATGGCTAGATTGAAGACATAGTTGACGGTGAGCTTTCTTCTCTTCTTTCGACTATTGGCGGTTCAGCGAGCTGGCCTCTGGCTTCTGACTCCTGACTTATTGTTTCGCTTGTGCAGACTTCTTCCCCGGCCAGTCCATCACGGGTGGGTGGCACGGAGATCACCGACGATGCCCCTCGGACCCTTGGCGAGCAGCTCCTCGGCATCCAGGCTCGTCTCTAGCGGGCCCACCAGTTGCTCCGCCGGCTGCAACGCGCTGGGGCTCAGGTGATCGCCGCCCTCTGGCCAGACAGGCAAGCCCCCCGCACCCCCAGTCGGACTTCCGACTGGCTGGAAGTGGCTGCCGGCCGTCTTGAGGCATGGAAGGGCTCCGCGGCCCGAGCAGGAGTGCGGTGGGCCTTGGAGTTCACGAAGGCATGGTATCCTGGGCTATATCTTGCCCAGTTGGCCATGTTTCGGCTAGAAGCCGCCGCCGAGCTGGCGGTGGTGGAGCGTGACCTCACCATACGTGCATCGGCGATCATCGAGTACACCAACACCGGTAACTTCATCCCTAAACTGAACGAGAATGGTGCTGAAGCGCCGCCAGAATGGTTCGGTCTGAACATGTATGACGGCGAAGACTCGGTGGAGGAAATCGCCTATAGCGACGAGGGGGAAGACGAGGAAGGCGAGGATGATGAAGATGATGCGCCGGAGGTCGGAGTGGACAGCCAGCCTCAAATCGACCGTGCCTCTAGCACCGAGCCGCGTGCCTGAACGCTGATTGTTGCCAAAAGCGGCGAAGCCGAGACCCGCCAGCCAGCCACTCCACCAACCGGCGTCCCCGACTCCACCAACCTGCTGGACTCGCCTGCTGCTCCCTTGGTCTAGGCCGCCAATTTATCGTAGCTTTTCCTTCTTAGTAGTCTTTTCCACAAACTTTGTTAAATTTGCACAATTCCACCCGCGGGGTGTATTCAAACTATGTTGAATGTGTTGGGGATCGTAGCAGAATTTTAAAATTTTCTACGCATCACCAAGATCAATCTATGGAGTAATCTAGCAATGAGAGGAAGGAGAGAGCATCTACATACCCTTGTAGATCGCTAAGCGGAAGCGTTCAAGTGAACGGGGTTGATGGAGTCGTACTCGTCGTGATCCAAATCACCGATGAACCTAGTGCCGAACGGATGGCACCTCCGCGTTCAACACACGTACAGCCCGGTGACGTCTCCTACGCCTTGATCCAGCAAGGGGAGAAGGAGAGGTTGGGGAAGACTCCATCCAGCAGCAGCACGACGGCGTGGTGGTGGTGGAGGAGCGCGGGACTCCAGCAGGGCTTCGCCAAGCACTACGAGGGACGAGGAGGGAGAGGGGTAGGGCTGCGCCAACAGGGGAGGAACCTCATGTGTTGGGCTGCCCCTTTGCCTCCACTATATATAGGGGAGAGGGAGGGCTGCGCCCCCACCTAGGGTTTCCTCCCTAGGGGTGGCGGCAGCCCTAGATCCCATCTATGGCTGGCGGCCACAAGGGGGAGAGGGGGAGGCGCACCTGAGGTGGGCCTTAGGGCCCATCTGCCCTAGGGTTTGCCCCCCTCCCCTCTTGGAGGTGCCTTGGGCCTTGGTGGGGGGCACCCCAGCCCACCTAGGGGCTGGTCCCTTCCCACTATTGGCCCATGTAGGCCTCCGGGGCTGGTGGCCCCACCTGGTGGACCCCCGAACCCCTTCGGTGGTCCCGGTACACTACCTGTGATGCCCAGAACACTTCCGGTGGCCAAAACCATACTTCCTATATATTAATCTTTACCTCCGGACCATTCCGGAACTCCTCGTGACGTCCGTGATCTCATCCGGGACTCCGAACAACATTCGGTAACCGCGTAGATACTTTCCCTATAACCCTAGCGTCATCGAACCTTAAGTGTGTAGACCCTACGGGTTCGGGAGTCATGCAGACATGGCCGAGACAACTCTCCGGTCAATAACCAACAGCGGGATCTGGATACCCATGTTGGCTCCCACATGCTCCACGATGATCTCATCGGATGAACCACGATGTCAAGGATTTAATCAATCCCGTATACAATTCCCTTTGTCTAGCGGTACGATGCTTGCCCAAGATTCGATCGTCGGTATCCCGATACCTTGTTCAATCTCGTTACCGGCAAGTCTCTTTACTCGTTCCGTAACACATCATCCTGTGATCAACTCCTTGGTCACACTGTGCACATTATGATGATGTCCTACAGAGTGAGCCCAGAGATACCTCTCCGTTTACACGGAGTGACAAATCCCAGTCTCGATTCGTGCCAACCCAACAGACACTTTTGGAGATACTTGTAGTGTACCTTTATAGCCACCCAGTTATGTTGTGACGTTTGGCACACCCAAAGCACTCCTACGATATCCGGGAGTTGTACAATCTCATGGTCTAAGGAAATGATACTTGACATTAGAAAAGCTTTAGCAAACGAACTACACGACCTTGTGCTAGGCTTAGGATTGGGTCTTGTCCATCACATCATTCTCCTAATGATGTGATCCCGTTATCAATGACATCCAATGTCCATGGTCAGTAAACCGTAACCATCTATTGATCGACGAGCTAGTCAACTAGAGGCTTACTAGGGACATGGTGTTGTCTATGTATCCACACATGTATCTGAGTTTCCTATCAATACAATTCTAGCATGGATAATAAACGATTATCATGAACAATGAAATATAATAATAATAACTAATTTATTATTGCCTCTAGGGCATATTTCCAACAGTCTCCCACTTGCACTAGAGTCAATAATCTAGTTCACATCGCCATGTGATTAACACTCACAGGTCACATCGCCATGTGACCAACATCCAAGAGTCTACTAGACTCAATGATCTAGTTCACATCACTTAAAGAGTTCTGGGTTTGATCATGTTATGCTTGTGAGAGAGGTTGTAGTCAACAGGTCTTGCCATATTCAGATCCCTATGTATTTCGCAAAACTTTATGTCATATCATAGATGCTGCTACCACGTTCCACTTGGAGCTATTCCAAATTATTGCTCCATTATACGTATCCGGTATCTCTACTCAGAGCTATCAAAATAGGTGTTAATCTTGCATCGACGTAACTCTTTACGTCGAACTCTTTATCACCTCCATAACCGATTAACATTTCCTTATTCCTCTAAGGACAATTTTGACCGCTATCTGGTGATCCAGTCCTAGATCACCTTTGTACCCTCTTGCCAGACATGTGGCAAGGCACACATCAGGTGCGGTACTCAGCATGGCATACCGTATAGAGCCTATGACAAGAGCATAGGGGACGACCTTCGTCCTTCCTCTTTCTTTTGCCGTGGACAAGCTTTGAGTCTTACTCAACTTCACACCTTACAACTCAGGTAAGAACCCCTTCTTTGACTGATCTATTTTGAACTCCTTCAAAAACATGTCAAGGTGTGTGTTCTTTGAAAGTATCATCAGGCGTCTTGATCTATCTCTATAGATCTTGATGCCCAGTATGTAAGCAGCTTTATCCAGGTCTTCCTTTGAAAAAATACTCTTCAAACAACCATTTATGCTTTCTAGAAATTCTACATTATTTCGGATCAACAATATGTCATCCACATATACTTATCAGAAATGTTGTAGTGCTCCCACTCACTTTCTTGTAAATACAAGTTTTTAGCAAACATTGTATAAACCTAAAAGCTTTGATCACTCCATTAAAAGATATATTCCGATTCCGAGATGCCTGCTCTAGTCCATAGAAGGATTGCTGGAGCTAGCATACCTTTTAGCATCCTTAGGATCGTCAAAACCTTTTATTGTATCACATACAACTTTTCTTATGAAAACTGGTAAGAAAACTTGTTTTGACATCCATCTGTAAGATTTCATAATCGAAAAAAATAGCTAATGCTAACATGATTCCAACGGACTTAAGCATCGCTACGGATGAGAAATTCTCATCGTAGTCAACTCCTTGAACTTGTGAAAAGTTTCTTTCCCACAAGTCGAGCTTCATAGACGGTAACATTACTGCCCATGTCCGTTTCTTCTTAAAGATCCATTTATCTCAATGGCTTGCCGATCAACGGGCAAGTCCACCAAAGTCCATACTTTGTTCTGATACATGGATCCTATCTCGGATTTCATGGATTCTAACCATTTGTCGGAATACGGGCCCACCATCGCTTCTCCATAGCTCGTAGGTTCATTGTTGTCTAACAACATGATATCTAAGACAGGATTACCGTACCACTCAGGAGTAGTACATATCCTTGTCGACCTACGAGGTTTGATAGCAACTTGATCCAAAGCTTCATGATCACTATCATTTACTTCCTCTTCAACAGACATAGGCACCACAGAAAACATCTTTCTGTGTTGCATCACTCTCTGGTTGAAGTAAAGGTTCGACAACCTCATCAAGTTCTATCTTCCTCCCACTCAATTCTTTCGAAAGAACTCCTTCTCAAGAAAGCACCCGTTCTTAGCGACAAACAATTTGCCCTCGGATCTAAGATAGAAGGTATACCCAACTGTCACCTTTGGGTATCCTATGAAGATATGTTTGTCCGCTTTGGGTTCGAGCTTCTCTGGCTGAAGCCTTAAGCATTGCAGCCCCAAACAGTAAGAAACGACAACTTTGGTTTCTTGCCAAACCAATGTTCATACGATGTCGTCTCAACGGACTTAGATGGTGTCCTATCTAAAGTGAATGCAGCTGTCCCTAACGCATAACCTCAAAATGAAAACGGTAGATTGGTAAGAGACATCATAGATTGCACCATATCTCATAGGGTTCGATTACGACGTCCGGACACACCATTACCTTGTGGTGTTCTAGGTGGCTTCAATTGTGAAACAATTCCACAATGTATTAAGTGATTGCCAAACTCATAACTCAGAAAATCCCCTTTTGATCAGATCGTAGGAACATGATCTTATTGTTATGATGATTCTTAACTTCACTCTGAAATCGCTTGAACTTTTCAAACGTTTCAGACTTGTGCTTCATTAAGTAGATATACCTATATCTACCCAAATCGTCAGTGAAGATGAGAAAATACCGATATCCACCGCATGCTTCAATTCTCATTGGATTACATGCATCAGCATGCATGATTTCCAACAAGTCACTTGCCCGTTTCATTGTACCTGAAAACGGGGTCTTAGTCATCCTGCCCATGAGGCATGGCTCGCATGTGTCAAGTGATTCAAAATCAAGTGACTCCAAACATCCATCGACATGGATTTTCTTCATGCATCTTACGCCAATGTGACCTAAGCGGCAGTGCCACGAGAAAGTGGTACTATCATTATTAACTCTACATCTTTTGGCGTGAACATGTGTGTTACCACAACCGAGATTCAATGAACCATTCACATAGGGTGCATGACCATGAAAGGTATCATTCATGTAAACAGAATAACCATTATTCTCTAACTTAAATGAATGACTGTATTGCAATGAACATGATCTAATCATATTCATGCTCAACGTAGACACCTGATAACATTTATCTAGGTTCAATACTAATCCCGAAGGCAGATGGAGCGTGCGATGGTGATCTCATCAACTTTGGAAACACTTTCAACACACATCGTCACCTCGCCCTTAGCCAGTATCCGTTTAGTCCGTAGCTTTTGCTTCAACTCACCAATAATAGCAACTGAACCGGTATCCAATACCTAGGTGCTACCAGGAGTACTAGTGAGGTGCACATTAATAACACGTATATACTTTGTTGAAGTTTCCAGCCTTCTTATCTACCATGCATTTGGGGTAATTCCGCTACCAGTGACCGTTCCCTTACAATAGAAGCACTCAGTCTCGGGTTTGGGTTCAACCTTGGGTTCCTTCACTGGAGCGGCAACTGGTTTGCCATCCATGAAGTTTCCCTTCTAGCCCTTTCCCTTCTTGAAACCAGTGGTCTTGTTAAACCATCAACACTTGATGCTCCTTCTTTGATTTCTACCTTTTGCGGTCTTAAGCACCGCGAACAGATCCGGGATCAACTCCATCCCTTGCATGTCATAGTTCATCACGAAGATCTAGTAGCTTAGTGATAGTGGCTAGAGAACTCTATCAATCACTATCTTATCTGGAAGTTTAACTCCCACTTGATTTAAGTGATTGTAGCACCTAGACATTCTGAGCACATGCTCATTAGTTGAGCTATTCTCCTCCATCTTGTTGGCAAAAGAGGTCTCACACCTCTCAACACGGGCATGAGCCTAAAATCCCAATTTCAGCTCTTGGAACATCTCATATGTTCTATGGCGTTCAAAATGTCATTGGAATCCCGATTCTAAGCCGTAAAGTATGGTGCACTAAACTATCAAGTAGTCATCAGAATGTGTCTGTCAGGTGTTCACAACATCCACAGACGACGTTGTAGGGGTTTGCACATCGAGCGGTGCATCAAAGACGTAAGCCTTTTGTGTAGCAGTGAGGATACTCCTCGGACTACGGACCTAGTCCGCATCATTGCTTACAATATCTTTCAACTTAATCTTTCTCTAGGAACGTATTGAAACAGGGAGCTACAATGTGAGCTATTTATCTACAACATATTTGCAAAGACAATTTAGACTATGTTCATGATAATTGAGTTCATCTAATCAAATTATTTAATGAACTCCCACTCAGATAGACATCCCTCTAGTCATCTAAGTGAAACATGATCCGAATCGACTAGGCCGTGTCCGATCATCACGTGAGACGGACTAGTCATCAACGGTGAACATCTCATGTTGATCGTATCTTCTATATGACTCATGTTCGACCTTTCGGTCTTCCGTGTTCCGAGGACATGTCTGTACATGCTAGGCTCGTCAAGTCAACCTAAGTGTATTGCGTGTGTAAATCTTGCTTACACCTGTTGTATTCGAACGTTAGAATCTATCACACCCGATCATCACGTGGTGCTTCGAAACAACGAACCTTCGCAACGGTGCACAGTTACGGGTAACACTTTCTTGAAATTATTGCGAGGGATCATCTTATTTAAGCTACCGTAGTTCTAAGCAAATAAGATGTAAAACATGATAAACATCACATGCAATCAAATAGTGACATGATATGGCCAATATCATTTGCTCCTTTTGATCTCCATCTTCGGGGCTCCATGATCATCGTTGTCACCGGCATGACACCATGATCTCCATCATCGTGTCTTCTTGAAGTTGTCTCGTCATCTATTACTTCTACTACTATGGCTAACACTTTAGCAATAAAGTAAAGTAATTACATGATGTTTATGTTGACATACAGGTCATAAATAAATTAAGACAACTCCTATGGCTCCTGCCAGTTGTCATACTCATCGACATGCAAGTCGTGATTCCTATTACAAGAACATGATCAATCTCATACATCACATATATCATTCATCACATCCTTTTGGCCATATCACATCACAAGGCATATGCTGCAAAAACAAGTTAGACGTCCTCTAATTGTTGTTGCAAGTTTTTGCGTGGCTGCTATAGGTTTCTAGCAAGAACATTTCTTACCTACGCGAAAACCACAACGTGATATGCCAATTTCTATTTACCCTTCATAAGGACCCTTTTCATCGAATCCGATCCGACTAAAGAGGGAGAGACAGACACCCACTAGCCACCTTATGCAACTAGTGCATGTCAGTCGGTGGAACCAGTCTCACGTAAGCATACGTGTAAGGTCGGTCCGGGCCGCTTCATCCCATGATGCCGCTGAATCAAGATAAGACTAGTAACGGCAAGTAAATTGACAATATCGACGCCCACAACTACTTTGTGTTTTACTCGTGCATAGAAACTACACATAGACCTAGCTCTGATACCACTGTTGGGGATCGTAGCAGAACTTTAGAATTTTCTACGCATCACCAAGATCAATCTATGGAGTAATCTAGCAACCAGGGGAAGGAGAGAGCATCTACATACCCTTGTAGATCGCTAAGCGGAAGCGTTCAAGTGAACGGGGTTGATGGAGTCGTACTCGTCGTGATCCAAATCACCGATGATCCTAGTGTCGAACGGACGGCACCTCCGCGTTCAACACACGTACATCCCGGTGACGTCTCCTACGCCTTGATCCAGCAAGGGGAGAAGGAGAGGTTGGGGAAGACTCCATCCAGCAGCAGCACGATGGCGTGGTGGTGGTGGAGGAGCACGGGACTCCAGCAGGGCTTCGCCAAGCACTACGAGAGACGAGGAGGGAGAGGGGTAGGGCTGCGCCAACAGGGGAGGAACCTCATGTGTTGGGCTGCCCCTTTGCCTCCACTATATATAGGGGGAGAGGGAGGGCCGCGCCCCCACCTAGGGCTTCCTCCCTAGATGTGGCGGCAGCCCTAGATCCCATCTAGGGTGGCGGCCACAAGGGGGAGAGGGGGAGGCGCACCTGAGGTGGGCCTTAGGGCCCATCTGCCCTAGGGTTTGCCCCCCTCCCCTCTTGGAGGCGCCTTGGGCCTTGGTGGGAGGCACCCCAGCCCACCTAGGGGCTGGTCCCTTCCCACTATTGGCCCATGTAGGCCTCCGGGGCTGGTGGCCCCACCTGGTGGACCCCCGAACCCCTTCGGTGGTCCCGGTACACTACCGGTGATGCCCGGAACACTTCCGGTGGCCAAAACCATACTTCATATATATTAATCTTTACCTCCGGGCCATTCCGAAACTCCTCGTGACGTCCGGGATCTCATTCGGGACTCCGAACAACATTCGGTAACCGCATACATACTTTCCCTATAACCCTAGCGTCATCGAACCTTAAGTGTGTAGACCCTACGGGTTCGGGAGTCATGCAGACATGGCCGAGACAACTCTCCGGTCAATAACCAACAGCGGGATCTGGATACCCATGTTGGCTCCCACATGCTCCACGATGATCTCATCGGATGAACCACGATGTCAAGGATTTAATCAATCTCGTATACAATTCCCTTTGTCTAGCGGTACGATACTTGCCCGAGATTCGATCATCGGTATCCCGATACCTTGTTCAATCTCGTTACCGGCAAGTCTCTTTACTCGTTCCATAACACATCATCCCGTGATCAACTCCTTGGTCACACTGTGCACATTATGATGATGTCCTACTGAGTGGGCCCAGAGATACCTCTCCGTTTACACGGAGTGACAAATCCCAGTCTCGATTCGTGCCAACCCAACAGGCACTTTTGGAGATACCTGTAGTGTACCTTTATAGCCACCCAGTTACATTGTGATGTTTGGCACACCCAAAGCACGCCTACGGTATCCGGGAGTTGCACAATCTCATGGTCTAAGGAAATGATACTTGACATTAGAAAAGCTTTAGCAAACGAATTACACGATCTTGTGCTAGGCTTAGGATTGGGTCTTGTCCATCACATCATTCTCCTAATGATGTGATCCCGTTATCAACGACATCCAATGTCCATGGTCAGGAAACCGTAACCATCTATTGATCAACGAGCTAGTCAACTAGAGGCTTACTAGGGACATGGTGTTGTCTATGTATCCACACATGTATCTGAGTTTCCTATCAATACAATTCTAGCATGGATAATAAATGATTATCATGAACAATGAAATATAATAATAATAATAATTATTATTATAACTAATTTATTATTGCCTCTAGGGCATATTTCCAACAGAATGTTGGTCGAGGGCCTTTTGATATGTAAATTATTTTCCGCACAAGTTGTGCTTTGGCCGAGTTCCGACTTTTCTTGCTTCTCCATTCCTTGATTTTTTCCTTTTCTGCCCTCCCTTGGTACCTACTTGCCAACCGATCAGCCGCTGTGTGTATTGCAGCCTGGTCAAGTACTTCACCATTGTGGGAGGACAAGTACTTTGACCGATTGGAACGTTGCACGCTAAGTAAGAAGTCGGCCGGCCTGCTGTTTAGCCAGTTGGTGAGGCGAAGGGCCGACTTGTCCTACGTCAATGTTTTGGTCCTTCGCCATTTTTCATGTGAGCACCATTTCTTGCCTTTACCTCTTGCCAATCAAACAGCCGCTCTGCGAGTTGTGCCTTATGGCAAGAGGGGGCGTAGGTGCTGACACATTACTTGTCCGACTACAGGAAGCACCGACATAGTACAAGGAGCAAGCCCCCGGGCCAACTTGTTGAACCCGGTTTCAGGCGGAGAAATGGGATAACACATTTTGTAGGCATAATACTTATCATGTAGATAAAGGAAAGGGTAGTCCCCGAGTGCTGCTCGAGGGACCTGAAGTCTTCATACTTAATACAAAAGATAGTGTGGTACATATTGCATTTAACTGTAAAATCCTCGGAGGAGATTTGCATTCCATGGGCGCTCTATTTCCTTGCCGGAATCGTCCCTCTTGCACACCCTGGGCTTCTGGTCATTGATCAGGTAGTAGGAGTCGTTGCCCAAGGCTTGCTGATGATGAAAGGGCCTTCCCAAGGAGCCGAAAGCTTGTGCTGGCCGGCTGTTCGCTGGATCAGCCGGAGCACAAGGTCTCCCTCTTGGAAGGATCTCGGCTTGACCTTCCGACTGTGGTAGCGGTGTAGACCCTGCTGGTAGATGGCGGACCGGCTAAGTGCCAACAGCCGGCCCTCTTCTAGCAGGTCGACGTCGTCTTCTCGTGCTTCCTTTGCCTCTGCCTCGGTGTACATGGTTAAGCGAGGTGAGTCAAACTCGATGTCAGTTGGGATGACCGCCTCGGCACAATACACAAGGAAGAAGGGGGTGAAGCCGGTTGACTTGTTCATAGTGGTGCTCAGACTCCAAAGGACGGTCGGCGGCTCGTCGATCCAGCAGCTGGCCGAACGCTCGACAGGCTCGACCAGTCGGGGCTTGATTCCGGTCAAGATGAGGTCGTTTGCTCGCTCGACTTGGTGAATTGACTATGGGCGGGCAACGGACGCTAAGTCCAGTCGTACGCCTTGTGTTGCCTAGAAACGAGCCAAGGCACCCTTTGCAAAATTTGTGCCATTGTCGGTGATGATGCTATGGGGTACGCCATACCGAGTGGTGATGTCTGCGATGAAAGTCACAGCAGTCAGACCACTCGACTTCTTGATTAGCTTTGCATCTATCCACTTGGTGAATTTATGCACGACAACAAGCAGATGAGTCATGCCACCGCGTGATGTCCTGAATGGTCCCACCATGTCCAGTCCCCAGATGGCAAAGGGCCAAGCAAGGGGAATAGTCTTGAATGCCGATGCCGGCAGATGTTGCTTGGAACTGAACTTCTGGCATCCCTTACATTTCTTGACCAAGTCTTTGGCATCTTCTAAAGCAGTTGGCCAGAAGAAACCATGGTGAAAGGCTTTGGCCACAAGTGATCTTGAGGCCGTGTAGTTGCCACACTCGCCTTGGTGGATATCTTTGAGGATTACTTGGCCCTCTTTTGGCTCAACGCAGCGCTGGTATATACCAGTGACACTATGCTTTACGAGTTCCCTGTTGTTGATGGTGTATGCTGCTGCCCGATGTTGCACCTGTCGGGCCGATATCTCATTGGTTGGTAGCTCCTTATTCACCAGAAAGTTGAGGATGGGCTGAGCCCATGACGGTGCTAAGACTTCCTCCACTGTGAATACTGTCACTTGCACTGGGGCGGCTGGGTTGGGAGGTGGCGGGCTGGAGTCGGCCGCCACTTGCTGCGTTGTTGAAGTCCCCGAGCCGACTGCTAAAGTCCTCGGGCCGACTGCAAAAGTCCCCGGGCCGAGATCTGAAGTCCCCGGGCCGGGTGCAACCGCTGCAGTCCCTGAACCGCCTGCCGAAGTCCCTGGGCCGACTGCTGAAATTTTGGAGTCAAATCCGACTGTTTCAGGAGCATCCGGCACGAAGATAGAATCTTATTCTGGTGAGGGCTTGATGGACGGCTTGAGAAGTCGCCGGAGGGATACGCCAACTTGTATGGCTTGCCGGGTGGAGCCAATCCGCGCCAGAGCATCTGCTTGCTCGTTATCGCTTCATGGCACATGGAGGAATTCACACCCTTCAAAATATCCGCTGAGTTGCTGGAGGGGGAAGCGGTAGCTTGCCATGTTTGCATCCTTGGCGTCCCAGTCGTCGGACGACTGCTGGACCACCAAGTTGGAGTCATCATAACATGGAATCCGGCGAATGCCGAGCTCTTTGGCAAGCTGGAGTCCGTGTATAAGTGCGTCATACTCGGCCACATTGTTGGAGGTGGCAAAATGGATTTACAATGTGTATCTGAGCTTGTCGCCTTTGGGAGAGGTGAGGATGATGCCGGCTCCCAAACCGGTGCGCATCTTCGAACCGTCAATGTGCATCCGCCAACAGGTGGAGTCCGGCGCTGGCGGCAGGTACTGGGTCTCGGCCCAGTTGACAAGGAAGTCGGCCAGTGGTTGGGACCTGATGGTGGTGCGAGGCTGGTAGAAGATGGTGTGGGGGGCCAACTCTATGACCCATTTTTCCTCTCGGCCTGAAGCATCTTGGCTACCTATGATCTAGGCAAGCAGAGCAGTGCAGACAACCGTGATAGGCTGCTCTTGAAAATATGGCTTTAACTTTTTGGTGGTAAAGTGTACGCGGTTGCACATCTTCTAGTAGTGGGGGTAGTTCTGCTTGGAAGCCAACAGTACTTGACTCAAATAATATACCGGTCTCTGGACTGGCAGAACCTTGCCGTCTTCCTTGCGTTCGACTACCATGACCATGCTGACCACCCGGCTGGGGGCGGCTATGTAGTGGAGCATGGGCTCCTTAGCAGTCGGCGCGGCCAGGACAGGCGGCGTGGTTAACATCTTCTTGAGCTGGAGAAAGGCCTCATCCGCCTTGTCATTCCAGTCGAAATGAGTGGTTTTCTTCAGGAGCTGGTACAGGGGAAGGGCCTTCTTGCCTAGTCGACTGATGAAGCGGCTGATGGATGCCAGGCAGCTGCTGAATTTTTGGACATCTCGCAGTCGGGTGGGTACTTCCATCCTCTCGATGGCTTTGATCTTAGCAGGGTTGCACTGAATGCCGCGTTTTGAGACCAAGAAGCCAAGGAGCTGGTCGGCTGGTACTCCGAACATGCACTTCTCTGGGTTGAGCTTGATCTAAAACCGGCACAGATTCTCAAAGGTCTCCTTGAGGTCTTCCAATAGGGTACCGCGCTTCTCTATTTTCACCACAATATTGTCCACATAGACGTGGGCGTTCCTGCCGAGTTGCTTGAGGAGGCACTTCTGCATGCAACACTGAAAGGTGGCGCCGGCATTCCTCAAGCCGAATGCTATTGTCAGGTAACAGAAGGCTCCGAATGGTGTGATGAAGGCGGTCTTCAGGCAGTCTGCTGGGTTCAACTTGATCTGGTGATAACCTGAGTAGGCATCCAAGAAGCTTAACAGCTCACATCCAGTTGTGGAGTCTATCATTTAATCAATCCATGGCAAGGAAAACAGATCCTTGGGGTGGGCTTTATTGAGACTTGTGTAATCAATACACATACGCCACTTGTTGTTCTTCTTCAGCACAAAGACTGGATTGGCAAGCCATTCTGGGGAGAAAACTTCCATGATGAAGCCAGCTGCCAACAGGCAGACGATTTCTTCTCCAACAATTCTCCTCTTCTCCTCCGGTAGTCAGCGGAGGGGCTGTCTGACTGGTTTGGCATCTGCTCTTAGATGTAGCTTGTGCTCGGCGAAATCTGTCGGAACACCCGGCATGTCTTTAGGGGACCATGCAAAGATGTCCCGATTCTCACAGAGGAAATCGACAAGCTCGCTTTCCTATTTGTTGTCAAACTTTGCACCTATGACAATGTACCTCTCCGGGTGCTCAGGCTCCAATGGGATCTTCTTTGTTTCTTTGGCCGGCTTGAAAGAGCCCTGGATCTCCAACTCTTGGGCTTCTGGGGACATGTCCGGCTGCTTGCCGCCATGGCCACCACCCGGTCAAGGAGTTTCTTCTCTACCGCAATCACGAGGGACTCGGCCAGCCGACTGCTGGCTACAGCGCAGGTAGCCGACTTTTCATAGTCACCACTGATTGTGATAATGCCTTTAGTTCCTGGCATCTTCATCTTGAGGTAGGCATAATGCGGCACCGCCATGAATTTTGCTAGAGCCGGTCAGCCTAGGAGCACAGGGTAAGGGCTCTCTAGGTCAACCACCTCGAACCAAATGGCTTCGCGGCGGAAATGATCCTTGTCTCTGAAGAGGACATCTATCTTGATCTTGCCGATTGGTGAGCGGGACAAGCCGGGCACAATTCCATGAAACACAGTCCGACTGGGCAGCAACTGCTTCTCTTTGATCTTCAGCTTCTCCATGGTATCCTGGTAAAGGACGTTGATGCTGCTGCCGCCATCTACTAGGATTCGGGAGAAACGAGCAGCTCGCCTCTCTGTTGCAAGGGTGGCGTCCAAAACCAGGGCATAGGAACTCGGAGAGGGCATTACTTCTGGGTGGTCGGCCCGGCTCCAGCTGATGGGCTTTTTAGACCAATGCATGAACTCTAGAGTAGTAGAAGCGACCGCATTTACTTCACAGTGTTCCTGGCGCCGGCTGTGTTTATCGCTAGCCACACTAGTGAAGACGACATAAGCACCATGCTCTTAAGGGTAATCATCTTGGACTTGGCCGACTACTGGATGGGCGGTCGACCGCTAAGGAGGCGGAGCCGGTGGGCTAGCAGACGGAGGACGCAGTCCTTCTCCCTTGGCGATACAAACAAGATAGTGACACTTCCAGGTCATGTGGTTGGAGGGCTTCGTGCCGCTGTGGAACTTGCAGGGGGCAAAGATAGTCTGCTCGAAGGACAAGGCGGGCAACCAAGTCGACTTGCCGCCCTTCTCATGTTTGGGAGGTGGCTGCCCTTTGGTTGTTGATCTTCAACAGTTGCCACCTGCCGGCTGGTGGAAGTCGGCTGGGGGCTTTGCGCTTGTTGTCGTTTGGCTGCTGGCACCGACTGTTGTCTCCAGCCGGTGTTCGAGGAGCCGGGGGGAGCACCTTCCCAGAACTGTCCACCCGGAGCTCTGACTTCATGGAGGAGTCGGCCGTGGCATATTTATCTGCTATGATCAGCAGCTAGTCGAGTGTGCCGTCTTGTCGCAGAGAAGTCGGTGCTTGAGTAAGGTGCCTTCTCGGCACCCGGCGGTGAATTACTTGATAGCCTGGACCTCATGCGCTCCTTCGCAGGAGTTGCACAATTCCGCCCACCGTGTCAGGTAATCGCGGGTGGACTCATTGGAGCCTTGGACGCACAACGCGAGTTGGCGAGGCTTGGGAGGCCGCTTGTAGGTGCTGGTGAAGTTTCAGATAAACACCTCGGTGAAGTCTACCCACCTGTTGACGCTGTAGGGATTGAGGCTGTTCAGCCATGTCCGGCTGTGCCCTGGAGCATAAGCGGGACGTACTTAACGGCAACGCGCTTGTTGTCGTTTGCTATGCTGACTGCCCTGGAATAGTCCACCAACCAATCCACCGGCTTCACGGAGCCGTTGTACTTGGGTGTGTCCCTCGGGAGTGAGAACCCCTTTGGGAAAATCTCCTCACGGATGCGGGGGCCAAAACAAGGCAGACCCATCGCGTCTTCTTCTTCTAGCGCCAGGGATTGAGCCAGCCGATCGATCCGGTGGCGTGCATCGTTCTCGCCGACTCCTTCTCAGCGGCCTAGCCGGTCTCCAAGAGTCGGATGATCAACAGGCGGCGGGGAGGTGCGCCTCTCCCTTCGAGGAGGTAGCAGCAATGGATCATCGTCCCGTCGTTTGACTGCTTGAGGGCGGCCGTCTTGGTCGCGATCGATGGTGATGCGAGTCCGGTTGCGACTGGCAGCCGGCTCTTTGTCTCGTCTGTCACGGGTGCCGCCAGTCAGCGTCCAGGAGGTCGCGCCATGCTCTCGGTGAGGGGGTGGGGTCTGAACCCGCTGGTGAAGCTCTTCTACGCGACAACTGGCTTCTTGCTGGGTAGCAGCCGCATCAATAAGCTGCTGAACGTGCTCTGTCATTTAGCGACGCTCGTCGTCCTCCAGGTGGTCCAACTCATCTGCTGCCGCCTGGGCGACGCGTATGTTATCCACGTGCGTGGCGTAGACCGGGCGGTCCACTCTAAACATGCTAGCGACGGCTCCGCCTCGCTGCCTGACTCTGCCTGCTTGGCTGGGCCCAGCAGCAGTCGGTGTGCCGCCGACAGCGCGATCAACTTCGTGCCGGAAGGCTTCGGAGAGGCGTGTCATGGTAGCCAACTTCTTGGCATTCTCCACAAGTGAAACACGGCATGCTTCCAGCATCTCGGCGTCCGCATCCACAGCAATGGGCGTGGACAGGTCCCGCATTGCCGCCTGGATGAACAGTAGATGGTGGAGTAGCGCATGGTGGGTCCCAGCAGTCAGGGGGGCGAATCGTTTTTTTTGCCCGGACGCACTTCCTTGTGTGCGAAGATGTAGCTGGTGGGTCCCAGCAGTCAGGGGGGCGAATCATTTTTTTCCCGGACGCACTTCCTTGCGTGCGAAGATGTAGCTGGTGGGTCCCAGCAGTCAGGGGGAAACACAGTGGCCCATCCGGTGGGTCATCCGCTGTCAGGTGGAGGAATCATTATTTTGCGCGTAATAAGGAGGCACTTCCTTGTTGCGGCCGTGGACCCAGCTGTCAGCCTCTCCACGTACAGTCCACGTCCAATGGAAGTCATTCCTTGACCACGTTGACCATGCCGCGCCGAGAGCACCACGGCGGTGGACGACTTTGACGACTAGGAAGGGGACGACTCGGAGCCGGGGAAGACGCAGCAGTGGATGCCCACGTGAAGAGGAGTACGAGGGTTCACTGGTTCGGCTGTGGTGTGAGGCTGATGTCGCCGCATAATAACAGGGGTGTGGGGGAGTAGAGGGATGGCCTGGCCAGCGGTGGGAGTAGTAGGGGCGGTGAGGCCTCTGCGGCATCACAGCCGGCCACGGGAGGCAGGAGCACGCGACACGACCGACGCTGGTTTGGGCGGCTAGAGCAAGAAGACCAGAGGTCGAAGAAGCACTACGGCCGTTGGATGAACATCGTACGGTAACATGAGCTAGAATCGTTCATATTGACTAAGTTGACAAAGCCCTCTGTCCCCGTCAACTTGGTAGGCCCACAAGTCAGCCTCCCACTATGTTGGGTTCCAGCGGGCAGGGGGAATATTCATTTTTTTTGTTTGTAATAATGAGGCACTTCCTTGCGTGTGAAGATAGCTGGTGGGTCCGACATGTCAGCGGGGGACACATTATTTTAGCATATACAGAGGCCCTTCCGGTGGGTCCCAGATGTCAGGTGGAGGAATCATTATTTTGCGCGTAATAAGGAGGCATTTCCTTGTGTGCGGCCGTGGACCCAGCTGTCAGCCTCTCCATGCACAGTCTACTTATGATGGTGTCGTTCGTTGACCACGTTGACCACGCCGCGCCGAGCGCATCCAAGGTGGTGGACGACGACGAGGCCCCGGACAGCAACGAGCCAGAGATGGGAAGACGCGTGAGTAGAGTCGCAGACGGAGAGGTGTACGAGGGTTAACTGGTTCTAGTGCGGTGTGGTTCGACAGTTGGTGGAGAAGAACAGGAGGTGTGGAGGGGTGGAGGGATGGCCTGGCCAACGGTGGAGTAGCGCTTCATAGCTAAGCGTGCTAAGCAGAGCTGCTAGCAGCAGGAGGCGGGAGGTGGTATCGGCGGCGCTGGAGGAAGAAGACGAGAGATTGAAGATACAGCCATTAGCTGGGCTGGGTGAACAAATAATGTAGCGTCCATGCGGCCCATTTATTTTATTTCCTAAAAAATTACAGGCTATTTGCACTTTCTCGAAATAAACGATTTTGCTGGGCTGATTCTAATTATAATGTTGGGTTGGGCCAGCAATGTTATCAAAAAATAAAAAGGGGCTGAGCATTTTGTTATAATATATTTAAATAATAAGTGATATTATTACATTTGTCCTTAAATCTTACCAAGCTTTTGTACACAATCACTAGGATTTTCGTGCCAAAACAATCCAGGATTTTATTTGTTAAGAAATTATTTTTATAAGTTAATAAGATGTGGGATATTGTTTTCTTATATATGTAAGTATCTGTTAAATATATGATGACAATAAAAATAATATATAATAACATATAAAATATATTTTTTAGAAAAACAGGGAGCATCTCCCCAGTTCCATTGCTGAGAACGAAACCACAACATATTCTTATACAGCAGCTCAAAGAGCAGTTCGAAAGCAATGGTAGAAAAGCTACAAACTAGGGGGGTGGATGAACAAGTTCTCTGAATAACACAAATCACCCGAGCGGTGCCAAAGGCAGAGCGGATAGAGCACTCAAATGACACAAGGAGGATCCAGCGAAGCCTTCATGGTCTTCAGCCGAGGGGCCGTGTCAGCCTGCGGCGACCAGTAAGCAAGCGGAGGCACCGGGCTGGAAGGCGTAGCATGGTGGATGTCCCTCTTTTTCGGCGCCAGCTGCCCATCATCTTCATCAGAGATCTTGAGACGAGCCCACGGGTCCAGCCCTAGAGCAGGTCGAGCCTTGTTCGTCCACAAGTGATCGCCAACGGTTTCTCGAGGGATCTTGTTAGGGTTTCCACAAAGCTCGTCAACTTGTCCTTGTCCGATCCGGAGGAGAGAATCGCCCAGTTCCTCATCATGTTTCTGATCAACCTCAAGACCTGCGGAATGGAAATCCAGGAGGTGTTACTGAAAATCATAGCATTTCTATATTTCCAGAGGCACCAAAGGACAACTGAGCTAACAGTGTTTAAAACTGAGCACTTTTTGGTAGCAATCCAGAATCTGGCGACAGATTCGAAGGATGAGCCAATCTGACTAGAGAAATATTCCTGAAGGTGGGCCCAGAGATGTTTAGCAACAATACATTCAAAAAATAGGTGAGAACAAAATTCTTGTTCGAAGCAGTAAAGACAATCAAGGGGTTTAATGATGTGTCTCTTCCTAAGGTTATCCCTAGTCATCAATTTGTTTTTGGAGAGAAGCCAGAGAAATACATGAATTTTAGGGGGAACTCCCAATTTCCAGACAGCAGGGATAAACACGGGTTGAACCCCTCTAAAGTTGATAACATGATACAGGACACCCTCACAAACGGCACCCTGTAGATGCTCGGTCCTCCAATCTCTAGTGGATGCTCCATCTGGGATCGATACTCCCACCACCGCTCCCTCATGATCGGATTCAGTGAATATATTTGCTCCATGGCCCATAGGAGAAGCTCTATGTACTCCGGCGCGACTCCCTCTGGGAGTATCGCCGCCTTTTCGCTCTATTGCAGATATTTGGCCATGGATGTCGCCGTCGCCGCTAGTTGGTCCTTGTTGTCAAACCAAGACTGTATCTCCAACATCCTAGCTAGCTTCACAGGGTCGCCGTCTGCAATCCTCACGTATCGGTTGTATTCCTCCATCAATCTACTTCTCCACCGCACCTTCACTCGCTGGTGGTGGTTTTTGAATGGAAGAGGAGAGGAGCAGCGCTGGTTTTGGATTAGAATGGGAGAAGAGCAATGCTGATTTTGGACTGGATCAGGAGAGGAGGGGCGGTGGTTTTGAAATGGAAGAGGAGAGGAGTGGCACTGCATTTAGATTGGAACAGGAGAGGAGCGGCGGTGGTTTAAGAGGAGAAGAGTGGCAGAGCAGGGCTGGTGTTGGAAGTATTTTTTTTGTTGTTTTGCGTATTTTGGGTCAAAGTTTGACCACGTACTGTATTTGACATGCAAAATGTGAATGCATGTCACCAAAAATTGTATCGTTTGGTTCGTATCTGAATGTACTTTCAAATTATATTATTTTTTGCAATATATAACATATATTTTATCTGTGAAAATCATGGTAAATTATGACCCAGAATAAAAGGGAGACTAGTTAATGTGGGGTCGCTTTCTTAATTGAAGGGTAAATTGATTTTGATTTTGATCCAGTCACAGCGCGCCGGCCCTCTCGTCCAATCCTAAATCACTGCCGCATGCTCCTCTCCCTCTTCTCCATTGCAAAACCACCTCCTCTCCTCTCCATCATCTCCATTCCAAAACTACCATCTCGCATCTCCCTCTTCTGATCTTCTCCATTGCAAAACCACCTCCTCTCCTCTCCATCATCTCCATTCCAAAACCACCGTCTCGCCTCTCCCTCTTCTCTATTGCAAGACCATCGTCTCTCCTCCATTTTCTAGATGCATTGCTCCATGGCGCGGGCGCAATCCATGGATACAAAATTAGTATACTGTATACTATTTAAAAGTCGAGGGCAGGGCTTTTCCTGCGTGGTAGGCGGCGGGGCAGTTCCACCTAGTTGGTTCGACAGAGACGCGAGAATATGAGGGAGTAGGCTGCTGCAAACGTAGGGCTGTGTGATTTGACTGCGAGTTACTGCTAGACAGGTGGGGTCCTGTGATTTGACTTTCCATTATCATTTTAACTGAAGCTCTACGACCGGCGTGAGTCTCCCGATTCCTGACCACCTCCATACAGGTGCCTCTCCCAATGCTCCACCATGTAGTAGAGGCTGGCTTTTGCATGAGAGCCCACTTCTCCACTTTTTCCTTGCCTCTCTTTCCTCCACATATGAAAAAATGCCATGTAAAGCGCACTATTGTACTAACTTTTACTTGCTCCTACAGGTGCTTAAGCTTGCCACATAGGCATAAAGTCTGATGTGGCAAGTTAATCAAGAAGACAGAGACTAGTTTAGTGACCCAAGGAAGAAACGGTGCTAAGCGTGTGTACCTAGGTGAAAAGACAATTTTGAGTCTATAGCTAATTAAATGAAGCAAACTTAGCAACACCATTTCATTGGAAGAGGTCACTCCTTGGAATTTGCAATAAATACTAGTACTCCCTGTGTCCCATAATATAAGAATGTTTTTGGCACTACACTAGTGTCAAAAACTATGGGACGGAGGGAGTACGAAGAAAGAGATAGAGAGGAGTAAAAAATACACTTATAGCCAACCTTATAGCCAACCTTGTTGTAGTATGATTGACCAAGTGATGACTATGTATGACAAGCCAACATCAGATAGCCTAACGCATCGTGTTAAATCTCCAAGGGCGCGACCGCGCGAGCGACGCGATGGTCGTGGTAGGCACGACCATGATACGGGCTGTTGGCCGCCCTTGGATCTGAGATCAAACGGTCGCATGCTAAGTTGCTAAAAATTTGCAGAATAACCCTCCAGGACAGGATATTCAACCATAGGTCTAGAATCACGCCATGCAACCGTTCGATCTCAGATCCAAGGGCTCTCAGAAGCCCGTATCATGGGAGAATGGAAAGCCACTACCCTGCCATTCGCACGCTGGCAGTTCGCTCCTACTCGTCCCCGCACGTCCTTCAATACTATGGCGGTTCGCTCCTAGTCGTCCCGTCCATTCACATTATGGCAGTTCCACTAATCCTAACCCTCCTCCCAAATCCATGGCGTCCCAAATCTCCACGATCGGTGGTGAGTACAAGGTTAGAACCATCACTGGCGATGAGTTCGACGTCATCTACACCCGTTCTTCCGCGACGGTGAAAGGATGCCTTTCTCGCTTCAGATGCATGTTCAAAAACTCAGATGATGAGTGGGTAGCTGGGCTAGATGTTAAGTACACCACAGTCCTGGGACCAGAGAAGGATCTAAAGGACGAAGAGAGGAACAAGCCTGCCGTGATCCAGGTTTGCGTACATAACGTTTGCTTGGTCTACCACATATGCATGCCGACGTTGAGTGCCATGAATTTAAGAACTTCCTCAAGGACAAAACAGTGAAATTCGTTAGTGTAGACTTTAAGAACGACAAAGAAGTCCTGGGTCGGATAGGCCTCGTTGTAGGCAACCCCTTCGACCTCCAGAAGAATCGCTGGTGCCCGCTCATCAGCCTTCAATGCTGACCCTGGCAGGGGCCATGGTTCATCCTTTGTACCGTAAACTGGAGAAAACTCATCGCACGTTTCATCGTCATGCATGGCAACGGAATGTACTGGACATAGACCACATCCACTACGCTGCAATGGATGGCTACCTTAGTTTCAATATCTACAAGGGTTGGATGAAGAGAAACATCCAAGTGTGCGGTTCAAGCAAAGAAGTATCGGCCAATAGGAAGAGGGACAAGGACGAAGTCGAGGATGTGGACGAGGACTCTAAGTAAGGTGGCAGTGTCATTGCTCATGGTGGTTCTAATGCAGTGTCTACCGGAATAGTTGCAAAGTTTAATTTCAAGTGTGCTTAATTTAATTTGAGGGGTGTGTTGTGCTGAGCCCCCAGCAGAACTATGTTATGTTTCTTCTCGTTACTTTAACTCTTCAGTACGTACATACTAGTATTTCTTACATTTCATCTTTTAGTTGGTATAGTACTACCACTCGTTTCTTCACATTATATACGTACAATATATATGGCCAACATCATATAGTCAGAAGTTTAGTTGTCAAAGATTTTCAGGGTGCTTAGTTATGTCAAAGAATTCCATGATGCTTAGAGGGTGCCTGGATCCAAGGGACTTATTTTAATCTGACTAAAAATAGTCTCTTTAAGAGGCTAAAGTTCCAAGCACCCCTGACTAAAGAGGGGCTAAAACTAGTCTTGAGACTAATTTTTTTTAGTCAGGGATACCCCTACTAAAATGTGGATTAGTCCTCTCTCTACTCATTTAAGTCCTCTCCTTTAACACAAGCGAGTTCTGGATTGGAGGGTTTGGAGGATAATAAATGCTCATTAACTTGATTTTCACCTTTTTAGTATTTGGATCCAAGCATGGGTGAGGCTAGCATGTTTTAGTCCCACTACTTTTAGTCATGGGACTAAAACGTATCCAAGAGCCCTCTTAGTTTTATTTGAGGGGTGGGTTGTGCTGGACAGCATTATTGTGACTAGCCTTTTTAATAGTACTATATGCATAATTTTGCAACGAGCGCTCTCTATATGTACCACCTTTTTTAATTTCAAGTTTTGCTCCATGGCACAATCCATCAATACTACTGCTATACAAAAGTATACATTTTTTAAAAGGTAAGAGGGCGGGGCAGTCTAGCTTGGTCGGTTTCACGAGAGGCGAGGGCCTTTGTGATTTGACGGCTCATTACTGCTGGAAGGCAGGGCCTTGTGATTTGACTGCTCGTATAAATGCGCCGACGACCTGATCGAGGAGGAGCAAAGAACCGTGCAGTATACTCAAGTTTTCCACTAGAGTAGTACTGCGATGGAGGAGCATGAAACACGACATCCCAGTGCCATATGGCGATAAAAAATGATCTAATTTGCTAGTCATCTCATTGTTAGCGTTGTTCTATTCATTCCCTAAAAAAACATTGTTCTATTCATGCCTCGCAGAGAACGTGACACGTGCAGCAAAACACCCGAAGCAAAAGATGAAACACAGGAGCAAAAGAAGAAGGAAGATCATCACCCCAAATGATCTAATTCGCCACGGAGTCGTAAATGCTTCTTCATCTCCTCCACGACCTCCATTTCCTTGCATGTCTCCTCCGCCATCTTCTTCATTTTGTCCATGACGCGGGATTTCTTGACGCGAGCCTTCATCATCTGTTCCACAGCCGCATTACGTACCTTGACAGTAGCCGGGTGCTTGATGCGGAGCTTCGCCAACTCCTCCTTCTGTTCCATGACAAGGACCTGCAACATCTTCATTGAGGAACTACTATTCTCATGCAGCTTCTTCCAGCCGGCATTCTTCTCCTTCAATAGGTCGATCTCGTGGCAGAGCTTTGCCTCGTCCTCCTGAAGTCGCAGGATTTCGCTGGTCGCCTTCTTTTCTAAGGCAATGCTCTTCTTCAGCAGCATCACCAAGCCGGCGGTCAACTCCCCTGCTGATTGAGCTCAGTGGGCATGTCGTCGAGGCTCTCCTTCAGCAACTCCATCAAGCCTTGGATGAACTCCTTCTGCTTATTGAGGTGCTTATTGAACTGATCGGGCATGCCGTCGAGGGATAACGACTCCAGCTCTGCTGGCTCGGCATGTTCGCCTCCGCGTCTAGGGCGCTCCTGGGAGACATCGCCTACCCGTGAGAGATCTTTCGAGGTCTCTGCGTGGCGGCGAGCCCTCTCTTTTCTTCCACGGCCTTGGTTGCCGCTCCCTTGTTACAAGTAGTTCTCGACCTAGAGCTCTGCTCACCGGCCATGGCAACGACGGACGAAGAAGAAGCACTTATGAGGAGGAAAGGTAGTGTAATTTTCGGTTAGGTAGTTCCCCTTTTTATAACCTAAGTACTAGCACTAGTACTAATACCTGCATAGTGGGAACACGTTCAAGTTTGGTACGTACTAGTAGGTGTGAGCAGGCTTTCGAATGTGATGGGAACAAGATAAAGATTAATTGATGGTTTTGGTTTTGAGGCCCAAAACGGCTCCCGATGAGTTTAGCGGAACATAAATTTCAAGTACTACACTACTCAAATGCGTAAAAATTATGTTACTGTCAAAAATTGGCACAAAATACGAAGGAGACCAATGAAAGTACTACTAGCAACCAATGATTTAACTACTCGCATGCGCGCAGTGGAGTAATAATGTCTTTCTTCCGCCCTCACGTCCACTCAATTTGCATGCGCTGTATTAATTGACCATCAATGAAGTGAACAACTTTACACGCGTCAAATTATCACATGGGGTGGATCTTGGTACAAAATTGCATCCGGCCGTGTACCCGCGTGTGCGTGCGAGGGAATGAGTGCATGCGTGGCGTGCGTGCACATCTTCGCTTCGTGCATGTACCGCCAGTATGGCTCAGGGAGGACGAGTACATTCTTCCGAAACCAGCAACACGTCACTGTGATCAATCCACGCAAGGAGGTCGCGACAACGCCTCCACATGTGCCACGTGGCTTCATGAACTGTAAGAGAGACACTGTGTAGCGTGCCATTGGTATTCTAATTTACGTGTTTTGCACATACTCGAAGTACTAGTAAGGTACACGTGCATTCCACGCATCAGATTTTGCAACCAAATTATGAATAAATACCACACTATAGCATGTAAGCTCTGAGTCATATATGCCTGATGTAGCCCTTCGTTTAGTTCTTATAGTTCATCTCATTCGAAATCACTTAGTTTTTATAAAAAAGCTAAGAACGCGGGAATAGGAAAAACATGGGATTATAGTGGAATGTCGTCTTGAATCCTACAGGATTGTACGAGTGTTTGATTGTGCATTGAAAAAATGCAGAATTCTTTCAAAGAGGTTTGAGTGGATGGGATGTTTCCTATGAAATCTAGTGCAAATGAATCATATGGAAAAATTCCTATGGTTTACAATCCTACGAATCAAACAACCAAGATAGGAAAAATTCCTAATGATTAGAATCCTCCAGAATTCCTTGGAGAATCCTTTGAATCAAAGAAGCCCTTAATCTATTTTATGATTCATGGAATTGTGCGTTGTAAAGCATAAAGTAAAAACAAATAATGGCAATTCAACTAGAAAAAAAGTTTGGGTAGTTATGATACGGAAAATTCTAGAACAAAAGAGAACCACTGTTGTTTTCAGGTTTGTGCATTATGCTTAAGTTCAACCATGGAGTCTGCTAGATTGTACATGTGGAAAATCCGGTGGGGGGCTAGAAGATGGTGCGAGGGACCAAGTGGAGGGAGACTATGAAGGAATGCACAAGTGCGAGATCGATATTTAGAGAGAGGGGGCGAACACGTGCGCTGTTACGCACAGTGGCGGAGCCATGAAAAATAAATGAGCTAGGGGGCCAAGCATTGCTAATCCTTTATGAGGAGGGTCAATTCATGAACTTAAATCATTTTTAGCAGCAATTGTCTAATGATCACATTCATATTAGCCTCGATATATAGTGATGTTAGGGGGGAGGGGGCAGGGCCCTTACTGCCCCCAGTCTTTGCCATTGTGCACGCGTCTGAGAGATGAAGTGGAAGGCATGGATGATGAGAGGGGCGACGTTGGATATATAATTAATGTGGGTGTATTAGCTATATATGTTAATCCTATATAGAGAGGTATAGATTGATTGATGTGGATGCGGGAAAGAGGGTGAGACCTCACTGGATATATCGATTGATCGGTTTGTGCGGAAAACTATGAAATACCTACATAGAGGAACATCGATCATTGCGCATGCACGTGTGAGAGATAAAGAATGCCCGATATGATGGAGAGGGGGGTGTGTGTGGGTGTGTGCCTTCATGGGAGACCGACCTGAAGAAAAAGATTGCATGCGTGCGATGGATAATGCCGACTGGTAGTGTGTGTGCATGCATGCACGAGAGAAAGTTAGTGGTACAATTATAAAGAGAAGACTATTGTGTGGGTGTAAAAGAATAGGTGAGGTCATAATCAATGTAAAGTTGAATTCAAATATTTGAATAAGAGATCATGATGTTTCAAACCCATGCATGCATGAAACCCATGCATGCATAAATATAACGGAGACCTGCGTCGTGTGTTTGGAAACGAGCATGTTGTAATGTATACACATTGAACAAGGTCAGACTGGTTTGAATTTGAGATACCGATGGCAGACATCATTTGGCCACGTCGCATCCGTGCATGGACACACTATTCTAATTGGAGATGATGGGCGGCTTTCACATCACATATCTATATCTATACCCCTATATATATTATATTTCATATTTTTTTATATTGTGTGCGGGTAACTTTAACTTTGAAAGATGGTCATTGGATGAGGCAAATCCGATGGTCCAAAGATGGAAAATTTGAGCACTACTAGCCGTTGGATATCATCTAGATTCCCCCAAATTTCACCACATGTGTAATCTAGAAGACTCCATGGTTGAACTTAAGCATAATGCACAAAGATCAAAAACACAAGCACTTCTTATTTGTTCTGGAATCTTTCGTATCAGAATTGCCCAAATGTTTTTCTACATGATTTGCCATTATTTGTTTTTTACTTTATTTCTTACGACGCACAATTCCATAAATCTTAAAATAGATTAGCTTTCTTATAAAAACTAGATGATTTTGAATGAAATGAACTATAAGAATTAAACGAACATCTACATCATGCATATATGACTCAAAGCTTGCATGCTATAATGTGGTATTTATTCATAATTTCGTTGCCAAATCTCATGCGTGCAATGCACGTGTACCTTACTCTAGTCTAAATGGTGTTTGTGTGTGTGTTGTGCGTGTTGAGGTGCACATTGTCTTTTTTTGGGTACACGTTAAGGTTGTTCTTCCGAAATTTCAAGCCGCGCCTTGTTATGCCAAAAATTCAAGCTAGTGTCTCTGTCTATCGTGCTGCGAAACTCCCGCCTCTTCAACACGCGCTTTGTTAGCCCGAAATATTTAAGATATATCTTTGTCTCGTTGTGCTTCGACAACTCCCTCCATCTCAACCCGCGCCTTGCTATTCCGAAATCACAACGCGCGCGAAAACTCCCACCTCCTGTGAAATCCCGACACGCAAAATGCCCGTGGTACCCCTGAACCAAAAGAACCGCCTTAAATCGGTGGGGGTACTTTCATAATTTACCCCAAATTTTGGACAAGCGCGTCTCTAAGCCATGTTTCCCCAGTGCCATCCCATCCGCCCACCCATTCATACACCAAGGCCGCGAAAACCCGCGACGAAACCCCACACTGTAACATCCCAAATTTTCAATTTGGAATGTTATACATTAGATCATCAATGCATATCATATTTTATTTTGCTTTTGGTTTGATCCTAGGAATTTCTACGCAACTCAAGGACCCACGGAGACAATTGGGAGATTCTTTATTTTCATATTTGAGTTTTCTCAAATTTTGAGAATATGATCATTTGATTTTTATTATTTTATCATCAATTATTTCTATTACAAAAATATGAGAGAGGGAATAAAATGACTTTCCCAACATAAAGAAATATTGAGGATTTAATAATAAAATCAAATAAGATTTTATTTCGGAGTTTTTCGTTATTTTATTTGAATTTAGGAAAAATGTGCGTTTTTCAAAATTGCATTTAGGCCCCAAATAAATGTTCACCTTGTGCGGCTTGATTTTAGAAGCCCGGGAAAATTTATTTCGGGATTTTTGGAGTCCGTTTAGTATTTCTTTTTTATTTTTCTTTTGCGCGTAATTATTTTAAAAAAATCGCACCGACCTACGGGCCGTGTCCGACCGGGACACCGGCCCGCGTAGGCTTTATAAGCCGGGGGGGGGGGGAGCCCAGCCGAAGCTAGCCCGCCCGCGGCCCCGAAACCCTAGCGCGCCACCCGCTGCTGCTGCAGCCCGCGCCGCCGACGCCGCCCGCCGCCTCGCCGACCCGCCGCCCGAGGTCGCCTCGAAATCTGTGCCGCCGTTTTTTTCCGAAAAACCATTCGGTTTTTCCGTCGGTTTTTTTAGTTTCGGTTTTTTTAAATAGATCGGTTTTTCTGATTTATTTAATTAGCGAGCATTCGTCCGTTCGTTCGTTCTAGCGAACGTTCGTCGTTTTTCTTTTTCTCAGATTAAATCCGTGATTTTTCTGATCGTGATTTCTGATCCGATTTTCGTTTTAGTATAACTTTTCGCTCGTTTATCGGAATCAGGCAATTCAAGCGCCTGGAGTTTCGTCTCGAAACCCTCTATCCTTTAACCAACTTAAACAAGTTTTTTCTACTGTAAAATTTAACTTAGATCCAGATTAATATAACGAAGTTGTTTTCTTTCACCGTTTGACTTTCGTTGCTTCGTTCGATTTGATTCTTTTTGCAAACCGGAGTTCTTAAGTTGAACCTTCTGGTTAGATCACTTATTCGAGTTCTACCTGTGCATTAGATGAGTACTTATTGTGTGCTTGTTTGTTTGCGATAGAGTACACGGAGTGCGCCGCTTGTTACTTCGAATCGCTAGGTTTCGCGGATCATCAGCAAGGCAAGTAACACTTTGATCATACTTTTTCTACTACCCAGTTTTAATGCATTAGATCAAATCCTCAAACATTGCATGATTAGGATATAATTAAATTGTGGGATGGGAAGTAGTTGAGGTAGTACCTATTACCTGTTTATTTTCAAACCTTTGGGAGTTACTTCTACGTTTGCTTATTTATGCCATGCTATGCTAATAGACGTGGATTGGGTGAGTGATATCAATGAAAGATGTGAGTTTGTTAATTAATGGTTTATCTAAGGTGGCAACTGAAACACACATCTGGGTGGATTGAGGCACCTGGGTAATCCAGGATTTGCCTGTTTTCTTTTGGACCGCCACCCAGGCTCAAAAGGATCATGAGATTATTCATACTAGAAACTTCTGTGTGCAGCCACAAGCTATTATGGGCTCTAGCATAGTTGACTAAGTCGTGTGAACTCTTACAGTGGTAGACTAGCGGATGTAGGGGATGTAGGTGGTACGGTCTACCCGATCGTAAGGTGCTAGCGCTTCTGAAAGACTATGTCTCGGTCATCCATTTCTCAAACACCATGTAGTGCGAGAAACCAAACGGAGGTGATCGAGTCTTGTGGGGAAAAGTGCACAAACCTCTGCAGAGTGTATTAAACTAATCATGGTTAGCCGTGTCCCCGGTTATGGACATGTTGAGTATCTAGTACCTGGATTATCATGTGAATCTCAACATGTTACTTTAAATTAATTTTGTTGGGTTTTTTTTGATAATGATGATGTTTAATTGGGATTGAGGATGCTGTCAACCATTCTCAATGTTTAACAACTACCATGATAGTTAAATTAATTTTATTCCTTTGTAGTAGGGAAAAATTGGCTTTACGCAAAATTTTAAAAATAGAGCTTTCCACCAGCCAAATATGCATATAGTATAGTTGTTTCATTCCAGTACTCTTTGTGTGTTACCTTGCCAGCATATTCCATGTGCTGACCCGTTTCGGGCTGCAACGTTAATGTTGTAGACTTTTCAAATGACGATTAAGGAGTTTTTAGGTCGTGGTTCTATACTCAGTGATGCCGTTGGAGTTGATGGACTCACTTATCTTCCAAGCCTTCCGCTGTTATCGTTATTAGATGGCCTTAAGCCATATTTATTGTAATAATTCTCTATTGAGACACTCGATGTAATAAGTGTGTGATTGCTACTCTGTTATAAATCCTCCGAGTATTGTGTGGTGTCAGCATTACTGATCCAGGGATGACACCGGAGCACAGAGATCAGACTGTTTGAGGTCTGGTCGCTACAGAGATGGTATCAGAGCACACGCTGACTGTAGGACACGACGACTAAGCTAAAGACCTAGATCACTATTCATTCTCTTCTTTTCTGACCTCTCATCTTTTTTACTCTTCAGGATGGTGGATGCATGGAACAAGTTCACGCAACCGGATGACGATACACCTTTGGACGTCACTTGAAGGAAGTCACTAGATACCTGAACATAGGATTACCAAGCTTCACCGGAACCTGCAACGCCACTTTACCTGAAGAAGAGCGCTGGATGATTCAAGTTCAAGTTCCAGGAAGGACGTTCATGCCAGTCACTGAGCCCATAGAGTTTTCTTTTGATGCACCAACTTGGAGTCTAGGAAAGAGCATGGCAGTTCACATCGCCATGGGACGCATTGGAGAAGTCTACCGCAATGATCTCAAGGATACTATCTACCAGATTTGTGGGCGCCGAGATGAGCACTGGGAGATGATCAGCACTAGAAAGGATAGATCCATTGCAGCTTTTATCCAGGAGTTAAACCAGCACATTCGACGTCAGGAGAACCAGATGTGCGCCGACATGATAGATCTGAAGAAGGCAAGGACAAGAATCAAGGAACTGGAGGAAGAACTCTACACGTGAAGATTATGAAGAAGAAATTGAAGTACTAGTGGATAAGAATGCCGACCTAACAATGAAGCTAGCAATATTTATGGGAGGCCCTACACCAGTAGATGAAGACGAGGAACCCAAGGAGATTCGCCGGGAAGACTACATCATCATCGACGACACCGACTCAGACCCAGATGATAGCGAGGATGACTATGTTGATGAAGCCGGAGCAGATATCATGGAGTCTGCAACCGAAGAATATTTCTAGTAGACCACGTCATCAGTAGTAGTAGTCCAGCATGTAAATACAGTAGTCCGAGCACTTTTGCGATAGTTAGATCGATTGTATGCCCTTGTTTGATTGAATGAAGTGAATTGTTTGCTTTTGCCTCATGTGCATATGGGTAGTGTTTTCTCTTTAGACCCCCTCTATTCTTAACTCTCATCTTTTCTAAACCCTCAGATGCCTCCGAGACGTGACCCCGGATTTACCTTTCCACCGGAGCTCACCCAGTTGATCCAGCAGCAGAACACATTGATGCAGTTGCTAGTCCAGAATCAGAAATAGGGGAACAACAACAACCCACCACCACCACCACCACCTGTTGATCACTTAGCCCGTTTCCTTAGGCTGAATCCGCCGGTGTTTTCCAGTAGCACCGAGCCGATAGTAGCAGATGATTGGCTCCGCAAGACAGCTAGAGAGTTGACCACATCAGGATGCATGGATGCGGAGAAGGTGAAGTTTGCCGCACATCAGCTTGAAGGACCCGCAGCATCATGGTGGGAGAATTTCACAGCCACTTTCCCTGTCGACACTGTCACATGGGACCAGTTTCAGCAGGCTTTTCGCACTGCCCATGTTTCAGCAGGAGCTATGGCCATGAAGAAGCGTGAGTTTCGCAACTTGCGCCAAGGAGGAAGGACAGTTGGCCAGTATGTGGAGGACTTTAGTAAATTAGCACGTTATGCCCCAGATGACGTTGCTACGGATGCAGCTAAGCAGGAGAAGTTTTTGGAAGGACTGAATGATGAGTTGAGCATGCAGTTGATGGTAGCAACCTTTAACAACTACCAGGAGTTGGTAGACCGTGCTCTTATGATTGAAGGCAAGCAGCAGCAAATTGAGAACCGCAAGAGGAAGTATGGACAAGGAAAGTACAATTCAGGAGCTCAGCAGAAGCCACGTTTTACCCCTAGATCGGGAGGACATTTTCAGCATACCCATGGAGGAGGTAGCTCGCACAATCACAATGGCCCAGGAATGGTAATGGGAATGGAGGAAGCAACGGCCAGAATCGCACCAACCCATCAACCCCAGCCAAGAAAGACCTGAGCCAAGTCACTTGCTTTAAGTGTTCGAAGACCGGACATTATGCCAATGAATGTCCTGAATTACAAAATGGAAATAGCAATGGAAGCTCTGGGAAGAAGCCGAACCCTTTCAACAGGGGACAGGTGAACCACGTTAGCGTGGAGGAGGTTGAAGCTCAGCCTGATGCAGTAATAGGTAAGTTTTTGGTTAAGTCATTTACTGCACTCGTTCTTTTTGATACTGGTGCATCGCATTCATACATCTCAAGGGGATTTGTGGATAAGTATAACCTGTCAACCCAAGCCCTTAGGTCACCCATGTTAGTAACCTCGCCTGGAGCAGAATATATGGCTAGTCGATGGTGTGATCGGTTACCATTAAGGATTGGTAACTATGTTTTTCCCTCAGACCTAATAGTATTGGAATCCCAAGGATTGGATGTGATATTAGGCATGGATTGGTTATCAAAGTATGAAGGGAATATTGAATGTGCTAGTAAGTCAATTTTGCTTACCACCCTAGAAGGGAGAAGGATCAAGTATGTATCCGACATGTGCCAAAGAGGACTCAAGTAAATTGCTTAACAGGAGTTGTGCAGGAGGAAGTACCAGTGGTAAGGGATTTCCCTGAAGTATTTCCAGAAGAGTTGCCAGGCATGCCACCGGATAGAGATATTGAGTTTTTGATTGAGCTATTGCCAGGCACAGGGCCAATATCAAAGAGACCATATAGGATGCCTGCAAAGGATTTGGTGGAAATTAAGAAGCAGATTAAGGAGTTAAAGGATATATTCGCCCAAGTTCTTCGCCTTGGGGATCGCCAGTACTTCTAGTGGAGAAGAAGGATGGACCGTTAAGGATGGTTGTTGATTATCGAGGATTGAATGAAGTAACGATCAAGAACAAGTACCCACTATCAATGATCTGTTTGATCAATTGCAAGGAGCTAAGGTATTTTCCAAGATTGATCTGCAATCAAGGTACCACCAGTTGAAGATTCGAGAATAGGATATTCCTAAGACAGCTTTTACCACCAGGTATGGGCTGTATGAGTATACCGTTATGTCATTTGGTCTGACTAACGCACCTGCATATTTTATGAACATGATGAATAAAGTGTTTATGGAGTTCTTGGATAAGTTCGTTGTCGTGTTCATTGATGACATCCTGGTTTACTCGAAGAATGAAGAGGAGCATAAGGAACATTTGCAATTGGTACTTGAGAAGCTCAGAGAACATCAGTTGTATGCCAATTTCAGCAAATGTGAGTTTTGGTTGAAGGAAGTAGGATTCCTCGGACACGTTATATCCGGAAAAGGAATAGCAGTTGATCCCACTAAAGTTGATACCGTGACCAAGTGGGAAGCACCAACCACGGTTGGAGAGATACGGAGTTTTCTTGGACTCGCAGGATACTACCGGAGATTTATTGAGAATTTCTCAAAGATTGCGAAGCCTATGACGGAGTTGTTGAAGAAAGATACCAAGTTCATATGGACGGAGGAATGTGAGGCTAGTTTCCAGGAGTTGAATAAACGTTTAGTTACTTCACCAGTGTTGATTTTGCCAGATCAGACCAAGGATTATGAGGTGTATTGCGACGCTTCACGTAGAGGACTTGGAGCAGTGCTTATGCAGGAAGGGAGAGTTGTTTCATATGCCTCAAGACAACTGAAACCTCATGAGTTGAATTATGCTACGCATGATTTGGAATTAGCAGCCGTAGTGCATGCATTGAAAACATGGAGACATTTCCTCATTGGAAACCATTGTGAGGTGTACATGGATCATAAGAGTTTGAAATACATTTTCACACAGAAGGAGTTAAACCTCAGACAAAGGAGATGGTTGGAGCTCATCAAGGATTATGATATGAGATTGCATTACCATCCTGGAAAGGCTAATGTAGTAGCTGACGCATTAAGCCGTAAGAGCCATGTCAATACATTAATGACGGGAGAAATACCAAGGGAGTTAGCAGAAAATCTTCGTGAACTATGTTTGGAAATAGTTCCGAGAGGCTATGTAGCAGCATTGGAGATTCAGTCAACTTTGATGGATAGAATCAGAGAAGCTCAGAAGACTGACAAGGAGATTGCCTCTATAAAGGAGAAAATAAGCGAAGGAAAGGCTAAGGGATTTCGTGAAGATGAGCACGACACCCTATGGTTTGAAGACCGTGTTTACGTGCCCAATGACCCGGAGATTAGGAAGCTAATTCTGCAAGAGGCACACGATTCACCATATTCGATTCACCCAGGAAATACCAAGATGTATTTGGATTTGAAAGATATTTTCTGGTGGACCGGAATGAAGAAGGATATTGCGGAGTATGTAGCAGTTTGTGATGTGTGTCAGAGAGTAAAGGCAGAGCATCAGAAGCCAGCAGGATTGTTACAACCATTGCCGATACCCGAATGGAAGTGGGATAAGTTAGGCATGGATTTTATCACGGGATTACCCAGGACTCGCTCAGGCTATGACTCGATTTGGGTTGTAGTTGATCGATTGACGAAAGTAGCTCATTTCATCCCAGTAAAGACCACGTACACCAGTGCTAAGTTGGCAAAGATATACATGACCAGAATCGTATGTTTGCATGGAGTTCCGAGGAGTATCGTATCAGATAGAGGAACCCAGTTTACCTCAAAGTTCTGGAAGCAGTTGCATGAAACTTTGGGTACTAGGCTAGAATTCAGTACAGCTTTTCATCCACAGACAGATGGACAGACCGAGAGAGTCAATCAGATTTTGGAGGATATGCTGAGAGCTTGTGCGCTAGATTACGGATCTAGTTGGGACGACAATTTGCCATATGCAGAGTTCTCTTACAACAACAGTTACCAAACCAGTTTAAAGATGGCCCCTTTCGAAGCTTTGTACGGAAGGAGGTGCAGGACACCGTTGTCGTGGGACGAAGTTGGAGACCGCCAGTTGTTTGGACCTGACTTGATTAAAGAGTCTGAACAGAAGGTGAAATTGATTCGCGATAGGCTCAAGGTAGCTCAGTCCAGACAGAAGAGTTATGCAGATTCTAAATGCAAGGAGACTGTTTACGAAGTTGGAGATAGAGCTTATCTTCGAGTATCCCCACTTCGGGGAACAAAGCGTTTTGGGGTTAAAGGAAAGTTAGCGCCACGATTTGTAGGACCATATCGAGTTTTGGAGTGTATGGGAGAAGTGGCCTACAAGTTGGAATTGCCCGAAGGATTGTCAGGAGTTCATGATGTGTTCCATGTTTCCTAGTTGAAGAAGTGTCACGCGGAGATGGCTGACATACCCTTGAGAGACACAGTGCCCTTGGAAACAATTCAGTTGGATAACAATTTGACCTACGAGGAGAAACCAATTAAGATTCTCGAGTTTTCCAGCCGAGTCACTCGCAGCAAGGTTATCAAGTTTTGCAAAGTTTAGTGGAGCCACCACACGGAGGATGAAGCCACCTGGGAACGAGAGGAAGATTTGCTCAAGGACCACCCTCACCTATTTTCTAGCCAACCCGAATCTCGAGGGCGAGATTCATCTTAAGGGGGGGTAGGTTTGTAACATCCCAAATTTTCAATTTGGAATGTTATACATTAGATCATCAATGCATATCATATTTTATTTTGCTTTTGGTTTGATCCTAGGAATTTCTACGCAACTCAAGGACCCACGGAGAGAGTTGGGAGATTCTTTATTTTCATATTTGAGTTTTCTCAAATTTTGAGAATAGGATCATTTGATTTTTATTATTTTATCATCAATTATTTCTATTACAAAAATATGAGAGAGGGAATAAAATGACTTTCCCAAAATAAAGAAATATTGAGGATTTAATAATAAAATAAAGTAAGATTTTATTTCGGAGTTTTGCGTTATTTTATTTGAATTTAGGAAAAATGTGCGTTTCTCAAAATTGCATTTAGGCCCCAAATAAATGTTCACCTTGCGTGGCTTGATTTTAGAAGCCCGGGAAAATTTATTTTGGGATTTTTGGAGTCCGTTTAGTATTTCTTTTTATTTTTCTTCTGCGCGTAATTATTTAAAAAAAAATCGCACCGACCTACGGGCCGTGTCCGACCGGGACTCCGGCCCGCGTAGGCTTTATAAGCCGGGGGGAGCCCAGCCGAAGCCATCCCGCCCGCACCCCTGAAACCCTAGCGCGCCGCCCGCCACCGCCGCCGCCGCCAGCCGCCGCCGCCGCGCCGTCGTCGGAGCCACCGCCCGCCGCCTCGCCGACCCGCCGCCCGAGGTCGCCTCGAAATCCGTGCCGCCGTTTTTTTTTCGAAAAACCGTTCGGTTTTTCCTTCGGTTTTTCGTCAGTTTTTTTTAGTTTCGGTTTTGTTAAATAGATCGGTTTTTCCGATTTATTTAATTAGCGAGCGTTCGTCCATTCATTCTTTCTAGCGAACGTTCATCGTTTTTCTTTTTCTCGGATTAAATCCGCGATTTTTCTGATTGTGATTTTTGATCTGATTTAAATTTTAGTATAACTTTTCGCTCGTTTATCGGAATCAGGCGATTCAAGCGCCTGGAGTTTCGTCTCAAAACCCTCTATCTGTTTAACCAACTTAAACAAGTTTTTGCTACTGTAAAATTTGACTTAGATCCATATTAGTAGAACGAAGTTGTTTTCTTTCGCCGTTTGACTTTCGTTGCTTCGTTCGATTTGATTCTTTTTGCAAACAGGAGTTCTTAAGTTGAACCTTCTGGTTAGATCTCTTATTCGAGTTCTACCTATGCATTAGATGAGTACTTATTGTGTGCTTGTTTGTTTGCAATAGAGTACTCGGAGTGCGCCGCTTGTTACTTCGAATCGCTAGGTTTCGTGGATCATCAGCGAGGCAAGTAACACTTTGATCATACCTTTTCTACTACCCAGTTTTAATGCATTAGATCAAATCCTCAAACATTGCATGATTAGGATCTAATTAAATTGTGGGATGGGAAGTAGTTGAGGTAGTACCTATTACCTGTTTATTTTCAAACCTTTGGGAGTTACTTCTACGTTTGCTTATTATGCCATGCTATGCTAGTAGACGTGGATTGGGTGAGTGATATCCATGACAGATGTGAGTTTGTAAATTAATGGTTTATTAAGGTGGCAACTTAAATACACATCTGGGTGGATTAAGGCACCTGGGTAATCCAGGATTTGCCTGTTTTCTTTTGGACCGCCACCCAGGCTCAAAGGGATCATGAGATTATTCATACTAGAAACTTCTATGTGCAGCCACAAGCTATTATGGGCTCTAGCATAGTTGACTAAGTCCTGCGAACTCTTACAGTGGTAGACTAGCAGATGTAGGGGATGTAGGTGGTACGGTCTACCCGATCGTAAGGTGCTAGCGCTTCTGAAAGACTATGTCTCGGTCATCCGTTTCTCAAACACCATGTAGTGCGAGAAACCAAATGGAGGCAATCGAGTCTTGTGGGGAAAAGTGTGCAAACCTCTGCAGAGTGTATTAAACTGATCATGGTTAGCCGTGTCCCCGGTTATGGACATCTTGAGTATCTAGTACCTGGATTATCATGTGAATCTCAACATGTTACTTTAAATTAATTTTGTTGGGTTTTTGATAATGATGATGTTTAATTGGGATTGAGGATGCTGTCAACCATTCTCAATGTTTAACAACTACCATGATAGTTAAATTAATTTTATTCCTTTGTAGTAGGGAAAAATTGGCTTTACACAAAACTGTAACCATAGAGCTTTCCACCAGCCAAATATGCATATAGTATAGTTGTTTCACTCCATTACTCTCTGTGTGTTACCTTGCCAGCATATTCCATGTGCTGACCCATTTCGGGCTGCAACGTTAATGTTGCAGACTTTTCAGACGATGATTAAGGAGTTTTTAGGTCGTGGTTCTATACTCAGTGATGCCGTTGGAGTTGATGGACAAACTTATCTTCCAAGCCTTCCGCTGTTATCGTTATTAGATGGCCTTAAGCCATATTTATTGTAATAAGTTCTCTATTGAGACACTCGATGTAATAAGTGTGTGATTGCTACTCTGTTATAAATCCTTCGAGTGGTGTTAGCATTACTGATCCAGGGATGATACCGGAGCACAGTGATCAGACCGTTTGAGGTCTGGTTGCTACACACACCCTGCTCTGTCATCCACCCAGCCGGAGCCTCTTCCCCGATGACATCGTCCATAGCAACACCTCGACGTCCCTCATCCACCGTACCGGATGAGGATCCATCATTGATCTCATCGTCCTGCCGGTTCAGCCACCCCGTCCTCCAACTCCAAGGAGCTGCCCCGATGTTCCCCTCGTCTTTCGCGCCACCTCCATTCCCATGCTGCCGTCTTCACCTGCACCACCGGAAGAGCATCATCATCACCGTTTCCTCGGATGAAGTTGCGGCCTAATCGGCGTCACCAAAGAGGTTGTACACTAATCGCCGCATTTTCTTCTTGATTCAATCTCACGGTGCTGCCGGTGCTCGGTCCCGAGCCGACACGGTGCGACTCCATCCACGGCGGCGTCGCCGGCCACTTCCTCCACGGTGTCGCTCCCTCGGCGGCGACGTCCACATCAGTAGGAGCTGCTGCTGCTTTAGCTCTCGCTCGCGCTGCTGCTCTGCTCTGCTCTCGGTCCCCTGCCTGGTCTGCTCTTGCTATTGCTCTTGCTCGCGCTGCTGCTCTCGCTCTTGCTCTTGCTTGCGGTGCTGCTCCCATTTAGCTACACTTCAGTCAACTGAATCGACTTTTGGGTCAGTCGATTTTCAAGGGGTGGGGGGGAGGGCTCACCGGGGTGAAGGAAGAACCAACCGCAGCAGGGAGGGGGGCTCGCCGGAGAGGTACCCCACTATCTATCTTAGGGTTCAGGATGGGGACGGTGGTTGCCGGCGATGGCGGGGCATTGGCGGGGCGGTGGCGTGGGGATCGCCGTAGAAAAAGCTTGGCATGGGGGGGGGCTAGAGGGATGGACGGGGCGGCGGCTGACCGGTGGTGGGGAGTTTTTTTGGGGCGGGCGGGGCGGCGCACCGCCGGCCGCGGGCGGCGGGGGGCTGCTGTTTGGCCGGTGGTGGCTGGCGGCTCAGGGGAGTGGAGGTTGAAGGTGAACTGCAGGCCCTTGATTTCATATCCAACGGCTGCAAAATCGACTGACCAGAGATGAAAAAGTTAGTCGACCGACGTGTAGCCTCACCTTGCTAGTGCGTTCAGTTTCGACAACAAAATTCAGTTTCGACAGTAAAATTCAGTTTCGACAGTTAAGTTCAGTTTCGACAGTTAAGTTCAGTTTCGATAGTTAAATTCAGTTTCGACAGTTAAGTTCAGAGATGAGCGGCTGATGTATTTTACATCTAGCACTTTGTGGTTATGTATTTTACGTCATGTATTGGAGATGCTATTAGAATTCCACTCAGGTTAACATTGTTCGTTGTCTCTCTTGTCCTTCTTCAGCCTCGGCCCTCGTAGAACTCACCGGAGCTGCACCAAGGACGAAACCCTCCATCACAGCGGAGCAGTACCTCGGGCTCCATCTCCAGACGCCTAAGATCTTCTTCCCCTCCTCTGACAGCCAAGTCAGCCGGAGCATCCTCACCGGCCAACCCAATCACGCTGAGATCGACATGGCTTTGCCAAAGAGGTTGTACCCTTGCTGCATCTCTTTTTTACTCTACATGTTATATATATTGTCCACTGAGCACTTGTAGTAACGGGAAATAGAATTATTTTATCCTACTATATGACAAGCAATGAGGTACCAGGCAACTTAGCTATCCGGGATGGACTCTCTTGAACACCATCATTATTTATCTCTACGCATTTGAGCTGTGCATTTGTCGATGGGCCTAGGAGTTGAGCTAGTATGGCAGTGGCCTGGGTCCAAAGTAATAGAAGTAGCACAAAAACATTTTTTCAGTGTAGGATTTTCCATGCTCAAGCCTGCCTACTAGAATTGCCAGTGCTTGAAAGGAAAAGTGAATGAAAAACATCGGAATTGGAAAGTTTCCTATGGTACTACTTTTCATGAATTTGGTTCAAAGGAATGGAGCAAAGGAAAACTGTAGAATTTTTTCCTTTAGTGTCTCCTTGAAAGAAAAACCGTAGGAATTCTAATTTCCACTTCTCCTCCTTTTCCTATTCCTATTCATCAAGCACAAGCCTAAGAGATAGTAGCATAATAGCATTATAACCGAACATTTTCTTCTGGTTTGACTTAATCTCCACATGCTTTTTTGCATCCTGTGATCTTCCAATTGTTGTGAATCAAACACCCAGATTGGCAGAAATCATGTGTTTTTAAATTCTCTGTTTTGCACGTGCATTCCTATCCTATTCCTGTCTATTTTCTATCCCCGCGTTGTTAGAATCCTCAAATTCAAAAAAGCCCTTACTCAATTACTTCTGTTATAGATATGTGTCTAACAAAACCTTGTGTGGTTTGTCCTGCTCCTGAGGCGCTATGTTCCACCCCAGCTCAGCTGCTCCAACGATGGAAGGGTTCACCATAGCAGGGATCCGCTCTCTAGACTGTCTTTCACCGCCTCAGATCTTCTTCCCCGCCGCTGGCAGCCACGGCAACTGCATTACCATCATCAACTGAGCAGATGACCTTGAGGACTACACGGGTCCGCAAGAGAGGTCGCACTCTTCCGTGTCTGCTTACGTTATGCATCACTTAATATGATGACATGCTACATTATCGTCGTGTTCACCTATTAGACTCCGAGTCAGGTCCAAACTAATGCTGAAACTTGAGTTTTTAAATGGTTATGGGGTACATATTGGGGCAGCAATCCGTACTATCTGTATACTATCTGGTTAATCTTCGGTGTCTACTATGAGTTTCATGTTGGGTGCAAACAAACATTAAAGGAGCCATTATCTGTATTTTTTAACTAAAGCTATTATCTGCCTGCTATCATTGGTTTTGGGTCTAACCATAGTTTGCTACCATCACTCTGGATTTGTGCATGCACTCCTTACATAATCTCACTATGTTTTATTCCTATGCATGCTAGTTATTGTACACAATGGTACTGATCATGTAGAGCAAAAGAGACGAGCTTTGTGTGGCAACAAAGTTTCATGCAGACGTTGTTCCATGGTGGGCCCAAAGGCAGCCCCCCCTCCAGCCATTTCGGATCGTAATCAAGAGGAAGATAACTGTTCTAAGGGGGATTCAGAAGGAGAAGACCACTCCTATTTACCCCATGAGGTCTTCTCTCTAACTTGGCATGCTGATGTTGGTAATATCATGCATATGGTGCCTTGCATTGCTTACTATATACATTAAAGATGTCATCTGCTTAGTTTAGACATGCTTTGTGTCAATCCCATCTGTTTAGTTTCTTTATCGTATATGAATCATGCAATGCCATCTTGTCTAGCCAGGCATCATATATGTGAATTTTGCAATGCCACCCTGGTTAGCCAGTGATCTTATATGTGAATTATATCATGCCATCATTTTTTATTATGTGTTAAAATTGTCAAAAAATTTAATACATTCAATTACTCTTCCTGTGCATCAGCCATTCGGCACGGTCATGGAAAATATGGAGTGGAAACAAGGTCTTGAGAGCAGACAATGTTATCTGACGAAGCGCATGTCTTGCTGGTTACCGATAGCTCCTCAGAGGAGGATTCAGAGACAGATGACCAGTCATATTTCCCCCCCGAGGTGCATGCCCTAACTTGGCAGGGTTATGTTGCTCATATCGTGCGTATGGTATCTTGCATTGCTATGTCATTTGCTTAGTTTAGACATGCTTTGTGTGCATGCCACCTGTTTAGTGTCTAATTACCATATATGTGAATTATGCAATGCCATCTTGTTGCAAGACATTATATACGTGAATTACGCAATGCTATCTTGTTGCAAGGCATTATATATGTGAATTATGCAATGCCGTGCTGTTTAGCCAAGTGTCATATATGTGAATTATATCATGCCGTCCTTTTTTGTACTTCTTATTGCATTTGTGACAATGTTTGTATATTCAACTGCTCTTCCTGTTCATCAGCCGTTTGAATTGGTGATGGAGAAATCTACAGTGAAAACAAGGTCTTCAGAGTAGACAATGCTACCTGCTGAAGCAGATATCTTGCTGGTTACAGATAGCTCTTCAGAGGAGGATTCAGAGGCATATGAACAGTCCTATTATCCTCCTGAGGTGTATGCTCATACTTGGCAGGGTTGTATTACTCATATAATGCATATGTTGTATTGCAATGCTTAGTTTTTACATCATATACACAATACTGAGTGCCATCTCCTTAGTTGACACATCATATATGCCATTGCCCTCTGCTCACTTCCTTAGTATATTAATCATATATTTGAATTATGTCATGCCATGATGTTTACATAGACAGCATGTATCTGAATTATGGCATGCCAACCCATTTTCTAAAGACATAATATAGTTATATCATCTTATCCTGTTTACATAGTCATCATATTTTAAATTATGTCACTCTATCCGTGAATTATATCATACCATCATGTTTCCATCGACGGCATGTTTGTGATTTATGGCATGCCGACCACTTTAATAGACACATCGTATAGTTATATCATGTCATCCTGTTTACATAGTCATCATATTTTGAAGTATGTCATTCTATCCTGTTTAGTTAGCCATCATACATGTGAAATTGTGTCGTGATATCCTTTTTAATTAGCCATCATATATGTGAAATTATGTCCTGCTATTCTGTTTTCTTAGACAACATAAATGTGAATTATTTCATGCCCTGTTTTCTCCCCTACTACCCATTGCACCTGTCTATCTTACAATGTATGTACATTCAATTACTTTGCTTGTTTATCAACCATTTCAATTGGAGGGAGTGATGGCAGTATCTGTGGGAGTAAAAACACGGTCTTCAGAAAAGATCGTGCTACGTGTCGATGCAGATAGAACCACGGTTGTACTTGCCCAAGAACCAGCCCCACCACACATAACCCACACTCATGCAGATCGTACCCCTACCCAGTTGGACAGAGAACCAGCTACACGCCTTCTAACCCCAACCCCAGCAGATAGACACCCAGTTCCCGTTGACACAGCACCTTCCCCACCACAAAGCACCCAAACTCGAGTAGTTAGTAAGGCAACTGCAGTGCCCGAATCACGAGGAACACCACTCCGAACCCAAAGTCAACTCTTAAAGCAGAAGAAGAATTGTTCTCAGGTCAGGTTCCATAGCTATGGTTCATACTACTTTTCTCTTGCATCACTGTATTTACTGATACCAGCTAATTTCAAATTTGAAGGATGCAACTGAAACTCCAATGGTGCAACAGGTATGTTTTAAAACTGTTTCTTCAACGCGTTTGGTTGTTTGCTGTTGTAACTTGCTCTATGTTGATTTCAGTTTCAATTGAATAAACAGTTATTTTCTCATGTCATGCACATTATAAGTGTTGTTATTTCTGTGTAGATTCCCACACTTATGTTCTGTCTATGCTTCTTTGTCTTAAATACATATGATTCGAACTGTATCCATCTTGATTTGGCAACATAAACTAGAATGATATAGACCATACAGTGACCATACTACATAGATATATGTTTGTTTCATGTTGTTATCCTGTCCACCTTACTACTGAACTGGTTTACCAAAATGAGTTTCATATACTACATTGTAAACCTGAGATGTGTTTGTTTGTTTCTCTTTTAGAATGCGGATAAAATATTGGAGAAGAGTACCCTGTTATGCAATGGTAAAGGAGGTAATGCAGATAAGGTTCAAGATAGTGAGACATCCCTGTTGGTCTCCAAGAAAGCTGATAAAAACTATATTGAAGACACTGAGACAACCTCAAAGTCCTGTCTTGATGTAGTGTTCGAGTTACTGGCTACCACTACTGGCACCAGCTCTTCGAACTCGTTGCCTAAATCAGTTCGGCTTCTTGAGTCTCAACCTCAAGTTGAAAGACATCGATCAGATGTTATGCGACAGGAAGCCGAAGGACTGAGGAAGTCCCTGCAGAATTCAGATGCATACTTTCTGGTGCAATAGCAAGCACTGGAGGACTTAAGCGCCAAACAGGAGAAAGTTAATAAGCTTGCAAAGCATCTTGCCAGCATTATGGGTACCCAGGATATTGTTTCTTGAGCTCTTTTGAAGTGGTTTCAATTCTGGACTTGTTTTGCTGCGGCGTTTATATGCTGCTGTGTTCCCTATATTTGCACTGGTGGCGAACTTTGATGCCTAGTGGATGTAATATGTGTAATAGCCGTGATAGCCTAGTGTAAGTTGCTTGCTTATTTATTTCCTTGTTGGCTTGTTTATTTGTTTGCTTGTAGTTAGTGCAGTTCTTTTTCTGCAGTTTGCTAGTGGCTGCAATAACCTAGTTTTTAAAACTAGGCCACAATAACCATGGGCTAATATTTACTATAGTGACACTGGGCCTCCTACGGGCCTTAGAAACAGTGGGCCTTCTACGGGCCGTATAAATAGTGGGCCTTCTATGGGCCGTAGAAAAAGTGGGCCTTCTACGGGCCGTAGAAACAATGGGCGTTCTACGGGCCGTAAAAACAATGGGCCTTCTATGGGCCGTTTCATCAATGGGCCTTATACGGGCCGTATGATCGATTGGCCAAACATGGGCGAAACAGACCGCATTCTGGCCGTAAACGGGCTAGAGTTCGAATCGTCCGTTCAAGGGCCGACCATAACGGGCCATTGTTAATAGGCCGTATTTGATGACGCTATGAAAACGGCCCAACGTATTAATGGAACACAAACGGGCCGACTGTAACCACGGGCTGAATTTGTCCCACAAGCAGAAAATGACAGTAACGGGCCGTAAGTAAAAGAATGCCGGAAAATAGCCCAAGAATAAATGGGCTCTGAGAAGGCCGAAAGATAACATGGGCTGGAAACGGCCCAACGGAATAACGGGTCGTAAATGGGTATAAAGTGATACGCCGTTCTTTACGGGCCAGTTTCACCACGGGCCGTTAATAGGCCAAGAGTTACATAGTGCCTCATATGGGCCGAAAGACGTCATGGGCCATACATGGGCCAGAAGTGAAAACGGGCTGGAATCATATTGGATGGCCCAGATGACGCTACTTGGCCTAATTCGAATAGGGCGTAACGGGCCTTGGGTTAGCGGGCTGTAAATGGGCTATATGCGAACATGCCGTTAACAGGCTTTCCATGGGCCGGCTTGCCACCTTTTGACCAAGTCAAACGGGCCGGCCTTTTCACAAGAATGGGCCTCTGTTGGGCCGTGCCATGTGTCGACGTATCATAGAAGCCTTCTGTCCAATGAGTGGATGACATCTGTCCGAGCGATGAGCCGACACGTGTTTCCTCCAGCCAATGGTGATTTTACACGTGGAAAATCCCCATTGGTCGGGGCTGTTAACGGGTTATCGGATCCAAAACCCGACCCGATAGCATAACGGCGTTCCGTTACGGTGGATCCCACGTGTCGGTCACCCTTGACGAAAGCACTTCTGTGACGCGCGATTTATCGTCATGGAAGTTGACACTTCCGGGATGATAATTTTGGTAATGTCATGGAACACTTCTACGACAACACATGTATGACTATCTTGATTCTGTCATAAAATCGTCATGGATGTACATGCATGACAGAAAACGCGACCTACTGTGACAAACACGTATCATCACGAAAGTGTTTTTTTGAAGTGCGTGCAGCGCGTCGGTGCAAACGCTGTCTGGCGTGCCAGGCTGGCTACGCTCGCTGGGGAGGAAGAGGGTTCCCGTCCAGAATAGATCTCCGGACGACGGTGCACCTAGCCCCACGGTGGGCCCCAAATGTCAGGGGTGTCATGCGACATATGCCAAAGGATGGCTTATCATTGAGGGGGCTAATAAGACATCGTCGGTGCCAGGAAACGGGATGAGGCGAAGACATGCATGCCGGCGGATCTTACCTAGGTTCGGGGCTCTCCTAGGAGATAACACCCTAGTCCTGCTCTCCAGGGTCTCCGCATGATCACTAACTCAATAAGAGTGGCTACAAGATTGCTCCTAGAGTTGTTTCTCTAGACGACGAAGAAGAACAAGGCTAGCCCTAGCTCCCTTTCTACGTGTGTGTTTCTCTAAGTGTCTGAACCCTTTGCATGGGTGCCCTAGAGGGTTTATAAAGGCCTACCCCCAGGGGTACAATGGTAAACCGGCCGGGTGTAGGCCTAGACCGTCAGTGTCTGTTGTGGCCGGCTTCTTCGCCGACAGCTAGGGCCCGCCGACTGGTGGGCCCCGCCGACTGTCTTGTACTCGGTCGACATACCGCGCCAGCCGCTTGCGGGTTTTGCCGGCGGCTCATCACTGTAGTCGTGCTTCTAATGAGGCTTGTTTTGTCGATGGAGGCATGGCTACAGACCCGCCGCCTAGAGGTCGTTCACTGTAGCCATTCCCTATTTCTCCCGGTTGATGGTGCACAAACTCTTAAGAGAGGGAGGGCCGCCTGCTGGAAACCGGCCTCCCCCAAGCCGGCTGGCTGGGCTTGCCGCCTTCTAGCCTTCCACAGGCTGGTAGGACCCGCCGCCTGCGAGCCGTACCGATAGCCCGTTGTGGGAGCTGGGGCCCTCTGTCTTGGGTGACGTCATGGGCGGAAGGGATACAGTGTCGCGCTGTGCGGGAGATCACCACCCGGTACGTCGTACTGTAGCCACGACTCACCTTGGATTCGAGGGTGGCAGGCTTCTCTGTAGCCACGCCTCATTTATGGTGGCTCAGACTTTGAGGGCATTTGGGGCCTCCTGCTAGGAGTCGGCCCCTCTCGCAACTAGCCGCTTGGACCAGCTGGCCACAAGAAGGCAACGATCAATCTTTGAGGCTTGAGGGGCGCAGTCGGCCCCAATGTCTTGAAGTGCCATGGGGGGAAGATGAGGCTACCCATGGCCAATAACTTCGACACTGGCTATACAGGGAGGATGACTTGAGGAGCATCACAAGCATACGCTCTAAGCGCCCAAGGAGGCTGAGCACAGGTGGAGGCTTGAACCAGGATGATGCGAGCCTAACAAGCACACTAGCTCTCCCCAGCTACATGCAGTCCACGAAGTCTACAAGAGCGAAATATCGATACCACATGGTATTCGCCCTCATAGAGCATCTCTGGTCCCTGATAGAGCATCTCTGGTCCACTCATCGATAAAGAAACGCCTATCCTTCCCAGCCACAGAGGAACCAAATGTCACACCCGCAGATAAGCTGAAGGAAAGAGCGACGTGCCATTCGGATCCTCCGAAGGTGGATCCTACCTCCCTGAAGGATATCCATGTTGCCTAATATGATCTGATGAACGTCACGCACTATCACCTATGATTGCTAGTTCGCCATCTTTTCTGTGTTTTTATTCTCTAGTTTAGATTGCTTTCTCTCAAGGTTGAACCCTCCGTGAAATTGTATGATCTGTTCGGGTTGATTTGAGACGATTCAAACTATTTGTAGACAGAGGTTTTTCTCTGTGGATTGTGGTGTGTGATGCTGGAGAGAAAGAAATGTGAAGCAGTAAAAAAAGTGTGAGAGATTGGTGTGCGCGTGGCTTTCAGTGTACATTATGAGTTTTCTTCGAGAGTATATGTACATTATGGGTTTGGATTCTACTATTATTAACCAGCATGCTTGAAATGTAACACATGAAATATTCCTGACTATTGTGATATCCATGTGCTTTTGATGTACTATATATTATGGCAGCTGAATCACTAGTTGAGGATGATGCCGCTTGGCATCCTGAGTTGGTGTACCTGGTAGAAAGACCAGTTTCAGTTTTTTCCCAGTTGGCTTGCACTTGTTATAAAACCTATATTTTCTACTATCAAATGCTACTACGATTGGCATTTAGGCTGCTAATTCTTTTAAGAACATTGTGGTTGGCCGAAAAGAAAGGACCCGGATTCAGTTACCAATCAGGTTGGAGTAGCATTATGAAGTCGCAAACAAAAAGAAGACCATACCTTCATTGCAAAAAATGTTTGAGTTTGAACGAAACAAAAAGAAAACATCCATCAGTTCAACTAGTGAAACCATGCAAATTCTAAGCTGAAGGTGTCATCGATTTGGATGAGAAAACAAATTTAAAATTGTAATCCCAAAAATGGTTGAGAAATATAAGTCCATTTCTCGACGGGAGGCCGTTCGAAACATCCGGAGATATAAGTCCACTATTTTATTATGCAAGTTAAAAAATCGCGTCCCATCTGTGAAAACATGCTAAGTATAAACACAGACAGAGATCATTTCAACTACTCTGTTTTCGAATGAAAAAAATAGAATGCTTAGTACAAACACAAAACTGCACTCAGTACTAGTACTCTGTTTTGAAAAAAATCATTTTGAAAAAATATCATTCAGTTCAATCATATAAACCATGCAAGTTCGAGGACTATGATACCGTAAACCATTGGAAAGTTACGAGGAAAAGCCATACCAAAAATGAGAGTAAAGTCTAGTCTGCGAGAGCACGCTCAGTACAAAACCATATGGACATCAGTTCAAGTACTTTCTTCCAGAACCATTCAAAATTACTCTTTGAAAAATACCTCCTCAATACAAACAAACACAGAGATCAGTACGGGTATTCTATTTTTTGACAGGAAAACACCATGAAGGGTCTCGCCATATTTCAAATTACTCTTCACCAGCTGCGAATTTGAGAAAACTTTCAACATGGCTAAGTTTCACATTTTGGATAGCTTTGCGTAGACATTGAACTAAAATCTTTGGCCTCTTTGAAAGTTTCACATTTGACAATTCTTTGGGAAATTTCGTTGCCCACCTACCACGAAAGTTTTGCAAAATACGAGTTGTCATTTTATAGCTCGTATCGTGCTCAGTCTCATGTCAAATACAATAGTAAGTAACTATCATTAGCCCCAGATCAAATCCTACTAAAGTAGCTCCACCAGCAACAAGATAGTGTATGATAATTAATTAGCAATGGAATCTCCTTAGCTCACAGTACAAAAATACCTAATACGAAGTTTTGCAGTCAAACCAGATACGAAGAGGCGGCATATTTGTTCGCATTTCGAATCCCCATCAGAAAATCAGAGTATCACTCTGAAATTTGTGGCCGAGACATGTTCATTCTGTTGATAGTTTATCAAATATAGTGCTTCATATACGACCACTCGAGCAGAAGCCATCCTTAGAGCTTGAGCAACCACCCGTCATGGTTGGTCGAGTGATTTCAAGAAAAACGTCTTCTGTAACCTTAGGAAAATTGCTTTTAGAAAAATGAATATTACAAATCTGTTGCGCAACATAGAACAAACACAGGAGAGGGCCTTTTCTCAAGTGGCAAACGATGGCGCAGAAACGACTCTAAGAATAATGAAGCATCCGGCTTAATGCTTGGAGAACTGGGGACGCTTGCGCGCCTTCTTGAGACCTTCCTTCTTCCTTTCGATGGCACGAGTGTCTCTCGTCAGCAAGCCTTCTAACCTAAGAGGGACTCTGTTAGCAGGGCTAATCTTCAGCAGCGCACGCAATACGCCGAGGCAGATCACCTGGGCCCGGCCAGAACGGACCTCCGTCGGCCACTCGGCCATGGGCTCAAAGTCAGGAATCGGGGCCGGCGGTTCCACTCGCTCAGGAGAGGCGGGGAGGAGGAGGAGGGGGAGGGGGCATACGTCAAGAAGTCATTGGAGCAGCCAGGGATCTTGGGCGCGTCGTTGTCTTGGATCTTGTGGGGGCCGCTAGCACCAGCAGCAGCACTGCCTTTGTCGCCCGCACCCCGGCGTTCATCGCCGCGCCTAGGGTGGGGCCTGAGTTGCCGAGAGGGAGGCGGGCGGGTGGAGGGATCCCTGCGAGAAGCTTGGTCTACGACGATAGTGGCCGGCGGAATGGGGCTCTTATTTACTCTTTTAATAAAAATGAACAGTTCGACGAAAATAAAAGCATCAGTACAACTGCTCGATTTCATCAGTTCAACAATAGTACCAGAATAATATTCTATTACGCGAAAAAATAGCCGAGATGTGTATACACACACACACATAAACACTATTCTGATCACAGGATCAGGATAATATTCTGATCACAACCTGAACTGCCTGAACTTCCATCTGTACGAACCCGATCTTTGGGCTATCGTCGCAACCATGGCTTCTCCTGTGAATTATTCCGGTCGGTAGTGTTGTTTGGGATGTCATTGTAATCCAAATACCCATACTTGCATCTAAATGCTCGTTTTGATTCGTAATTTTGCATTTTGGCGGATTTGCTCTCAGGGCGAATGAACTTGTGTTTGTTACAAGTTTAATGCATGCACTGGATGTTCTCGAACATCTAACATGATGGGAATTTGGTGTAGGTATGAGTTTTGTGGACAATTAGTCGTTAATTTCAACGGATTTGATTTCGGGTTTTGTGTTCTTCGCCCGCGGTAGTGGTTTCCGTGGCTTCTATGGATTTCTTGCTTTTCTGTGAAGATAGAGGGCGGATTTTCTTGCAGTTGTTACATTGGATCCTTCATATGTTGTTAATTTGGTCGGGCAGGCGCATACACCCTGAAATCGGGCGATTGGATCTCGTTTCTGCCCGCGTTGGTTTGGTTCTTTGATAGGACAGCTTGGTGGCTTTATTGTTTTGATGTTAGGGCGTAGTAGGACATTGTTTGAGGTCGAGGACTGAGAAGGTGTATTTACCCAAGTGATTAAATCTGAAAAACAAATTCGATAGCGTGTATTTTTCCAATGATTCTACTATCTGTCTTACAAGTTGGACTTCTATACCTTTCGTGCTAGAACTTCCATCATTTTTATGCATGTGTTTTAGGTGATGCTGCAACATGATCTGTTCGGTTGGTGTTGTTATAAAAATTTTGTGTACATTTTTTTTGTTTTTCAAAGTACTCTTATATGTAAATGTGGAGCTGGTCCATAGACACATGGATCCTCTTTTTTATATTTATTCTGTCTTCGGGATTAGTTTTTTGGATCATCCACGGTCTATGGTAGAAGTCGGACTTCTATGGTATCGGTGATTAAACTTCCTCATTTCCACATTGCAATGTGGTGCAGCATCACGCTCTATATTTTATTTTTTTTGTTTTTTTTGTAATTTTCAATTTTTTAATTTGGGTTTGAGTTTGTTCCATTGGCAACTATGGGATTGTTCCCAAATATGCATGCATACCTTTTTATTTTTTTTGTAACATGTTTTGCATACTTCGAATAGTGGTAGAACTTCAGTATGTGTTTAACTTGAACTTACAAGAATTTTGCTTCTGTATAATTTGTTTTTTTACATGTTCATTTGATGTTTTTTCAAACCCCCAAACTTCTGTGTTTTTACAACTTGAACTTCATCAGTAATTGTTGATATTTTTTTGGATTTAATTTTTTTAATCATTGATAACCGCATTGCGTCCTGTCAAAACCTTGCGCGCAGCAATGCGGTAGCGCGAGGCCGAGCAGGGGGGTGTGGGGTCGGGACCCCCCCTCCCCTCCCCCTGCAAGGCCAAGATAGGAACGAGCTAGAGCAGGCGACGACGTGGCATGCCGCATCGTCGCATGCGGAGGCGAGTCTGTCACATCCGTTACCCCACTCTCTATCTTAGGGGTGTGCCTTTGAGCTGCGTGCAGTGGGGGTGGAAACAGAATAACAGCATTGTGTCCTATCAAAACCTAGCATGCAGCAATGTGGTAGCGCGAGGCCGAGCAGTATGTGTACTTCGTGTGTATTTAGATTTTTAACTTCTATATTGTTTTTAAGTTGTGTATTTTAGTTAGATATGGACTTCATTTGTTTTTGAATTTGAACTTCTTCTTTTTGTTTCTTAATGTTTATTTATCCATATGCCTTTACTTCTCTGATTATACTTGAACTTCTGTTCTTTATTTTTTGAACTTCTTTCTCTTGTTTTTGTAGTTGCATTTTTGTGTATGTATTTTTCTTCCCTTGGTAGTGTATTTGCCATCAATTTTTGGTTTTAAGGATACCAGTAGTGTTTGTTGTGTGATCTTATCTTTTTATAATAGATGCATTTACTTTTTTAGTTGTTGGGGGGGGGGGGGTAAAACTGTAATTACCCCGGTGCTCCAACACCCCACTACAGGGAGGCATTAAGTGCCCGACTCCCTCACCACCACGTGTCAGAAATCCCCTCCCCTTGTCGCTCGCTCTCTTCTTCCTCTCTGACGCTCCGCTGCTCTCGTCTCCTCCATCCTCCCCCGACTTCTCCATTGTTGTTGCCTGCGCTCGTGCGTGGAGTAACCTCCGTGTGCCACGCTCCTATTTCTCCCCTGCGCCCCACTCTCCCTTGCCCAGTCTACACGCTCTTGTTCTCTGAAGCGAAGCTGCAACTGCCTGCATGGTTCCAAAGTGCGTGTGGCATGGTGGGGGTGGAAGAACAGCCGCAGATTCGTGCGTGCGGGGGTCATTTGGGGAGGTACAAATGCTGCTACCCCCTAATGCTTTCTCTTAGTGTTCGCCAGATCTGTCGAGGGCTCTCTATTTCTTCTGTGTGCTCTCTCATCCACCTCACGCCCCTTCTTCTGATGGTTGGGTGGGAGATTAGGTAGGGTTCTTGTGCGTGTGGTGGGTGGATTCCATTCCCCTATGGTCAGATTTGTATGTGAGATGCTTGTGTGTTCTATTTCTCCCTTCATACATGAGTGGATTGCATTTCCCCTTTGGTGATTTCAGCAGTCAGATGCATGTAAGAGACGGTGTGGTGTGATGGTTGATGCTGGATCTGATGTATCTAATTGTCTTAGTGTTGTTGATTTCGAAGTTTAGATTGTGTCTCTCACATGCTAGTTAGTTTATGGATACTTTATTTGTTGTGCTTGCGTAGATGTGCCACTGTTCATCTTTTCATACTTGTTGATATGTTCTAGTTGTTTCATCCTAAGGTTTGATTTAGTTGCTTTTTGTATTTGTTGTATGATTTTCTACTTGCTAACTATATGCAATCTATCACATGTTTTCAATAGGCTGTTCTAGGGTTTGGAGATCCATTCATCAAGGGGTTATGTTGTCATGGCTTCAAAACCTTCTCCATGTATTTTATTGTAGTTGGATCTTGTATTTTAAATAGCAGTTTTCTTATATATGCCTGCCCATATCTTCACTTAGTTGTCTTGTTGGACTGCCCTTTCTTAAAAGTGTGAACTTCTAACAAAGGTCATGTGTATGCATTTTACCCTTAGTTTAAGTTAGTAGAGTGTTGCTTAATTTTTATTTGATGAATTACTGGTGAACTATGTCACCAAGTGTTGTTGGACTTCCAAAATGTTTCGTATTTATAGTTTATATCTATGTTTTTTGTGTGTGATCATTTTCATGGAATTGATATTTAGTTTTCCTGTGAAATAGTATTTCTGCTCATGCTACATCTTTTTATGTTCTACTTGCTTGGGTCACATAGTTGAACTTCTGGTTTTAATTATTGTTAGTTCATAATGAAATTTGGTTGAACTTTTGTTCTGCGCATTTGTTTTACTGCTTTGTTATATATTGTTGAACTTCTAGACATTCATCTTATATGTAGTAGCCCCTCTGGTGTAGATTGTTCTATATTTAGTATGTAAATTGTAGATTGTTCATTGCGTCTACTACTTTGTTAGGTATTGTTGAACTTCTGGGTATTGGACATTGATGTAAGAGTAGAAATCCCTTTCGTGTAGGATTGCGGATTAGAACCCAACTGCCTTTTTACTTGCATTTTTTGTAGTTGGTGAAGAATTGAATAGTTATGAAAAAATGCCTGCAATCAAGATGGAGCTTCAGACGTTAATACTGATGCTCCAATATCTGATGCGGCTAAATCACCCATTATTCCTTTCAATATGATGCTGAGGTTGCTTCAAGCCTTGAGAATAATTCAGTCCTCGAGGATCTTGCTTCTGCAGGTCTAGCTTCTGCAGCTCTTGCTGCACCTAGTATGTGCAACTCCTTTTCTTCTCATTTTAAATTCTCGAGCCATGTTTTTAAAACTTGTTCCCGTCGGGTGTTTTTGTTTTTGTTCCTGACTTTTTTTTTATTTTTTGCTTTGATTTTTTGTGTTCTTGCAGATGTGTCTATAGAGGAGGAAGCTATGAACACCATCAACGATGTTCTATCTGAGTTCGATTTATTAGAAAACACTGCTGCTGCCGAGTAGGGGGCTCCGTCAGTCAAAGGTTGTGATTCCGTCCCGGATCCTTTGTGCCCTCTTCAGATGTCAGAGACACAGTCGCAGTCTGTTGATGGCCCTGAACCTGTCACGCAACCTGAGGATGTGCCTCTTCAGCTTCTTCTGGAGGACCAACGCAAGAGGAAGAAGAAATAAGATTTTGACGAGAAGAGGGCGGCCTTCCTTGAGAAAGGTTCTGATGTCCCTGAATCTGTTGATGTTGCTGAGCTCACGGTTGGGCATTGCTCTGTTGCTGGGGAAGACGTGCCGTGTGGCACTAATGCCATGGTTGTCCCCGTGAATAAGAAAATCAAGAAGACTGCTGCGAGGAAGCATTTGGTTGGTGATGTTACTCCTTGGAGGAGCCCACATATTTCAAGGCCTGCAGAACTTGCTGAAGAGGAAGGGCTAGCCCTTGGTGGTACGCCACGCCGTAGTCCATGTGTGCTTGCCACTGCCGCGCCTACACCTTCCCCGCTTGGTGCTGGTGCATCTGGTAAGGGGAAGAAATGCAGTGTTAAGCACAAGGTTGCACCTGCAAAGGTCAACAAGGGTGATAAGAAGCGTTCTTGTGTTAATCCAGAGGACAAGGACGATGCTGATTTCAATGCTGATGACGAGGATGACGACGACGATGATGTTGCCGCTAATCAGGTATGAATGTCTCATGTTTACCGCTTTTAGAGCATTTGTCGCTATTGTTGTAGTTTTTGTGTTTTTAGCACTGCCTTGGCATACATAGCTGACCTTCTGCTTCATATATACGAATAAATTAGCTGAACTACTTTCCTTATATGCTATTACTGCCTTTGTGTACATAGTTGGACTTCTAGATATATACATGAAGAAATTAGCTTAACTTGTTGGTGTACATGTTTTTATTACTACCTTGGTGTACATGGTTGAACTTCTGCTATGTAAATTTCCAACATTTTTGAAACCATCTTTACTGCTGGTCATATATGGTTGTACTGCCTATGTAGACATAGTTGGATTTCTGAAATACAAGTTTTATTACCGCCTTGGTGTACAGGGTTGAATTTCTGCTATGTAAATTTCCAAAATTTTGAAAGCAACTTTATTCTGGTCATACATGTTTGTACTGCCTTTGTGTACATAGTTGGACTTCTAGAATGTACTACGTATGTAGGCATTAGTGGAATTTTGGTGTAGCTTGTGTATCTCATTGTTCTGCCTTTTTGCCTTGTCATTGTGTTTTTCTTTAGTATCAGCTTGTGGAGTGGCCAGAGAGGAGGAAGAGAGGAGGCGAAGCGCCCGAAGAAGGTGGCCAAGGAGGAGATGAGGCGAAATGTTTTAACAAGATGGTTCGCTGCTCACTGAAGGAGGTCAAGACGTGTGCGAAAATGCTGCAACTAGGCACAAGATGAGGGTTATCAAGGCTGGTTTTGCTTGTGTGTTTCACTTGAAGATTGATTCCAACATTTCTCATCCTTTGATGGGCAACATCTACACAAGGATCGACCCTTCAACCATGATTCTGGACATGGGTGAGGCGAACAAGGTTCTGCGTATTACAAGTGATGCTATTCACCATCTGTTTGGATTCCCTCAAGGTAATTGTACCCCTCCTAGGCCCTCGAATGATGGGTTTGATGATGCTATTATGAGGCTGAAGGGCAAGCTTGGGTACGCTAAGAGTGACAACATCAAGACAAAGGATCTGCGGAATATCCTTGTGGAACTTGTGAAGGATGATACGAAGGATGATCTTGCTCTGCAGGTGTTTTACCTGATTGTTTTCATGAAGGTGTTTATTCCTGGAACGTCTACACGAGTGTCAAGGGAGGCAGCAATGGCTGAGAATCTTGTGTTTGAGGATATGGCAGATGTGAACTACTGCCAGTTGGTTGTCGATGATATTCGAAGTGTTGTTGTTAGGTATTAGCAAGGTACTAGCAGAGGAAAAGTTGTCACAGGCTGTGCCATCGCGCCGCTTCTTATGTACCCAGACTGCCTTATCATTGGCAAGAAGCCTAATTCTGACTTGAGGACCCCTCACATCAATTTCATGGATCAGGCCAAGCTTCTTGAGCTTGCTGCGGCTGATTTGGTCAAGAAGGGTGATGATGAACCAGCCAACTGGGTGTTTGGGAAATTGCATGTGAGTGTTTCTATGCATCATTCCTTCCTGAGTAGTTTAACTTGAACTTTTGGTACTCTCTTCAATATTTTTTGTTTCCATGTTCCTTCATTTGTTTTCTGACGTGTTGACATTTGTTTTTGTATGCAGTGGAAGACACAGGCTGAGGGTGTGTTCTTTAGGCGTACCGAACATCCTGTTCTTACTATGCCTTGTGCCGCTGGCCTAGGGAGTGGAATTTCTCAAAGATTTGAATTCTCCCGGGATGTTAATACTGGTGCCCCGCTGTAGATCTAGGAGGTTCTTCTGCCCGTATGAGTGCTGCAGGTGGCGTGTCTTTTGAGAGTTTGTGTCACACCCTAGCTAGTCATGCATTAGAGTGCTGCATCATGTTTACTCTTTCATCAGAAACTTGAAATGGGGATGACAGAACCCCCAGTCCCCTCTGAAACCAACTAGGGTTTACTAAAATAATTTTCAATGAACCTGAAATGCCCTTCTAAAATGCCCATCATTTTTGCCTTGGTTCAGAACCTCTGCCAAAAGTGGTGCACATTTTCCTAGGCCATCCTAGGGTTTTGAATTAAATCATAGCTATTTGAATTTGGGCATTTAAAATAATATGAAATATTTAAATACTCAAATATCTCCAAACTAAAATGTTTCATGTTGGAAATAATCCAACTATGAGCCAGGAGTAGTTTGGTGATTTTTGGAGTTGCCTAGGTATTTTATTTAATTCAACAAAGTTGCAGATATATTAAATAAAACCAGAAAACAGAAAATAAATAAAGGGAGAAGCTTACCTGGGCTCCTCCCTGTGCGGCCCAGCCCAGCCGGCCCAGCACTGTGCTGGCCCGTGCCAGCCAGCTGCTTCCCCTCGCCAGAGCAGGCAGGGAGGTGAGCATGGCGCGCCCGAGCTCGCCACGCACCACCCAGCCTCTCTGCATCGCCCTGGTCGCCGTTGCGCCGCGTGGATCGTCTTCTGGTCGTCGCCCCGACCTCGCCGACACCCCATTCACTCTCCCCCGGCTCTCCCTCGCTCTCTCTCTCTCTCACGGCCGAAGCTCACCGTCGCCGCCGTTCGCCTTAGCCACCGTCCCCGACCACCCCTCGCTCCCCCGACCAGCTCAGGAGCTCCGCCTCGACTCCCTCTTCCTCCCCACCGCTCCACGAGTCCCCGGAAGCCCTGCATCGCCGCCACGTCGCCGTTCCCCTCTTCGGGCTCCGATCACCGTCGCCGACGAATTCGCCGTCTCCAGCGCGTCCCCGAGCCCGTTTCGACGCCCACTGCAACCGCGGTGAGCTACGCCACCGTTTCCCCCTTCTTCCCTGCTCTCTCCCGACCCCTAGGCCCTAGCCCCACCGCGGCCGAAAGCTTCACGCCGCCGGCGATGTCGCCGTCGTGGCCACGGTCGCCGTAGCGCCCAACCGAGCTCACCATCGTGCTCCACATCTCACTAGGAGCACGTAGCACGCACCAACGCTACCCCAAACCCCCTGCAACACCCTTCCCGTGCACGACCGAACCCCGGCGGCCGCAACCGAGCTCGCCGCCGTCGACTCCGGCCACCCCGACCCCAACGGACTCCGCCAAGAGCCGCGGGTCGTCCTCAGCTTCACTCCGGAGGCCTCCGCGGTTCATTTGGTGGCCGAAACGACCAAAACCACTATCGCCACCGCACTGATGGTCGCCGCCGGCCAGAACTCCGGCGAGCTGACGTGGCCTAGTTAATTAGCCACTAACCCACCACCTACTGACGCTGACAAGTGGGCCCCAGGGCTTAGTCAAAGCTAACCAGCCCGGGTCAACACGGGATTAGCCCCTGTGTCACTGACGTGTGGACCCCACACGTCAGGTTTGACCCGAGCCAGCCCTTGTTGACCTGCTGATGTCACTGTGACGTCAGGCTGACGCAGTAAATGATATTTCTGGATTTAAATTAAATCAGGAAATTCCAGAATATTAATTAAACTTCAAAAATTCATAACTTTTATTCTGTAACTCCAAATTGGACAAATTATATATGAAAAATGATCAGAAAAATCCAATCTATCCATCTGTACTATTTTCATGCATGATCAAACAAGTTAAATTGATGTTTTAAACAGAACAAGAAAAGGCACTTTAAAAGGCCATATTTGAATTTGGAATTTGAATCTTTGATTCAAATTTGCTCAAACACTTCTGGCTTTAGTTGCATTAGCCCAACACACTCATATTGCCATGTTTCATGCATGCATCATATTGTTGCACATTGTTTGGTGATGCCTGTGTATCGTTATCCTTTGCGACAGGATCTGTCCCCGAGGAGTACCGTGACTACCCTAACGAAGAACCGTATCCGTGCAACGAACCATCAGGCAAGCAACCAACCATTTGATCATATCGATACAATCCCATGTTCTCGCTCCTGCTCTCTTTTACTGCATTAAGACAACGCGATTCAAACTGCTGTGTGCTACGGTAGTTGAACCCATTTCCTCTGCATGACCTGTCATTGCCACAGTAACTAGATGAAACCCACTAGCATGTGTAGGAGTTGATTGAGCCCTATGTATGTGTTGTTCCTACCTTGCTATGCCTGCTATGCTTAGAGTCGTGTCAGGTCTGGTTCATCTGGGTGATGGGCTAGAGTGAAATGATTATGTCGGTAATGAGAGTGGTGTGGTGAACACGATTTGGTAAAGGTATCGATGAGAGGCCATGTAGGAGTACATGGTGGGTTGTTTCATTGAAGCCGACCTTAAGCACTGAGATCTGTATGTGTGATTTAAGATTCAGCTACTACCATGCATTGGGCCCGAAACCAATGGACCCTCTCGACTTCTTATTCACCCTAGTTCTCCGTCCAGGAGTTGCAAGTAGTTTCTGGTGTTTGTAGCCTACTGGAGGCCGTGGACAGCGCTGACCGTAGGGGTGGGCTGTGATGCGGTAGGTACGTGGCACGGTGTACCGAATACCCGTTAGGTATCTCGGGAACCCTGTTCACATCGTTCGGGGCCGTATGGGAAACCTCGGCCGGACTCCCTGCGGATGGAACCTGAATAGGCGATAAACCTGGACTGGAGGCTTAGGTGATTAGGTAGGTCGTGGCCGACACCCACGTTGGGCTTCCGCTTGAAGGTTGCCGAGTACATGTCGTGTAAACGACGGTAAGTGGTGAGAGCGTGTATGAAGAAGTACTCCCTGCAGGGTTAACATGATCTATTCGAATAGCCGCGTCCGCGGTAAAGGACTACTTGGTTGCCTATACAGTTCATAGACAAGTAAATGGAAACTGATAAAAGCCTCAAGATAAGTGTGAGTGCCGAGGATGGCTCTTCCGTAGGAAGACGGAGGTGGATCCTCGGTAGTGTATTGAAGTGGTGAATAGTGGACTCGTGTGCGCAAAACTGTTTCAAATGGAGTATCGTAGGATAGTCTAGCCAAGAGTCAAAGCTGGCTTGCTGCAATAACTCCACCAACCCTTCTTGATACTATGCATGTATGTAGGATCTGATGTAAGTCTTGCTGAGTACCTTTGTACTCATGTTGCTATAATCTACATTTTTACAGAAGACGCTGCAACCCCTTCTGATGGGTTCTATGTAGACGTTGACATCAACGAGTAGGCTAAAGACCCAGGTGGTGACCCTGAGCTTGTGAAGGACCACATAGTATAGCCAGGCTTTCCAAGCCTCTTTTATTTTACTAGTTGTCTGTACTCAGACAAGTTACTTCCGCTGTTGGCTTGTATGACTGTATGACTTGTATGTTGGGTCGTGAGACCCGTACCTTTGTGTGTATGTTATGTATGGCTCACTGAGCCTTAAATAAAGTACTTGTGTCGTAGAGTCATGTTGTGATGCTTCGTTGTATTTGCACATATCGAGCATATTGTGTGTATGATTGAAATGCTTGGTATGTGTGGGATCTGACTATCTAGTTGTTTATCTTTAGTAGCCTCTCTTACCGGGAAATGTCTCCTAGTGTTACCGCTGAGCCATGGTAGCTTGCTACTGCTCTGGAACACTTAGGCTGGCCGGCATGTGTCCTTCTTCGTTCCTGTGTCTGTCCCTTCGGGGAAATGTCACGCTTTGAGTACCGGAGTCCTGTTAGCCCGCTACAGCCCGGTTTACCGGAGTCCTGCTAGCCCAGTGCTACAGCCCGGACCCACTTGCTGATGACCGACACGTTCGAAGCTGGGTCATGGATGCCTGTCCCTGTAAGTCTGTGCCACTTTGGGTTTACGACTAGTCATGTCAGCCCGGGCTCTTTATCATATGGATGCTAGCGACACTATCATATACGTGAGCCAAAAGGCGCAAACGGTCCCGGGAAAAAGGTAAGACGACACCCGTGGGGATACCGTGCGTGAGGCCGCAAAGTGATATGAGGTGTTACCAGCTAGATCGATGTGACATCGAGTCGGGGTCCTGACAGTTTGTTTGAAGCTGTCAATGTTTCCCTGGTTAAGATTGACGGTCTTCTTGAAACTGTCTTTTTCTGACGCGTCAACTATTGAGCATCTTAGTCGCGTTGATGGGATTCTTCCTCCCGGACACGGTTTTGATGCTGAGTCTTCAAAGGAGGTTTTGTCAATTGAAGCTAGATTTCTTGAAGAGCTTTGTCAGAGCACTTCCCACCTCCGGGCTAGCTTTGGGCTATCCAAGGAAATGCAGGATGCTCGTTGCAAGCCTTTTGAAGATGAGGCAAGTGTCGTTGTGAGACAGATTCGGAGGCAGGATTCTGTTCATTTGGGTCATGAAGGAGGCCACGTGGAGCATACCGAAGAGGTTTGTTTATGTTGGCTTTTGATATTTCTTTGCAATAATGTTCATTGTTAGCTTTCACTTATTACTCTTTTTAGTCATAGGTGACCCTTATTGATTTCATGTGTCCTAAACTTTTTTTTTAGTACTAGTGTTTCCTAGTTGACCTTCTCTATTTATAGCACCTGAACTTCAAGGGCCACAACACCTGAACTTCTACGACTTCGATAACTGGCCCTTTTTGTTCCCTTTTGTATTAGAGAAGTTTGATATCTGACCTGCTATGTTTACTCTATTTGGACTTCCATTATGTGTCAGTTGTCATAGTTGACCTTCTTTGATTGTGTAATGTGAACTTCTGCTGATTAGGTATTTTGTGTTCTACATGATTTTTTGTAGGCTGTTAATGATGGTGCTAGGGTTGAGGAGGATGTTTTACCTATGCATGAACCTGTTCCTGTGCATGAACCTGCGCCCGCGAGTGATGTATTAGTTGATGAGGTTCATGGCAGTGAAAATAAGGTACCATTTTTCTTGTGCATTTATCTCATTTCTTATTTTACTTGTTTGTGCATTTTATCACTATGTGCCCCTTTTGTAATGACTTTTTGTTCTTGCTGCAGAATGAAGATGCTAGTGTTCCTCTAGAGAAGGTTGCAGACAACTCTGTGTCAGGCACCAGCTGCTCCGACAGGGTGGACCCAACAGAACCTCAGTCGTCCATTGGCGCTGAGGTTTCTGATGCTGAGCAGGGCAAGACAACTGAGGTTTCTGATGCTGAGCTGGGCAAGACAGCTGGGGATATCATTCTGGATAAATATCCCGTCGAGGCTGCTGTTGAGAATGGTGGTAGTGCTGCTGCAGGCCCGGAGAAGTCTCCTGCAGCAAAGCCATCTGTTGCTGTTGACGATGGTTCTCCAGCTCTTCCTAGTGCAGGAGAACCAACAGTTTTTGTTGTTTCCGATTCTCCAGCTGCTCCAGCTGTTGCTGGTGTCCTTCCCGACGACGCTGCAATGTCTACTAGAGATGACGATGAAGAGACTGAAAGCGATAGCTTTGGAGATGAGGTTGATCATTGCAGTGCTGCCACTGGTCTAGGCAAGAATCCATAAAGAGAGGAGCATGCTTCTCTCTTCTTTCCCCAGCCCCGTCCCTTTTGTTGTTGTTGTTTTATGTCCATGATATCCATGTGAACTGCCTTTGTGGTGCAAGTTGAACTTCTGGTTTTTGCTTCGTCGTGTGGTTTGTAAATAAAGTTAAATGAACCTATTTCTATGTGGGGGAAGGTCTGTAATGCATGGGTTGTGATGTTTATAATATAGTGGTTTTATCTTTTCTGGTGTAGCATATGAGATGTGCTTGTGTTTGAATAGTTGTGCTTGAATGTTGCTCTTAATTAAACTGTCGTGAATCTATGTGCTTGAATGTTGCTCTTAATTTCTATTTCTTTTGCTAAGCAGATACTGACAGCGTTGGTATCAGAGCCGGACTGCCTGTAGGTTCTCCAAGCCAAACTGGTCGATGTTGAGTCTAGAAATTCTTTAGTTATATGTAGGGGAATTGTTTGTGGGTTGGAACATAAGGCTCTTTTACTCCTTATACCTTATGACTTTCTGATCTGAGTCAGTCCATTCTTCCACCGGGGGTTAAGGAATTAGGATCTGGTCTCTCTATTAGGATCACGTGTTACTAATCAGTAGTACCTTATAAGTTTGATGGTTATCAGCCTAGTTCAGTTCTACTACCACATTATGTTGTAGGAATGGTTTCAAGACTTGATATGATGATGTTGAGTGTGTACGAAATCCTTTGTCAAATGTCTCAATATCCTTTTTGAGCATTTACAGCTGTTATGCTGCCGAAATTTTGCTAGAAATTCTAATGCCTTTGCATTATGATTATGCTTTCAGATGGCCACTCGCGACCTCAATCAAGTGGTTCGCCTGACTCGATGCCTAGATGTACCCGGCCATACTGCTAAGTTGGTCAGGGTAATGACTGAGGCTGGATACCGCTGGTATCCTGAGTACACGGTCGAAGAGCAATTCCGAGACTTTAATCAAAGCCAGTATCTCTGCACTGTCAGGATATTTCCATCTTATCCTGGATCCACTGAGCCTCTTCACTGCTCCTATGGACTCGGGGTTACTATCGAGATGGCTGTGCAGGATGCCGCCTACTCTATGATGACCATTATGCGAGTCAGATCTGGGTTATTTCGGGACTCTGACTTCCGGTATATGCCAGGATCACTTCCGGGAGCACAAGGGTATCTCCAGGCTATCTATGCTGACTCCACTCAGGAGGATTCACGGACTCGCACCACTGCTGAGATGCTCGAGGATAAGGACCGTGAAAATCGGGCCTTAAGGTTAGAGCTCTTCAATACCCGTGCCGACCACTGGGCCACTTTGACTCGGTTCGCACCGGCGGTGCAAGCTGGATATTCAGATATGCGCGATCTCTATCCAGTGAGATCTGCTCTGCCGGACGTGATGGTTTGGCGTGATGTAGGAGGCATCACCCCACCTCGCGGTCCCCGTAGGCCACCGTTTGTTGGTCCAAGGCCTCATCCTAGCCCCTATGGTCCACAAGCTCCGCGAGATCGTCTGTTTCCGGATGAACATGTTGAGCTTCCAGGCTATGGAGGTGACTTCTACGAGGACTACTACGGATCGGTCTGAGTTAGTAGTAGTATCACTAGTTCGCACTAGCTGTGTCGTCTGTTGTCCTGCGTGTCTCGTGGGATATGACCTAGTTTGTACTCTTTCCGGAGATGTAGAAAAATAATGTATAGGAGCTTGGGATGCCTCCGATGAGATGTAATCCTCTTTTCACCGTATTAGTACTTGCTTGGTCTTGTACTAAACCTGTATGGTGTGTATGACGATGGAATAAAGAAGCAGTTTCTGTATCTACCATGTCATACGGATGATCATCTTGCATTCCGAATTATTCCTTACATTATGTATCCTATGTCGGAATTTTATCATTCTGACTAAATCATTGTCTTGTTTACCTAGGATGGTCAACACGCGCGCTAACCCTGCTTCCCAAGAGCAGGCCGAAGGCAGTGAAGCCAGAAATGAACATCTGCCTCAACCTCCTTCACTAGCCGAGGTTATGATGGAAGCTGAGAGAAACAAGCGGGAGACAAACCGTTTGTTGGAGCGTATTGAACAGAACACAGCACACCATCAGAGGGCTAACGTGGTGTCACTCAGTGATTTTATCAAATTGCATCCACCCACGTTCCACCACTCCGTCGAACCTCTCGACGCTGATGACTGGCTTCGCAGTATCTCTCACAAACTGCGTTCCGCGCTGGTAGCGGAGGCTGACAAGGTCACCTTTGCTGCATATCATCTTGAAGGCCCCGCCAGTCTATGGTGGGAGAATTATGGAGCTATGCGCCCAGCGGGCCATGTCACTACTTGGGCTGAGTTCAGTGAGGCTTTCCGTGAACATCACATTCCGGAGGGTCTCATGGACCGTAAGCGTGAAGAATTTTGCAATTTCACCCAAGGCCGACTTTCTGTGGATGTCTATAGCAGGGAGTTTGGTAATCTTGCACGATATGCAACCGAGGAAGTTTCTACTGACGCCAAGAAGCAAGCAAGGTTCCGCAAGGGCCTTAGTCCTGAGCTTCGCCGCGACCTCCGTCTGCATGAGTGCACATCCTTTTCGAAACTTGTCAACAAAGCCATCAGTGCTGAAACTGGTCAGACTGACTACGACGCAACACGCAAGCATGGACGTGACATGGGTTCCTCATCCGGTGCTGGTCCTCAGAAGCGCCGCGTGTGGGTACCCAACACCGCCCTGCCACCCAGGTTCACACCGAGGCCATCCTTCCAGGCGCCTCGCCCCGCTCAACAGTCTGCTCCAGCCAAGCCCTATGGGGGTCCAACCAATAATGCTCCTCCACGTACCAGTTCCGTGACTTGTTTCAAGTGTGGGGAATCTGGTCACTATATGCGGGAGTGCCCCCAGACCAACCCCAATCAATCTGCTAAAGCTGTTGGCCGTGGCAAGCCGACAGGGAAAGTATTCCACGCTAAACCGGTCACCGCTTCACGTGGCCAGGTCAATTGTATCTCTGCCGAAGAAGCTCAAGAAGATCCCAACGTCGTTCTCGGTACGCTTCTTGTTAATTGCCACCCGGCATCTGTTCTTTTCGATACAGGAGCCTCTCATTCTTTTATATCTGAAAATTATGCTCGTTTGCATAACGTTGCATTCTGTGACTTGCCATCCTCCATGGTAATTCAAACTCCGGGATCCAAATGGCAAACTTCTAGAGTAAGCCATGGAAATGAAATCCAAGTCGATAGACTTGTTTTCCTCGCATCTTTGATAGCCCTTAAATCTTCAGATATTAATATCATTTTGGGTATGGACTGGATGTCAGCTCATCAAGCCAAAATTGATTGCTTCTCTAGGACCGTTCAACTCACCCATCCTTCGGGGAAGATAGTCAATGTTTTGACTCGAATAGCCAAGCGACAATTATATTCTCTTAACGCCAGCCCTTTGCCAGACCTTGAGGACGTTCCGGTAGTCCGTGACTTTCCGGATGTCTTTCCAGAGGAATTGCCAGGTGTTCCACCTGACAGGGATGTTGAGTTCGTAATAGACCTCATCCCCGGAACCGTTCCGATTGCTAGAAGACCTTACAAAATGGCACCCCTAGAACTAGCCGAGCTTAAGAAACAACTCGATGAATCCTTGAAAAAGGGTTTCATCCGACCTAGCTCATCTCCGTGGGCTTGCCCCGTCCTATTCGTCAAGAAGAAAGATGGTACGGACCGGATGGTTGTAGATTACCGACCTGTCAATTTGGTCACAATCAAAAACAAATATCCACTTCCCAGGATCAACGACCTGTATGATCAGCTCGCTGGATCCTCAGTCTTCTCTAAGATGGATTTGAGGTTGGGCTACCATCAAATCAAAATCAGAAACGGGGACATTCCTAAAACGGCCTTTGTTACTCGTTATGGCCAATACGAGTACACCGTCATGTCCTTCGGATTAACCAACGCTCCAGCCACTTTTTCTCGGTTAATGAACTCAATCTTCATGGAGTATTTGGATAAATTCGTCGTAGTTTATCTCGATGATATACTCATCTACTCCAAGAACGAGGAAGAACATGCCGAACATCTAAGGCTAGTGTTGAAGAAACTTCGAGAGCATCGCCTTTATGCCAAATTTTCTAAATGTGAATTCTGGTTATCAGAAGTGACCTATCTGGGTCATGTAATATCTGGTAAAGGTATTGCTGTTAACCCTGAGCGAGTTCAAGCCGTCCTTGATTGGACTCCACCCGAATCGGTCAAGCAAGTTCGGAGTTTTCTAGGCTTAGCGAGCTATTGCCGTCGCTTTGTCGAGAACTTCTCCAAGGTTGCCAAACCTCTAACCGAACTCCTCAAGAAAGATAAGAAGTTCGAATGGACTCCACAATGTGAGCACAGTTTTCAGGAACTGAAAAGACGCCTGACCTCTGCTCCCGTGCTGGTACCGCCAGACTTCTCCAAGGACTTTGTTATCTACTGCGACGCCTCGCGACAAGGACTAGGTTGCATTCTTATGCAAGATCGACACGTAATTGCTTACGCTTCACGGCAATTGCACCCACATGAGGAGAATTATCCTACTCATGATTTAGAACTTGCAGCCGTAGTCTATGCACTTAAGACCTGGCGACATTACCTTCTCGGTAATCGTTGCGAAATATTTACTGATCACCAAAGTCTGAAGTACATCTTCACCCAACCGGATCTGAATCTCAGGCAAAGACGTTGGGTTGAATTGATCACAGACTTCGACTTAGGGATAACCTATACCCCAGGGAAAGCCAACGTCATGGCTGATGCGCTAAGTCGTAAATCTTATTGTAACAACCTGATGTTACAACAAAGTCAACCGCTTCTCCATGAGGAATTTCGAAAGCTTAACCTTCACATTGTTCCTCAAGGTTTTCTCTCCACCTTGGTGGCAAAACCTACCCTTACGGATCAAATTATCAAAGCACAGAAGGTAGATCCGGGAATCTCCCGCATCAAGAGGAACATTCAGAAAGGAATTGCGAATTGCTTCTCCGTTAATGATCAAGGAGTCGTATACTTCGGGGATCGACTAGTGGTTCCCAAGGTGCGCAACCTGAGGCGATTGATCCTTAAGGAAGCTCATGAATCTCCTCTCACCATTCATCCCGGTAGCACAAAAATGTATCAGGACCTACGCCAGAGGTTCTGGTGGACTAGGATGAAGAGAGAAATTGCTCAGTATATTGCAAATTGCGACGTCTGTCGTCGTGTAAAAGCAGAGCATCAACGGCCTGCTGGCACCCTTCAACCCTTAGCTATTCCTGAATGGAAATGGGATAAAATTGGTATGGATTTCATTACCGGTTTTCCCAGAACCAAAAGAGGGAATAATGCTATTTTCGTCGTGGTCGATCGTCTTTCCAAAGTAGCTCATTTCTTACCTGTTCGTGAGAGTATAACCGCTAGCCAACTGGCAGACTTATACATCTCCCGAATAGTGTCCCTCCATGGTGTTCCTTTGGAAATCAATTCGGATCGAGGAAGTCTTTTCACCTCTCGATTTTGGGAAAGTTTCCAAAATGCTATGGGAACTCGTCTCTCCTTTAGCACCGCTTTCCACCCTCAGTCAAGTGGTCAAGTGGAACGCGTCAACCAAATTCTAGAAGACATGCTTCGAGCCTCTGTTATCTCTTTCGGAATGGACTGGGAGAAGTGCCTTCCATTTGCCGAATTCGCTTACAACAACAGCTATCAATCTAGCTTGGGTAAAGCCCCTTTTGAAGTTCTCTATGGACGACGATGTCGAACACCCCTTAACTGGTCAGAAACCGGGGAAAGACAATTCTTTGGCCCGGATATGATTCAGGAAGCAGAAGAACAAGTTCGTATCGTTCGTGAGAAGTTGAAAACAGCCCAATCTCGTCAAAAGAGTCAATATGACCGAAAACATAAGGCTATGACTTTCGAGGTTGACGAGAAGGCTTATCTTCGGGTCACCCCTCTGAAGGGAACCCATCGCTTCGGTATCAAAGGCAAATTGGCTCCTCGTTACATTGGACCTTTTCGCATTCTTGCCAAACGAGGAGAAGTTGCCTACCAATTGGAACTACCTCCGCACCTCTCCAGAGTTCACGATGTCTTCCACGTTTCTCAACTCAGGCGTTGCTTCTCGGATCCTATCCGTGAAGTGGACCACGAAACGCTTGATCTCCAAGATAATCTTACATATCGGGAGTACCCCATTCGTATCCTCGATCAAGCCGAGCGTACCACCCGACGTCATAATATCAAGTTTCTCAAGGTTCAATGGTCGCACCATTCTGAAGATGAAGCAACTTGGGAAAGGGAGGATCGTCTTCGACTTGAATACCCCGCCTTCTTCTCGGAGGAACCCAAATCTCGGGACGAGATTCTTTTGAGTGGGGGTGAGTTGTCACACCCTAGCTAGTCATGCATTAGAGTGCTGCATCATGTTTACTCTTTCATCAGAAACTTGAAATGGGGATGACAGAACCCCCAGTCCCCTCTGAAACCAACTAGGGTTTACTAAAATAATTTTCAATGAACCTGAAATGCCCTTCTAAAATGCCCATCATTTTTGCCTTGGTTCAGAACCTCTGCCAAAAGTGGTGCACATTTTCCTAGGCCATCCTAGGGTTTTGAATTAAATCATAGCTATTTGAATTTGGGCATTTAAAATAATATAAAATATTTAAATGCTCAAATATCTCCAAACTAAAATGTTTCATGTTGGAAATAATCCAACTATGAGCCAGGAGTAGTTTGGTGATTTTTGGAGTTGCCTAGGTATTTTATTTAATTCAACAAAGTTGCAGATATATTAAATAAAAACAGAAAACAGAAAATAAATAAAGGGAGAAGCTTACCTGGGCTCCTCCCTGTGCGGCCCAGCCCAGCCGGCCCAGCACTGTGCTGGCCCGTGCCAGCCAGCTGCTTCCCCTCGCCAGAGCAGGCAGGGAGGTGAGCATGGCGCGCCCGAGCTCGCCACGCACCACCCAGCCTCTCTGCATCGCCCTGGTCGCCGTTGCGCCGCGTGGATCGTCTTCTGGTCGTCGCCCCGACCTCGCCGACACCCCATTCACTCTCCCCCGGCTCTCCCTCGCTCTCTCTCTCTCACGGCCGAAGCTCACCGTCGCCGCCGTTCGCCTTAGCCACCGTCTCCGACCACCCCTCGCTCCCCCGACCAGCTCAGGAGCTCCGCCTCGACTCCCTCTTCCTCCCCACCGCTCCACGAGTCCCCGGAAGCCCTGCATCGCCGCCACGTCGCCGTTCCCCTCTTCGGGCTCCGATCACCGTCGCCGACGAATTCGCCGTCTCCAGCGCGTCCCCGAGCCCGTTTCGACGCCCACTGCAACCGCGGTGAGCTACGCCACCGTTTCCCCCTTCTTCCCTGCTCTCTCCCGACCCCTAGGCCCTAGCCCCACCGCGGCCGAAAGCTTCACGCCGCCGGCGATGTCGCCGTCGTGGCCACGGTCGCCGTAGCGCCCAACCGAGCTCACCATCGTGCTCCACATCTCACTAGGAGCACGTAGCACGCACCAACGCTACCCCAAACCCCCTGCAACACCCCTCCCGTGCACGACCGAACCCCGGCGGCCGCAACCGAGCTCGCCGCCGTCGACTCCGGCCACCCCGACCCCAACGGACTCCGCCAAGAGCCGCGGGTCGTCCTCAGCTTCACTCCGGTGGCCTCCGCGGTTCATTTGGTGGCCGAAACGACCAAAACCACTATCGCCACCGCACTGATGGTCGCCGCCGGCCAGAACTCCGGCGAGCTGACGTGGCCTAGTTAATTAGCCACTAACCCACCACCTACTGACGCTGACAAGTGGGCCCCAGGGCTTAGTCAAAGCTAACCAGCCCGGGTCAACACGGGATTAGCCCCTGTGTCACTGACGTGTGGACCCCACACGTCAGGTTTGACCCGAGCCAGCCCTGTTGACCTGCTGATGTCACTGTGACGTCAGGCTGACGCAGTAAATGATATTTCTGGATTTAAATTAAATCAGGAAATTCCAGAATATTAATTAAACTTCAAAAATTCATAACTTTTATTCTGTAACTCCAAATTGGACAAATTATATATGAAAAATGATCAGAAAAATCCAATCTATCCATCTGTACTATTTTCATGCATGATCAAACAAGTTAAATTGATGTTTTAAACAGAACAAGAAAAGGCACTTTAAAAGGCCATATTTGAATTTGGAATTTGAATCTTTGATTCAAATTTGCTCAAACACTTCTGGCTTTAGTTGCATTAGCCCAACACACTCATATTGCCATGTTTCATGCATGCATCATATTGTTGCACATTGTTTGGTGATGCCTGTGTATCGTTATCCTTTGCGACAGGATCTGTCCCCGAGGAGTACCGTGACTACCCTAACGAAGAACCGTATCCGTGCAACGAACCATCAGGCAAGCAACCAACCATTTGATCATATCGATACAATCCCATGTTCTCGCTCCTGCTCTCTTTTACTGCATTAAGACAACGCGATTCAAACTGCTGTGTGCTACGGTAGTTGAACCCATTTCCTCTGCATGACCTGTCATTGCCACAGTAACTAGATGAAACCCACTAGCATGTGTAGGAGTTGATTGAGCCCTATGTATGTGTTGTTCCTACCTTGCTATGCCTGCTATGCTTAGAGTCGTGTCAGGTCTGGTTCATCTGGGTGATGGGCTAGAGTGAAATGATTATGTCGGTAATGAGAGTGGTGTGGTGAACACGATTTGGTAAAGGTATCGATGAGAGGCCATGTAGGAGTACATGGTGGGTTGTTTCATTGAAGCCGACCTTAAGCACTGAGATCTGTATGTGTGATTTAAGATTCAGCTACTACCATGCATTGGGCCCGAAACCAATGGACCCTCTCGACTTCTTATTCACCCTAGTTCTCCGTCCAGGAGTTGCAAGTAGTTTCTGGTGTTTGTAGCCTACTGGAGGCCGTGGACAGCGCTGACCGTAGGGGTGGGCTGTGATGCGGTAGGTACGTGGCACGGTGTACCGAATACCCGTTAGGTATCTCGGGAACCCTGTTCACATCGTTCGGGGCCGTATGGGAAACCTCGGCCGGACTCCCTGCGGATGGAACCTGAATAGGCGATAAACCTGGACTGGAGGCTTAGGTGATTAGGTAGGTCGTGGCCGACACCCACGTTGGGCTTCCGCTTGAAGGTTGCCGAGTACATGTCGTGTAAACGACGGTAAGTGGTGAGAGCGTGTATGAAGAAGTACTCCCTGCAGGGTTAACATGATCTATTCGAATAGCCGCGTCCGCGGTAAAGGACTACTTGGTTGCCTATACAGTTCATAGACAAGTAAATGGAAACTGATAAAAGCCTCAAGATAAGTGTGAGTGCCGAGGATGGCTCTTCCGTAGGAAGACGGAGGTGGATCCTCGGTAGTGTATTGAAGTGGTGAATAGTGGACTCGTGTGCGCAAAACTGTTTCAAATGGAGTATCGTAGGATAGTCTAGCCAAGAGTCAAAGCTGGCTTGCTGCAATAACTCCACCAACCCTTCTTGATACTATGCATGTATGTAGGATCTGATGTAAGTCTTGCTGAGTACCTTTGTACTCATGTTGCTATAATCTACATTTTTACAGAAGACGCTGCAACCCCTTCTGATGGGTTCTATGTAGACGTTGACATCAACGAGTAGGCTAAAGACCCAGGTGGTGACCCTGAGCTTGTGAAGGACCACATAGTATAGCCAGGCTTTCCAAGCCTCTTTTATTTTACTAGTTGTCTGTACTCAGACAAGTTACTTCCGCTGTTGGCTTGTATGACTGTATGACTTGTATGTTGGGTCGTGAGACCCGTACCTTTGTGTGTATGTTATGTATGGCTCACTGAGCCTTAAATAAAGTACTTGTGTCGTAGAGTCATGTTGTGATGCTTCGTTGTATTTGCACATATCGAGCATATTGTGTGTATGATTGAAATGCTTGGTATGTGTGGGATCTGACTATCTAGTTGTTTATCTTTAGTAGCCTCTCTTACCGGGAAATGTCTCCTAGTGTTACCGCTGAGCCATGGTAGCTTGCTACTGCTCTGGAACACTTAGGCTGGCCGGCATGTGTCCTTCTTCGTTCCTGTGTCTGTCCCTTCGGGGAAATGTCACGCTTTGAGTACCGGAGTCCTGTTAGCCCGCTACAGCCCGGTTTACCGGAGTCCTGCTAGCCCAGTGCTACAGCCCGGACCCACTTGCTGATGACCGACACGTTTGAAGCTGGGTCATGGATGCCTGTCCCTGTAAGTCTGTGCCACTTTGGGTTTACGACTAGTCATGTCAGCCCGGGCTCTTTATCATATGGATGCTAGCGACACTATCATATACGTGAGCCAAAAGGCGCAAACGGTCCCGGGAAAAAGGTAAGACGACACCCGTGGGGATACCGTGCGTGAGGCCGCAAAGTGATATGAGGTGTTACCAGCTAGATCGATGTGACATCGAGTCGGGGTCCTGACAGTTTGTTTGAAGCTGTCAATGTTTCCCTGGTTAAGATTGACGGTCTTCTTGAAACTGTCTTTTTCTAACGCGTCAACTATTGAGCATCTTAGTCGCGTTGATGGGATTCTTCCTCCCGGACACGGTTTTGATGCTGAGTCTTCAAAGGAGGTTTTGTCAATTGAAGCTAGATTTCTTGAAGAGCTTTGTCAGAGCACTTCCCACCTCCGGGCTAGCTTTGGGCTATCCAAGGAAATGCAGGATGCTCGTTGCAAGCCTTTTGAAGATGAGGCAAGTGTCGTTGTGAGACAGATTCGGAGGCAGGATTCTGTTCATTTGGGTCATGAAGGAGGCCACGTGGAGCATACCGAAGAGGTTTGTTTATGTTGGCTTTTGATATTTCTTTGCAATAATGTTCATTGTTAGCTTTCACTTATTACTCTTTTTAGTCATAGGTGACCCTTATTGATTTCATGTGTCCTAAACTTTTTTTTAGTACTAGTGTTTCCTAGTTGACCTTCTCTATTTATAGCACCTGAACTTCAAGGGCCACAACACCTGAACTTCTACGACTTCGATAACTGGCCCTTTTTGTTCCCTTTTGTATTAGAGAAGTTTGATATCTGACCTGCTATGTTTACTCTATTTGGACTTCCATTATGTGCCAGTTGTCATAGTTGACCTTCTTTGATTGTGTAATGTGAACTTCTGCTGATTAGGTATTTTGTGTTCTACATGATTTTTTTGTAGGCTGTTAATGATGGTGCTAGGGTTGAGGAGGATGTTTTACCTATGCATGAACCTGTTCCTGTGCATGAACCTGCGCCCGCGAGTGATGTATTAGTTGATGAGGTTCATGGCAGTGAAAATAAGGTACCATTTTTCTTGTGCATTTATCTCATTTCTTATTTTACTTGTTTGTGCATTTTATCACTATGTGCCCCTTTTGTAATGACTTTTTGTTCTTGCTGCAGAATGAAGATGCTAGTGTTCCTCTAGAGAAGGTTGCAGACAACTCTGTGTCAGGCACCAGCTGCTCCGACAGGGTGGACCCAACAGAACCTCAGTCGTCCATTGGCGCTGAGGTTTCTGATGCTGAGCAGGGCAAGACAACTGAGGTTTCTGATGCTGAGCTGGGCAAGACAGCTGGGGATATCATTCTGGATAAATATCCCGTCGAGGCTGCTGTTGAGAATGGTGGTAGTGCTGCTGCAGGCCCGGAGAAGTCTCCTGCAGCAAAGCCATCTGTTGCTGTTGACGATGGTTCTCCAGCTCTTCCTAGTGCAGGAGAACCAACAGTTTTTGTTGTTTTCCGATTCTCCAGCTGCTCCAGCTGTTGCTGGTGTCCTTCCCGACGACGCTGCAATGTCTACTAGAGATGACGATGAAGAGACTGAAAGCGATAGCTTTGGAGATGAGGTTGATCATTGCAGTGCTGCCACTGGTCTAGGCAAGAATCCATAAAGAGAGGAGCATGCTTCTCTCTTCTTTCCCCAGCCCCGTCCCTTTTGTTGTTGTTGTTTTATGTCCATGATATCCATGTGAACTGCCTTTGTGGTGCAAGTTGAACTTCTGGTTTTTGCTTCGTCGTGTGGTTTGTAAATAAAGTTAAATGAACCTATTTCTATGTGGGGGAAGGTCTGTAATGCATGGGTTGTGATGTTTATAATATAGTGGTTTTATCTTTTCTGGTGTAGCATATGAGATGTGCTTGTGTTTGAATAGTTGTGCTTGAATGTTGCTCTTAATTAAACTGTCGTGAATCTATGTGCTTGAATGTTGCTCTTAATTTCTATTTCTTTTGCTAAGCAGATACTGACCTTGCTGTCGTCCAGAAAAACATTGATGACTTTTATTTCAGTGCAACTAGGCTTAAGAATGATCGTTCCAAGAGGTGAGTACAGTTGGTCCATATTTACATCCATCTCCCCCCTGTGAACTGCCTATGGTTTCATACCTGAACTTCTATACTCTATGTTGCTGAACTTCTATTTTACTTCTCTGGTGCTGAACATCTGGCCTTTCTGTATTGTCTGTTGTCATGTAGCTGAACTTCTATGCTTGTATGTGTTATGAACTTCCTGAGTTCCTGATGCTGAACTTCTTTTAATTTCTATTGCTTGTTTTAGATCAATGACTATGTTCCAAAACAAGGAGTGTGAAGCTTCCGTTGAAGATGTCACAATATCTTTTGCTCCTCGTGGAATGCTTCGATCTAATGTGGCTGAGGTTGCACTCTACTGTCTACGTGCGAAGTACCAGGGATCAGACAAACTCATCCTACCGTATTGGCTTTGTGTAAGTCAACCATATAGTGATTTCTTTTCTGTTTTGTTCCTTACCATTTTAGTTGAAACTTGTTTGTCTCATTTTGTATTTTCATATGTTGGTGTTTTCTGCATTATTTTAGGACAAGATTTTCAGAGGTCAATTTGATTCCCATGTGAGGAAGTACTTCTTGGCGACTGGTCCAGATAGCATGGATGCACATGATTCCGTATGCAATATCTTGTTCTTTGCCTCTGTATTAGCTTTGCACTTTGATCCACTGTGTTTGTATTGTTTTATTTTTCTTTGTACCGTTTGATATTAATTTTTAGTTTTTAATGATTCATGTTTATGTTGCTTCAGGTTGTTTTCCCCACTTTTGACACTCCTAAAATTCCCGCTCACATGGGTGGTGTTGGTAATTGGGTTTCGATATTTCTTGACCTGAAGAAGTCAAGGTTCCAACTTCTTTACTCCCACTATGGACCAAACGATGATTGTGCGGTACGCCTGTCTCGGCGGATGACTGATAACATCAAGAAGCTTTGGAGCGATGCCAGCAACGACAGGGAGACACCCTTTAGTCCTATTACTAACGTCAATTTCCCGTTGGATTGGATTGATGTCCCCCAGCAGAATAACAAGTATGAGTTCCACTTTTTCTCTCTATCACTTGTGTTTAACTGTAGTTGTACGTAGGCTGCGACGCCTTTTATTCGTTGTCTATCATTTTTATTCCAACACTATTATTTTTTGGGTTTGGTGGCAGTATCGACTGTGGATTCATCATGCTTATGAATGCTAATTCATTTCAAGATGGGGTTCTTGCAAATTATTCCCATGAAAATATCATGGATATCAGGAAGACATGGCTGTACTCAATTGCTTCTTCTAACCTATTTGAGACAGACTTCCAAACTCTATTTGGCTACTATACGTGTAAGTCTTGAAACTTGGAATGCTTACCTGTACTGCATCTTTTATTCTACATGAACTTCATTTTTTCTTGAACTTGAACTTTTGCTTGAGATCTGGCTCGGCTGCTAGTTTCAGATGGAGAGGAGCATTTCTCCTACATGAACTTCATTTATATATTTTTTATTTTGATTGTCTATTTAATTTCAGTATTTTTTCCTTCCATTGCTCACTTGGATACGAGCATTTCTTCTACTTGAACTTTAGAGATGATGCCTTTCTATGCTTTTTGTTAGCTGTAGTTAAATGTTTTCCATTTCATCAGTTTATCTTGAATTGTGCCTTGGGTTGTACCTGAACTTCATTTAGTTTTTAAAATGCAACACATTTTTTATGTCAGCATGAGTAGTATCCATGTCATCTATATTAGTTGGACTGCACATTGTGATGTACCCGAACTTCAGTTATATTCAATGGTCTTTTTTCTCTCCCTTTTCTTTTACAGTGGAGCCGTTGGACATGACTGATTACCACTACTCATTCCTCGGGTCACAGGAATACCAGCCTAGGGAGGAATCGATGAGTACAACTCTGAGAGAAGATGATAGATCTCGAACCCTTATTCCTTCCAAGTTGGGGAAGCAGGCTGTTGGTATTTGTGGTACTCCAAGAACCCCTTGCTCCGGGAAGGTTGGTGAAGTCGAAGTCGTTGAAGTAGAAGTGATTTCTTCAGATGATGATCTTGAGAAGATTTCTTACCCGAAGAATGGTAAATTTGCTGCTTGTACTGTTGCTAGGAGAGGTGGGAAGAGTGGTGTCATCACCAGGAGGAAACCGACAGTTGAGTCTGGTAACATAACTTCCTCCAAGAGAGCATCAAGATTGCCTTTGAAGTGGCGTTCTGCTGTCGCTCCCCTAAATAAATACGGTTACCCTCATCTATCCGAGGCCCGGAGGTTGAGACAGTATGTGTTTAGTGAAGATGGTCTGAATAAGTATTCTGAGTGAGTTTTCTTCTTCTTATTTTTGTTGCTGCTAGAGATTCTACTTTTGCTCTGAACTTCTATTGATGTAGTATGTGAACTTCTGTTATTTCTGCTTGTCTTGGAGTTATAGTGTCTGAACTTCTGCTATTGTAGTATCTGAACTTCTGTTCATCTCTCCTTGCCTTTGAGTTATAGTATCTGAACTCCTGTTTGTTATTGCATCTGAACTTCTAATATTTTCTTCCCATCCTTTTAAATCTGCAGCACAAGCTACTGCATGTTTACCATCCCTGGGAATGTGATTGATCTCACAGGACGTATCCTTTATACTCTTTTTGGTGAAGGGCAGCAGATGGAAGGAGACATAATGGATTATCTCATAAACTTGTGGGAGGATAAGCTAGAGACCTCTGAGATATACTCTTGTGCTGACAGGGTTGTACTTAGTCCCCACTTCATACAGGTTTTAGTTCTTTTTCACCCCTATCTCCCTTTTTCTCTAGTTTTGGTGTAGTGGCATTTGGGAGGTGTTTTAATTCTGTTTTTGTGAATGCACAGTACTGTCTAGAGTATGATTTCCTCGCCGCAGCATTTCCAAAGTTTGATGCAAAAGATCTGCTAATCTCATCCGAATGTTTGTTTGCAAGGAAGAAGACCTTCTTAACGCAAAGCTTCTTTGGTTTTCATAACTCTTTCTTTTTTTAATTTTATGTACATCCTTTTGCTGAGTTTGTCAACAAGTTTTTGTTCATCCCAGTTGTTCAATACCTATGCTTTAGAGTTTGTGTTTACCGTTTCTTTCATTCCAGGCAGGTTTTTTGATACTATTCAAGCCAATAGCCAGAATGGCGCACTACAGTGTGTATGTGCTGAATAGATATCGTGGGAGCATTGACATCCTTGATTCACTTCCTTACACTAATAAGGGAACGTCATGAACAAGTTTCCATGGAGACTGCCAAAATATCATGAGTGTTTCTTAGCCTGAACCTCCTTTCATATTTGCTTGTTTGACACGAAGTTTATTATGCCTTGTGTTGCAAAATATGTTTCTGTCTCTCTTTTGGTTATACTGCTTGAACTGACTATCATTTGACAGTTGAACTTCTGGTATTTGTTTAGCTGGATCCTATGCAAGTGTTGCTTTTATGTACCTGAACTTAACTATTTTGGTTAATATGTTTTTGATTTCACCTTATTTGGCATTTCTGGCAGATGAAGAGATTTGTTGGGTTGCTCGAGGAGGTGTACGGCAAGGTTGCGTACAAAGCGAGCAAGCAGCCTAACTAGGTGAATATTGCAAAGAGGCCAACTTTTATCGATGTTCCGAAGCAAGTGAATAATGATTGTGGTTTCTTTGCCATGAAGTTCTGCTCTACATATGATGGTGATGGGCTTGTTGATGATTTTGGTGATGTGGAGGTGTGTTTTGTTCTTGTTCTTGTCTCATCATCCTTTCATTTTTCTTGTGTTTTTTACTGAGATGCTCCTGCTGTGGGTTAGTTATCCTTTACTAAACCATCATTTCATTTCTTGTTTGCAGGCTGCTGCAGATGACTGGAAGGCCGAGTTCATGCATACTCTAGTCTTTAGCGAGAAGAATGAAGTGATGCGTGCAGAGCTTCCTAAAGAGATCCAGTCCTTGGGCCCATAAATTCGAAGCATTAGTTTCAGTGTAGATTTGATCTCGTAAAGATTTAGGTTTTGATAATGATTAGAATGATTCCGTAAAGATTTGGTTGTAAGAATGGTTTAGTAATTTGTGTATCTATAGATGTAGCACTATTATTTAAGATATTGAGGACAAATGTATTTGGTGTGAAGAATGATTTGGCTTGTGAATTTTAATGTACTGCATCATTTTCAGTATCCATGTGTTGTATATTTTTTCCCCACCAGATGTACCTGAACTGCTAGTTTTTTGCGTTGTTTAATTTTGGGCCCCAACATATGATCTTTGACTTGAGCTTCTACTTGAGATTTGGCTAGGCTGCTGGTTTCAGATGGGGAGGATTTTCTATGCTGTGTAATGTATTGGTATTTTAACCCATCCAATATGTAGCCTTTTGCATAGAATCTATATGTGTTTTTTTGTGAATTTTCAACTGCGAATGGATTTCAACTATAACTTTGTGCAAAATATTCTCATACAACACTTTATGTTTCTTTATCTTTTGTCGGCATTGCACTTGAACTTCTGTACGTATCCAAACAGAACTTCCCATCTGAACGTGTTGTCTTAAGCTTGCTAACCTTAGTTCTTACAGCAATACTTAATTTTTTAAGCATATTTTTTCCTACATCGATTTCATATACCAGAACTTCTTTTGTAACCTGACCTGAACTTCAAACTGTATAACTATTTGCTGGTTGCTCTTTTATGGAATACAACACTAGCACCTCATGCCATAATATACCAGAACTTCCACTGTAATGTTACTTGAACTTCATAGTGTATATTTTTCATTTTTATTCTTGCTTGCACTTTGCATGGAATACATCACCAGCACAGCACTTCCTGCCATAATATAGCAGGACTTGTACAGTAATATTACTTGAACTTCACAATGTATAGTTTTCATTTTATTACTACTTGCTCTTTCATGCATTACAATACATCACTAGAACCTCCTCTCATACTATACCAGGACTTCTACAGTAAGCTTACTTGAACTTCCAATGTATAATTTCTTTGAAACTTTAATAGTAAAAGTTCAAGTAAGCTTCTCCACAAATACTATTTCAAAAGTGGAATAATATTCTGCACATTGACATGACATAGTTTGCTTTGTTTAATTGATCTAGTCTAACTATTCATCAGCCTTGCGCTCCTCCTAGGCTTTTGTTGTAGTGGTTTTTGCTTGACATGTACCTCTTCCTCTTCATCTTCCTCTTTCTCTTCCTCTTCATTGTCCTCTTCCTCTTCATCATCCTCTTCCTCTTCCTCCTCGCATTCCACTTCCTCTTCCTCTTCGTCTTCCTCTTCTTCGATGGTGTCTTCATCTTTGTCTTCCTCTTCATCTTCCACCACTTTCTTGTTGCTGGCTCTAGGTTTTTCTTTTTGTTTCTTCTCTGGCTTTTTGCTTGTCTTTTTAGCTTCTGCGCGCTTCGGGCATGTTCTTGCATTATGTGGTTCATACTCCTTGCATATGCTACAAAGCTGCTGCTTGCTTTCTGTGGGTGTGGTCCCTTCTTTTGTTCTATAACTTTGGGCTGCTGTTTTTGAACTTTGGGTTTCTTGACCTCCTCGCCATTGTTTCTTTCTAAGAGTGTTGGACATGTGTGCTTGTTGTGTCCTTCAACCTTTTTGCACACACTACATTGCCTGTGTCCAAGTGGCACTCCCTTCTCATCGAGCACAACGACTCTTCCTGTAGGTGGTGCCTTTATTTGAGCTCTCTTGTCACTTTTCTTTGATGTAGAAATTTTCTTCCTACCCTTTGTTTCAGAGTATAGCGATAGTTTTATCGTCTCTTGTTGCCGCTGCTGCATTAATTGGTCAACACCCTGCTTGCATTGGTTGGCTTCAGCAACGGCATGGAGCATTTCAGCTGCATAATAATGAATGTCATCTTCAATTTCAACATCCTCTTCAGCCATCCTTTCGTCAGCATCCGCTTGATTTGCTGAATGTATTGCATCAAGCTCTTCCACGAGCCTCTTGAGAACATAGAAGGCTCTGTCATATTCTGGTCACATCTCATTGCTTTCTTGTTAACCATCAAATTTAGCTGCATCAAGATGTCTTGCTTCGATAGTCTTGAGCTACTATCTGATGTAGCTGTGTTGTAGTCCCTTGTATCAAAGTTTGGATGTGATTTTGCAGTCTTTGTGTACCATTTGAGGATATACTTGTCTGGAAATTTGTCAGGCTTCAGGTGGTCCAGTATGTTCATGATGTGAAGGAAGAACAGGCCTGCATTTTGTGATGAATGCAGAATACATAGTTTGTGAGCCAACAATGAGTTTCATATCTGTATATTTGATATGATACTACTAGTTTAGCTATTTAATGAGTTTTTTTCAGCTCACTTGTGCGTGTCCAAAGCTTGCATTCACACTCGTATATTTCATTCTCTGGGTCATCATGGCCAGGCAAATCTGTCTTCATCATCATGGCCAGCCTTGTTGTGGTAGTACACAAGGTACTTAGTGGCCTCTACTATAGGCTTTGCGCGAAATAGCATGGATTTTCTCATCCTAGTCCTCATCTTGATGTACACGGCTCTCATGTACTTGATAGCCATGTCTTCCCCGTAGCTGTTGGTTGTTTTTGTCACATGATTGGTCTGCACATGTCAAAAAATAAGATATTAGTCGAAGCAGATTCATGTGTTTCATTTTTTAAATACAGTGTGAACATATTGAAGGAAGTCACAATATGATGGGGGTGTTTTTATGTGTTAATACCATGTTGGTCATTGTTTGCTCGTTCTCCTTCTGGATTCGAGTTTGTACGCAAGCATTTACCCACCTAGCAAACTTGTGTAGGTTGTGGGTCCCCTTGATAAACCCTCTCTTGAGCACGTGATTCATGCTCTCGCTTCGTTGTGTGGAATTCATTCTAGCATAGAAAATGTTCTTGTAATATGCTGAAATCCACATTTTCCTATCACTCCGCAGCTGCATCATCATATGGTCGTTCCCCAAGTTGTACTTGTGCACGAGTTCTGCCCAGGTAGCTTCAAACTCCATTGGCATCAGCGACCAGTTTAATATATCTATGAACTCCTCTTTGAATGTTTTATACTTTTTGTACAACAACGCGAGGTATTCCTTGTACTTCTCCAGGATGTGCCAATGGCATAGCTTGTGGACGGTGTCTGGGAATGATTATGGTATAGCTTTCGCCATCGAGGGGCATTGGTCTACATGAATTAAAAAAACTTGCTTCTTTTTGCAGTCATGGTGAACTTATGATGTACAAGTACTTGGACTTCACATGTAGCAGTAAGACTATCTAATAATGTCACATATATTTTCCTTACAGCAGTGTTGTTGAACTTATGTTGTTCAAGTACTTGAACTTCAAAGGTAGCAGTATTACTAACTAATAATGTAACCCATTTTTTTTTCTTACAACAGTGTTGTTGAACTTCTGTGGTACCAGTGCTTGAACTTCACATACAAAACTACATTTTTCCTGAACATGTTTCATATGTTTTTTCTTACAACAGTGTCCTTGAACTTCTATGGTTCCTGTATTTGAACTTCGCATCAAGAACTATATTTTTTCTAAACATGTGATATATAATTTTGCTTCTTATACTGTTTTGTTGGACTTCTGTGCTAACAGTGGTTGAACTATTTGTTTTACATTATTTTCAGATAAAATCAATTTACCTAATATAGAGCCACATACTGAAAAGATGATGAAACTTGTAGAGTCATTTTACCTCACCTGTTAGATGCAAGTTGGGTGCTTGTTGTTCATGCACCGTACAAATGTATCGAACAACCACTTGAATGACTTTGCATCTTCATCTCTGATCAGGGCAATAACAAATATCACTGACTGCAAGTGATGGTTCCCAGAGGCATATGAAATCTATTGGTCTCGTAAGTTGTGTAAAATGTTAAACAATCGCCAAAGTCTTGATACGCTCCTCGGCAGCTTTGTGACGCCCCGAGCCCGACGCGCCAGGCGTCTTCTAGTTATTCGCTTTATTTTCCATGTCATTTGCTTGCATGTTGCATATTGCCATGTCATCATGTGCATTGCATCATCATGTTTTCAAAACTTGCATCCATACGGGTCTCCTTGTTCCTTCCGTTGTCCGTTCTGAGCCCAGACAACTTGCACGCGCCCGTGGCACCTCTGAAATGTTATTTTATAAGTGGCCGGAAAATGTTCTCAGAATGGGTTGAAAGTTAGCATGCGGTGTTTTTATGTTGCCAGTAGGCCGCCTCCCAAGTTTCATCGCATTCGGAGTCTGTTTGACGTCCCAAGGGTTAACCTATAGCGGCAGTATAGCCGGTCTTTTCGTCGGACGTTTTCGGTCTCCGGAAACCGTGTCGGGCTGCATCTCTCCCCTCTTCTCTCAGACCAACCCGCTCTCCATAGTCCACCTAGGCCCAGCCTACCCCTCTTTGCGTCGTGCATAGACCTCTCGTGCGCGTCCGAAACTTCCACGGACCCGACCCGGGCAGTCGTTACCGTTGGATCCGGATCATCCCCAAACATCCTGAAAATGTCTCTGTTTTCTTGTTTGGACTCCCTATCTATTTTTTCCTGGCCATCGGATTATGATCGGAGGGACGGATTAGCCCCTGACCAATAATCCATTTGCTTTATATAGTTCCCCTTTACCCATCTCTAGGCAAACCCTAATTTCTAGTAGTTTTGTCCCCGCCGCCGCTACACTCGAATCCCAACTCGGGATCCTCCCATGCCCCACCGAGCCAATCACCAACCTCATCCGCATCCCCGCCTCCTCTTTCCTCAATCTTCCCCGTAGCCAACCGGCACCTGATCTAGGATGGATCGAGGCCACGGCCTCGCACGCCTCCAGCTCCCCTCCCTCCTGAGCAAGTCCAGTCTCCCACAGCTCCTTCGTCCCTGACCGCGGCCGCGCCACCGATCATCGCCGGCAAACCCAGAGACTACCGCCGCCGACGAGCTCCACTAGGAGCCTGGAGTCCTCCGCCTCCTCTGCCTCGTCCCTGCCACCGGCAGCAGGAGCAGCTCCCGCATCCCCGAGCTCCTCCTGCTCGACCTCGCCGTCCCCGACGCCCTAGCTGGACCTCGCCGAAGCCACCGGCTAACGAGGACGACCCCGCGCCCCCGTCTTCCTTCTTCCCTGCTCCTGTTCCTCCTTCCCTCACATGCCTCTCTCTCTGACTTGCCACAGCAGGGAACCGCCGCCCCCAGAAGCTTCCTCGACCCCGTCGTCGACCAGATCCGCGGCTGCCCTGCACCGCCTTGCCTTCCTCACCAGCACCTCGCCAGAGTGAGCAGCCGCTGCATCCCTGCCGTCATTGCTGCTTTGTCCCTGTCGAGCAGAGAACGAACGAGTGAACGCGCCTCCTACCTGTGTTGAATGAGGCCGCGCCAGGCCCAGATCCCGCCAGCGCCCGCCACGCACATGGGCCTCTTTGCCTCTCCAAGGCCCAGCACACCAGCCTCTACACCTATTGGGCAAAGGCCCATGGTGAGGCCACACTCCAGCGCCCCCCTCTTGTTCTTTTTACTTGTTGGGCTAGCTAGATATGGCATGTTTCAATTTTTTTCCTTAGAACGTTTTCCTATTTTTCCAGAGAGAGCAGTTTTGATGAAACCCCCCTGCTATTCATGCATATAATACCTTAATAACAGTGCATCGATTTAAAATGATTTATATACGAACAATGCTTACAATTGTGTCTAGTTCCATAATATCCATCTTTCATCCATGTTTTAAATGCTTAAAATGATGTTTGTGTGTATTTTGCTTAATGCCATGTTAAAATGATTTAATTCATAACTTAATAACCGTAGCTCCAAATTTAATAAACTTTATATGTAAATGGGGTAGAAAAATGCCTAGTTTAAGATGGTGTTCTTGCTTTGCATGTTTAATAACTCTAAAATATGGTTTAGGGCAGAACATTACCAACTTTGAAATATGCATATGGGGATTTACCGGAATTGTTGTTCGTTGTTTCCGACATCATTTAAACTTGCCTAGATAGGTAGTTTTGTTGTGCTTAACCCCCTTGCTATGTTTAATAACATTTAACATTGTTGGGTACATAAATGAGAGATCACTAAATAATTGACGTGGTGTTTCGTCAATATGCAACAGAGTTGCATATTGAGTTCCACTTAATTTGTAGCATTGTTTGTGCATTTTGCCATGCCTTGCCTCATAAAACCAGACATGCATCATACTTGGTTGTGCATCATGCCATGTTTATGTGATGGTTGTTTACTATGTTGCTTGCTTCTTTCCGAGTTGCTTCTCTCGTTAGCTTCGGTTTCGTTCCGGAGTTGTGAGGATTCGTTCGACCACGTCCACTTGTCTCCTTCATGGACTCGTTCTTCTTCCTTGCGGGATCTAATGCAAGATGACCATACCCTCGGAATCACTTCTATCTTTGCTTGCTAGTTCATCGCTCTATTGCTATGCCGCGCTACCTACCACTTGCTATAACATGGCTCCCATATTGCCATGTCAAGCCTCTAACCCTCCTTTCCTAGCAAACCATTGTTTGGCTATGTTACCGCTTTGCTCAGCCCCACTTATAGCGCTGTTAGTTGCAGGTGAAGTTGAAGTTTGTTCCATGTTGGAACATGGGTATGTTGGGATATCACAATACCTCTTATTTTAATTAATGCATCTATATACTTGGTAAAGGGTGGAAGGCTCGGCCTTATGCCTGGTGTTTTGTTCCACTCTTGTCGCCCTAGTTTCTGTCATACCAGTGTTAAGTTCCTTGATTTTGCGTTCCTTACGCGGTTGGGTGTTATGGAACTCCTTGATAGTTCGCTTTGAATAAAACTCCTCCAGTAAGGCCCAACCTTGGTTTTAACATTTGCCACCTAAGCCTTTTTCCCTTGAGTTCTGCAGACTCAAGGTTCATCTTTATTTTAAAACCTGGGCCAGTGCTCCTCTGAGTGTTGGTCCAACCTGTCAGCCACCGGTGGCCACTAGGGGCAACTCTGGGTTGGCTTGCCGAAATCTTGGACATTCCGGTATGCCCTGAGAATGAGATATGTGCAGCTCCTATCGGGATTTGTCGGCACATTCGGGCGGTTTTGTTGGTCTTGTTTTACCATTGTCGAAATGTCTTGTAACCGGGATTCCTAGACTAATCGGGTCTTCCCGCGAGAAGTTATATCCTTCGTTGACCGTGAGAGCTTGTGATGGGCTAAGTTGGGCACCCCTGCAGGGTTTTGAACTTTCGAAAGCCATGCCTGCCAATATGGGCAGATGGGAATTTGTTAATGTACGGTTGTAGAGAACTTGACACTTAACTTAATTAAAATGAATCAACCGCGTGTGTATCCGTGATGGTCTCTTTCTGGTGGAGTTCGGGAAGTGAACACGGTTCTTGTGTTATGCTTGAATGTAAGTAGATTCAGGATCACTTCTTGATCACTTATAGCTTCTCGACCGTGTGTTGCTCCTCTTCTCGCTCTTATTTGCGTATGTTAGCCACCATATATGCTTAGTGCTTGCTACAGCTCCACCTCACTACCCTTTCCTGCCTTAAGCTTAAATAGTCTTGATCTCGCGGGTGTGAGATTGCTGAGTCCTCGTGACTCACAGATACTTCTAAACAGTTGCAGGTGCCGATGATTCTAGTGCAGGTGATGTAACCCAGCTCAGATGGGAGCTCGATGAAGTCCTTGATCGTTGTTTTGTTCCGTTTCATTTTGATCAGTAGTGGAGCCCAGTTGGGATGATCAAGGATCTAGCATTTGGGGTTGTCTTTCTTTATTTTGGTTCCGTAGTCGGACCTTGATTGTATTCTGGATGATGTATGATATATTTATGTATTGTGTGAAGTGGCGATTGTAAGCCGACTCTTTATCCCTTTCTTATTTAGTACATGGGATGTGTAAAGATTACCCATCTTGCAACATGCCTACCATGCGGCTATGCCTCTAAGTCATGCCCCGAAATGTGGGAGATATAGCCGCACCTGGGTGTTATAAGTTGGTATCAGAGACATCCCCGACTTAGGAGCCCCCTGCTTGATCGAATCACTGTCGTTGTTGGGTCTAGAACAAAATGTTTTGAGTCTTAGGATTATATATATCGAAGAGTATGATTCTTTTTTACTCCTCAGCCCCTTTGTCGCTCTGGTGAGGCCTCCCGACATAGAGTTTTGACTCTCATCTCCTCAAATTTCACTAAAAAAATTAGGATCACGCGGGTATCTTGGAATCGTTCGGATGGTTTTGTGACGAGAACATTGTTCTTGGTGCCTCCTGATATTTAGGGGTTGTGGCAGTGTCCCGGGGAGTTGAGCTCCGAGGTGTTGTCGTCACAATTTTATCATTGCAGTTCTGGAATACCCGAGTTCGCCGACATCGAAAATCTCTTTTATGCAGTTGTTGGTGAGATAACCTCAACGCCACCCAGTACTGGGGCAGGAGTTCAGGAGTATTGCCATAACTCGTATAACGGATGCTTTTCAAAGGTTGAGGTAAATAATTTCCGAAGGTTTCTTGGTTACGTGTTGAAGGATGGATACAACTGGATGTAGGATTTGCTAGTTTTGGGTGAGATATTATGCTTCCCATGTATCCCCAACACCTGATTGCATAACCAGAAAGTTTTGGGAGTTTATTAGTGGGAATTCAAGTATCTCGTAGGATATATTTCCAACAGACACATGATACAATATGGGATCTATCATATGTTTGTTCCGGCTTATTCTGCAAGCCAATCCTCGTTTTTTTGTTGTTGTGGTATTCGAGTTGCTTCGAAGTCAAATGTTGATTCCATACCTTTTCCAAGCGGTGTTCTCATATTTCTATGTGAATACTAATCTTTTCGATCATCGAGATGGTCATATTAATTCTATTCTAACCGGTGTGCGTCTTTTCAAGTGGATCCGACCATTTCAACATTCGCGAGATCAAATTTTAGTTCTTCTCAATGTTGTTCGTTTCATCCGTCCCAAGCTGCCTTTTGTTTTCCTGCCCACCCACCCCTTTTTCTTCAAGGACTCGGATTTCTGAATCAAGTATCCATCTTATGGAGGTGAAGTCTCTCCATTCTTTTCCGTCCATGTTCTTACCCGGTGGTTCTCATGAAGATGCTCTACAAGTTCATCATTCTTCGTTATTTTCCTTCTCCGGTGGATTTAGTGCAAACTTTCGGTGTTGATCATATCTTTTTCATTGGTTCACATGCTTTCCATGTTGGAAGTCCTTACCGTAGACTCTCTTATTTATTCACCTCTCACTATTCAATTGTTTCGGAGTGCTGAAGACATCTCAGAAGATTCGCGTTTCCATTGCTAATTCATTCAAGATATCTCGAGGTTGTTATCTCTTTCGAGCCATTTAATTCAACTGGTGCAATCTCTCTTTCAAATCGTTCAACGTTGTATCTTTTGAGTGGGCCCTAACCCACAGGTCTTTTCCAGGATACCTGACTCCTCTATTTTCCCGGAGTTACTCTCAAATTCTTCTCCAAGTTTGACGTAAGAATGAATTATCATCAGTCATATACCTTCTCCAAGATCGCCTTCAAATTCTTTTCATCATTGGCTCAACCTTTCTATTCTTCATCGAAGTATCTCAACAATTCATGGTGATGTTTCTCATCGTCATTCTCAACATTTGAATACCAAAGAAGAGTTTTTCCACCAAATCTTATCCATTTCACTCGAAGTTCTAGCCAGATGCAATCCTCTCATAATTTTTTTCCGATTGTGGGAATTCTTTTCACCCATCCAGAGCAATTCAAGAGTATTTTTCAGTTTGATTATCTAGAGCCCATCATCTCAGAAGTATTCATTCTAGATTTTAGCTCGCGTTCTCCAAATCTTATCGGTGCATCATTCAAGTATTCTCTAATCAGCTCGGGATCTCTTTGTTCACTTGTATCTAAATTCTCTCCAGCACCTTCGTTCATTTACTAATTCTTCCCGGTGTTTCGCTATCTTTTCTTTGATCGTTTTATTCTTACGGTGGTTTGTTCAAGATTTCTGCATCTATATTCTCACACTAATTCATTTGATCTTCCCAAACCCAACCGGTGATTCGTTGAAGACCTTCTCAAGATTGCGATATCTCTCTCTTAAGCTTTTCTAGGAGAATAAGTAGTATGCCAAATCCATTGCTTGTCATCAATTTAAATTGGTCAAGGATGCGATAATGTAATTCTTATTATTGTTTCATCCAAGTGATCTAGTTTCTTCTTTCCAGAGTTGTTCATCACGTCACATTCCTCGATTCGAGATGCTTCATCTTTTCTTTCCTGGAGTTCCAAGATCTCTCAATTATCTCGTCGTGAAGCTCCATCTAAATCATTGCTAGGCTTCAAGCTTATTGTTTTCATCCTTCACTTCTTTTGATCGTTCTTTTATTACCAGAGTTCTCATGAAGGCTAAACATGGTCGTTCTTCAAAGATTTAATTCATTATCGAAGTGTTCTTCAAGATTTTCCTTGGAGGAGCTCAAGTATTCTTCATCTTGCATTTCAAAGTTCAATCCTTTGTCCCTTATCTTTCGAGGTGGTGTTATGTCACTCTTGAAAATTTCCCTTTGTGTTTCATGATGCACAAGTTGTTAGGAATGAGATAGTTAAACCCATCAATTTCTTCGAGCATGAGCTCTTCTCAATCCATCAATCTCTTCGTTGGAGTTATCTTGGGTTATATTTCACCTAAAGCTTTCCCTAAGGATTGTCGCTACTTATGGTGCTTGTAAATGACCCAAGTTCTTCATTTATTCTCCTGGTCAAATAAGTTTCTCGTCTGATTGTTCATATCAATCCAACCTATTGTTTTCGTTAGTGGCGGAATTTCACCTCAAGATTTCGAGATGTTTTCCATAACCCCACTACAAGCTTATTCGTTCCGTTGTTGTTTTTTTCCAATAACTCCGTTTTAACCTTCTTGGAAGGGTGCTCTCCTAGCCCATTTGTGGCAGAAGTTGGCATTTTTCTTCTCAATTCTTGTATTTCGATGATCTATCTTCCATTCTTTCTCCCGGAGGCATTGTGATGTTGCTCTTTTCACTCATCATCTACAATTGTGAGGACTGTGTTCTTTCCTTTGTTTATCCATTTAACGGAGTGTCGTGTTTTCATTCGAGCTCTCTCATCTTATCGAGTTTTGCCTTCCTTTCTCAACTGGAGTGCTGTCTGAAATCTTTCTTACCGAAGGTGCCATTCTTTCTATAGTCTCGGAGGCAGTGTGTTGTTGATTTCGTCAAGTATCTTCTCATCTTGTCAAGTTCATGTTCAATTCCTTCCATTTACAATCGGACTGCTGACCAATTACACAATTCTTATTCCTTCTCTATCTTGTTTTAACCGGAGTATTGTGTCTACCATTCCTCTTCTAACAGGAGTCTCATCCAAGTGCTTTTATTTTGCCAAGTTCATATTATTGCTTTCCTTTTTCCAACCAAAGTGTTGTCGTAATTGATCCTTATCGTTTCTTGTACATCCCGTTTCATCCGGAGTGGTTGCATGTACTTCCTGTCCATTGGAACCCTTTTTCTTATGTCCTTCAACCTACAAGGTTCCCGTAATGTTCCTTGTTCCTCTTTTCTAAAGGAGTGTTTTCATCTTTGTTCATCTTTGTTGTATTCTTTCTTTCAATTGTTTAACCTCTCAAGGTTCGTTAGTTTCATACATTTGTCCAAGAAGAAATTTAGTTTACCTCTCCTCTTCCTTTCTTGCTTCTCTCTGGTGCCATCCTAGATCTCAGGATGAGATCCTCTTGTAGTGGTGGAGTGTTGTGACGCCCCGAGACCGACGCGCCAGGTGTCTTCCAGTTATTCGCTATCTTTGCCATGTCATTTGCTTGCGTATTGCATATTGGCATGTTATCATGTGCATTGCATCATCATGTTTTCAAAACTTGCATCCGTCTGGGTCTCCCCGTTCCTTCCGTTGCCCGTTCTTTGCACGCGCCCGTGGCACCTCCGAAATATTATTTTATAAGTGGGCGGAAAATGTTCTCGGAATGGGTTGAAAGTTGGCATGCGGTGATGTTATGTTGCTAGTAGGCCGCCTTCCAAGTTTCATCACACTCGGAGTCTGTTTGACGACCAATGGTTAACCTATAGCGGTAGTATAGCCGGTCTTTTCATCGGACGTTTTCGGTCTCTCGAATCCGTGCCAGGCTGCATCCCTCCCCTCTTCTCTCAGACCAACCCGCTCTCCACAGTCCACCTAGGCCCAGCCTACCCCTCTTTGCGCCGTGCATAGACCTCTCGTGCGTGTCCGAAACTTCCCCGGACCCGACCCGGGCAGTCGTCACCGTTGGATCCGGATCATCCCCAAACATCCCGAAAACATCTCCGTTTTCTTGTTTGGACTCCCTATCTATTTTTCCCAACCGTCTGATTACGATCGGAGGGACGGACTAGCCCCTAACCAAAAATCCATTTGCTTTATATAGTTCCCCTTTACCCATCTCTAGGAAAACCGTAATTTCTAGGAATTTTGTCCCCGCCGCCACCACATTCAAATCCCACCTCGGGATCCTCCCATTCCCCACCGAGCCAATCACCAGCCTCATCCGCATCCCCGCCTCCTCTTTCCTCAATCTTCCCCACAGCCAGCCGGCGCCCGATCCAGGATGGATCGAGGCCACGGCCTCGCACGCCTCTGCCTCCCCTGCCTCCTAAGAAAGTCTGGTCTCCCGCAGCTCCTTCGTCCCTGATCGCGGCCGCGCCACCGGTCGTCGCCGGCAAACCCAGAGACTGCCGCCGCCGGCGAGCTCCACCGGGAGCCTGGAGTCCCCGGCTAAGGAGGACGACCCCACGCCCCTGTCTTCCTTCTTCCCCTGCTCCTGTTCCTCCTTCCCTCACATGCCTCTCTCTCTGACTTGCCACAACAGGGAACCACCACCTCTCAAAGCTTCCTCGACCCCGTCGTCGACCAGATCCGCGGCTGCCCTGCGCCGCCTTGCCTTCCTCACCTACACCTCGCCGGAGTGAGCAGCCGCTGCATCCCTGCCGTCGCCGCTGCTTTGTCCCTGTCAAGCAGAGAATGAACGAGCGAACGCGCCTCCTACCTGCGTTGACCGAGGCCGCGCCAGGCCCAGATCCCGCCAGCGCCCACCGGGCACATGGGCCTCTTTGCCTCTCCAAGGCCCAGCGCACCAGCCTCTACACCGATGGGGCCAAGGCCCATGGTGAGGCCACACTCCAACGCCCCCTCTTGTTTTTTTACTTGTTGGGCCAGCTAGATACGGTCCGTTTCATGTTTTTTTCCTTAGAACGTTTTCCTATTTTTCCAGAGAGAGCAGTTTTGTAGAAAACCCCCTGCCGTTCATGCATATAATACCTTAGTAACCATGCGTCGGTTTAAAATGATTTATATATGAAAAATGCTTAGAATTGTGTCTAGTTTCATAATATCCAACTTTCAACCATGTTTGAAATTATTAAAATGATGTTTATGTGTATTTTGCTTAATGCCATGTTAAAATGATTTAATTCATAACTTAATAACCATAGCTCCAAATTTAATAGACTTTATATGTAAATGGGGTAGAAAAATGCCTAGTTTAACATGGTGTACTTGCTTTTCATGTTTAACAACTCTAAAATATGGTTTTTGGTAGAACAGTACCAACTTTGAAATATGCATATGGGGATTTACCGGAATTGTTGTTCATTGTTTCTGGCCTCATTTAAACTTGCTTAGATAGGTAGTTTTGTTGTGGTTAACCCCCTTGCCATGTTTAATAACATTTAACATTGTTGGGTACATAAACAAGAGAGCACTAAATAATTGACATGGTATTTCGTCAATATGCAATGGAGTTGCATATTGTGGTCCACTTAATTTGTAGGATTGTTTGTGCATTTTGCCATGCCATGCTTCATTAAACCGGACATGCATCATACTTGGTTGTGCAACATACCATGTTTATGTGATGGTTGTCTACTATGTTGCTTGCTTCTTTCCGGGTTGCTTCTCTCGTTAGCTTCGGTTTCGTTCTGGAGTTGTGAGGATTCGTTCGACCACGTCCGCTTGTCCCTTGATGGACTCGTTCTTCTTCCTTGCGGGATCTCAGGCAAGATGACCATACCCTTGAAATCACTTCTATCTTTGCTTGCTAGTTCATCGCTCGATTACTATGCCGTGCTACCTACCACTTGCTATAACATGCCTCCCATATTGCCATGTCAAGCCTCTAACCCTCCTTTCCTAGCAAACCGTTGTTTGGCTATGTTACCGCTTTGCTCAACCCCTCTTATAGCGCTGCTAGTTGCAGGTGAAGTTGAAGTTAGTTCCATGTTGGAACATGGGTATGTTGGGATATCACAATACCTCTTATTTTAATTAATGCATCTATATACTTGGAAAAGGGTGGAAGGCTCGGCCTTATGCCTGGTGTTTTGTTCCACTCGTGCCAACCTAGTTTCCGTCATACCGGTGTGATGTTCCTTGATTTTGCGTTCCTTACGTGGTTGGGTGTTATGGGAACCCCTTGACAGTTCGCTTTGAATAAAACTCCTCTAGCAAGGCCCAACCTTGGTTTTAACATTTGCCACCTAAGCCTTTTTCCCTTAAGTTCTGTAGACTCAAGGGTCATCTTTATTTTAAACCCCGGGGCAGTGCTCCTCTGAGTTTTGGTCCAACCTGTCAGCCGTCGGTGGCCATCAGGGGCAACTCTGGGTTGGCCTACCGGAATCTTGGACAATCCGGTGTGCCCTGAGAATGAGATATGTGCAACTCCTATTGGGATTTTTTGGCACATTCGGGCGGTTTTGCTGGTCTTGTTTTACCATTGTCGAAATGTCTTGTAACTGGGATTCCGAGACTGATTGGGTCTTCCCGCGAGAAGGAATATCCTTCATTGACCGTGAGAGCTTGTGATGGGCTAAGTTGGGACACCCCTACAGGGTTTTGAACTTTCGAAAGCCGTGCCTGCAGTTATCGGCAAATGGGAATTTGTTAATGTCTGATTGTAGAGATCTTGACACTTAACTTAATTAAAATGAATCAACCGCGTGTGTAGCCGTGATGGTCTCTTTCCGGCAGAGTCCGGGAAGTGAACACGGTTCTTGTGTTATGCTTGAACGTAAGTAGATTCAGGATCACTTCTTGATCACTTATAGCTTCTCGACCATGCGTTGCTCCTCTTCTCGCTCTTATTTGTGTCTGTTAGCCACCATATATGCTTAGTGCTTGCTGCAGCTCCATCTCACTACCCTTTCCTACCTTAAGCTTAAATAGTCTTGATCTCGCGGGTGTGAGATTGCTGAGTCCTCGTGACTCACAGATACTTGCAAACAGTTGCAGGTGCCGATGATTCCAGTGCATGTGATGTAACCCAGCTCAGATGGGAGCTCGATGAAGTCCTTGATCGTTGTTTTGTTTCATTTCCTTTTGATCAGTAGTGGAGCCCAGTTGGGACGATCGGGGATCTAGCATTTGGGGTTGTCTTTCTTTATTTTGGTTCCATAGTCGGACCTTGATTGTATTCTAGATGATGTATGATATATTTATGTATTGTGTGAAGTGGCGATTGTAAGCCGACTCTTTATCCCTTTCTTATTCAGTACATGGGATGTGTAAATATTAGCCCTCTTGTGACATGCCTACCATGCGGCTATGCCTCTAAGTCGTACCCCGACACGTGGGAGATATAGCCGCATCGTGGGTGTTACAAGCTTGCATTGGACCAGAAATTTTTTTAATTGACTTGTCCTTGTCTACTTGTATGTCATAGAAAAGCTCATCATTGATTACCTTCATGTCTTTGAAGAATGATACCAGTTTCAATACATCATCCAAATCATCTTTCTTTGCATTCATGGCTTTCCTGCAAATTATATGCAAACATGCATTTGTTTTTTTTGCTAGCAAAGGGTGGTGACTTAGGATGCTACATACATTTGAAGTATGTGCATTTTTGAATAATTACTGGTTTAGTAGGTCTCGTCCGGTCATGCTTTGGAAGTAGCTTCCATCTTCATTTTCTGATAGCATGGACATGATTGTTGTATGCTTGACATCGTGGTACTGCAAGAGCTTTACATATTCCAGAACAGTGGGGCCATAATTTTTGTGTGAGTGCAAGAATACTAGCATGTCATCAGTTTGCATGAGTTGGTGATTATGATTGTACTCAATGTCCACTGCCACACATGTGTTATCCTCCTGCACCTTCACCTTCATTCTTGCATTACAGCCTGTCCTCAGCAATGTTTTGTTTCGCTTCCTGTTAGCCTTTGAAACATAAGTTGTGTGTTTCCCTTGGAACACACAAACAAAATACTTGTGGTTGTCATTGCCTCCTGTCTTCCAGATTCCAAAACCAACATGTGTGGCGTATTTGTCATAAAATTCCCATGCTTTCTCTACATCTTCGAACCACATCTTTATTATTGGTATTAGATAATCCGGGAGATCCAAAGTCTGCAGAAAAAGAAAAATAATCCAAAAATGCAGTTTATGAACTTGTTATCCTGGAGGGAGCAGAAAATTTGTAGATAATACAACGTGTGTATGATCGCAACTCCAAGGAGTCTGCTGTTGTCCCTCTGGGATGGGGCACGGTGGAGTAATCATAGCAGGATGCAGGAGTGGATCACGAGCAGGAAGTAGGGCTAAAGATGACCTCTCTCTTGTTTGCGTTCTTTTTGCTTGAGGTGGTTGTGGTGGTATTTCAATCCTGGTTTTGGTTTGCTCTTTTGTTTTGTGAAGTGATCCATCTAGATTATGTCCCGTACAATTCTGACTTGTAGGAGCAGCAGGATCCAATGGTGGTAGTGTGTAGAGCACTCTCCTCCGTGTGTGTGTTCTTGTTGGATTTGTCCTGGGATCCGGTTTAGTTGCTTCCCTTTGGCATTGACGAGGCACACCAGGATAACCTCTAGATTTACACGTAGGACTTGAGCTAACCCCCTCCTCCATCAGCGTGCTTGGGAGTCTGCTTGCGGATACAAAGAATCCGCGGGGGATTTCTAGCCTCACCCAATTAGGTGGAGGTGCAATGTTGTGCGGATAGGGCTGTGATCCAGCATCTTGGAAGTCTCCATGTCGGGTGTCATCCATTTTTGGTCTGGAGAAGGTTGTTAATGCTATTGGTGCATTTGAGGTGTGACCCATTGAGGGGGTGGTGCAATGCGTACAGGCTTAGGATTGTGTACTTGTTGGTGGGAACTTCTAAGCTTCTTCATGCGTCTATCGTCCTGCTGACATAAAAGGAAAAAATGTTTATTAGCACACAAGTTACATATGCATGTACCTTTGTAACTGAATTGAGCATTATTCACAGCCTGAACTTCTCATATAAAAGTGGTGTTTATGTACATATTTTCCCCCTAGGGACGGGCATCACACTCTGCACTAAGCTGAGCATCTGCCAATACTTTTGTACCTGAACTTAGCACCCTTCACAGAATGAACCTCACATTCTGTTAATTCTACACTATTTTTGATGTCTTATGTACCTGAACTGAGCACTCTCCACAACCCGAACTTCTTGTTTTGCAAAGGGGAAATACCGTCTACAGTTAAAAAACTTGAAACTTCATGAATTTGAATAGTTGAACCACTAGTGCATACCAACCTGACCTTCATTTGATCACCTGCATGTTCTATTTTCCTTTTATTTTTTGCACACAACCAGATACATACCAACATGAACTCTAGCACACTTAATAGTTGAACTTCACATGGCTTTTCACATGTGAATGCAGGCAGATTTTCTACTGTTTGCAGCATGGACTGAGGCTCACACACTACCTAAACTTCACATGGTTGTAAGAAAACGACAAACAGAAGGAAGTTCAACCATACCCTGGCTAGAAGTTCAGCCAACCTTTTTCCAGCAGCTGATAGGCCACCTTGAGAGCAGTTCGTCGAGGAGGTAGGTGAGGAATTACATGGTAATCCATGTCTTGCAGAGGACGTGAAGTTCATCTGCACGAAGCAAGAAGGTCAGGAAAGGCAAGATTGAAGAAAAAGGCAACAAGTGGGAGGAAGTTCATGTACCATTGCTGGATTTGAAGGTGTCGTCGATGCCACCTCCGCCGTGGAGTTGCTCCATTGCCACGTCGTTCGCCGTAGCTTGCGTCGGGGCCGTCATCTACTCTGCCAAGGCGTCGGGCGGTGAGGATGGTAGGAGGATGAGGCTTCCGGAAGTCCATGGCGGCTTCATCGCATCTAGGTGACGCGGGCTCCCTCGCGCCGGCGTCCACCGTCGCTCGCTCGCCCGCGCCGGTGGTCTGCTAGGAGGTGGCGATGGAGGGATGGCGCCTGATCTGGTCGATCAGGAGCTGGAGGGGGAGGGGAGGCACCGGATCTGGTCAGCCAGGAGCTGGAGATGGGGGGGCGCCGGATCCTGCGAAATTCGATGGCGAAGCTAGGGGGAGGGCGGGGATCGAGGGGAGGAGCAGCGAGGAGGGGGGATCGGGATCGGGTTCGGGGTCAGGTGGATCCTGTAGGGGAGGCTCGGGATCAGGTGGGATTCTGTCGGGCTGGGCCGGGCAGTTCACGGAAGTTCGGGAGGGGTTCCATCGGGCCCCTATAGGGGCTGCTGTGATCCAAATATATATATATATATATATATATCAATTTCTAATAAACTAGATCAGATCCGCCAACGGAGGGAAACACGCAAGTAAATAAATTCTACACATAACACATTCTATCCATTTCAATTAAATATATCAATTTCTACTTAACTAGCTCAGATCCGCCAACAGAGGGAGACACACAAGTAAATAAATTCTACACATAACACATTTTATCCATTTCTATTAAATATATCGAATTCTGCAAAACTAGCTCGGATCCGCCAAGGGAGGGAGATACACAAGTAAATTCTACACATAACACATTCTATCCATTTCTACTAAATATATCAATTTCTACTAAACTAGCTCAGATCAACCAAGGGAGGGAGACACACAAGTAAATAAATTCTACAGTAGTAATTTATAGGAGTTCATTTTATTTATTCCTAATAATCTAGACACTAAAAACATTTCTAATAAAAATGCATTATAAATATAAGATTCTACACAATAGCAATCGAATTATCACTACAATTTCTACACAAAGCAATCCATGCAACTAACTTTGGAATCTACATGACACAAAGCAAATCCCAATGGATCTCGGTCGTCTTGCGTTTCCGTGAATGGAGGAATAGTGGATCTAACCTTGGTGCCGCCGAGGGGCGGCAACGGGGCATCGACGGGGTGGCGGCGGCGGCTCTGGTCCAGCGGGAGGAGTTGTGTCTACGACCGGGCCGGGTGAGGTGTGAAATGAGAGAGAGTGGTGACGTAGGTCTTTTACTAAGTTGACTTAGGTAGGTTATTGCTGGCATTGGATAAAATGGCAATGCCATAGATAATCACAGGCCAAATAAAAAAGGACTAAGATTAATATCAAAGACTTGACAAAATAAAAGACTCAAAATTTGAACTGGTGGTAAAGAAATAAAATTCCTAAAATGATAAAAATTGTAAAAATGATGATGAAAAGAAGCATGATATAAAATTTTCATTATTTGTGACTAGTATAATAATTAAATACTTAAAATACTTGATCAAATGGAAAAAGTGTTTCTAGCGTGCAAATAATATGAATGACATCACTGATAAATTAACTATGGCGTGTAAAAAAACAACGCCACCAGTGCCTTCCAAACAGTGAGTGCATATGGGCCAATAGATTTGTGGCTTTTCCGAAAAAACAACGCCAGAACTAAGTTTGTAAAGTTGACGTGCTGATTTGGCATACGCCATCACTATTTGAAAAAATAGTGCTGGCATGCATGGAAAATGGTGCACTACCAACGAAAGTCGTGGCTAGCACTTTTTCCACTAGTGCAACCTGACTGTTGACCCCTTAAATACCTGTGAGATAACTGGACCAAATTATGGCCCGCTTTGCATCCGACCAACCCATGACGTTATTCGGCCAACTATGGGCCAACACATATTTTGGCCTGTTAATGGCTCGTCTTATGGTTGGGGCAATCATGGGCCAACGTCACAATTCAGGCCCAATCTACATTTCAGATAGTTAAAAGCCCATTTTATTTTCTGGCCCAATTTAGGCAACTGGTTTACTCAGCATGTTAATGGCCTGAAATAATAGTTGGTGAGTTTACGTCTAGGCTTGCTATTGGCCGAAGATGATTGTTGGCCCATGTTTTCGCCCATTTATAGTGATTGGCGGGCCAACCAGTTTTACTGCCATATTTTTTATATAAACTGAACATTCAGCCCCATTGCGCTCCGTCAAAGATTACAACCTTTTCAGAGAGCGACGATAGCATATACAGAAAATAGATGACAACATCATGACGAAGAATAAACCTAGACTATACAACAAAGAAATTACTGCACATTACATGCACTGGGCATAAAAGTTCACAACCAGCAATAATAAAGCGCAACCAGACAACATATTACATACACTGGGCATCAAAGGTCGCCACTAGTGAAAATAAACACACGACCAAAAGAATATAAAGAACCGACAGCACTCCAACACAATTCAACAAAGGTTACCTTTCTTGGGGACTGCAGCGCAAGCAGCTGAGCAAGCTGATAAGATTGCGCTTGCTTGTCGCTTATATCCAACTCTAGCTACATAGCATCAATAGACATCCAGTACTTCTGGTTAATTCTTCCATAGAGATGGAAGTTCCAGTAGGAGTTGAGCTGAAGCAGGTCGTTTTGCTTTAATTTGAGACTGAAGAAGTCGAACAGATTCAGGCACCGACTTCATCGAGCTTGTGTCACTTCTATTAGCAAGTACCTTCGACACTACATCAAGACATGACTTTGGCATTGTATAGCTATCCCCACGATGTGTTGCCTTCTTCCCTGCAATATATGTTAGAGGGACAAGCAATGCGTTCGTCTCACTATCATTGTGGTAGTTCTTCTTGGCATCAGTGATATCACCCTGAAAGAGAAAAAAAACACAGATAATAGGCTTTGTGCATCTAAGCATTAGTGATGTCAATTCATCCCATTTCTTAGTCGCAAACAAAGAGACCTAGTTTAAAATAGCATTAACATTGTTCATAGTTAAGACATGGCATAGTGCAGGAGTGGCCAGCTTGACCACACCACTGGATTATAGATCAAGAACACAAGCATACATGCAGTGCTAAAGAATGTATAAGCATCGATGGCTACTGTACTATCAATTTATCCCATTTCAGATTGGTAAATATTGGTACATGATTTAAATAACATGAACATAGTATGTGTTGTTCATAATTAAGACATAGCAGAATATGACATTGTCCTGGAGTTGGCAGTTTCACCACACCACTGGATTACAGATCAACAACATAAGCATACATGCAGTGCTAAAGAAGACCATTTGCTATGTTTAGTTTAATTTACATGGTATAAATAAGGAACTAGGTTGTGCAATTTAAAACTGAATTGAGAAGGAGAAACATATGTTTATGAACTTCATAATAAACTTTAGACATGCAATTTGATGTAAACGACAAAAATAAACAGCAGTTGTAGTCATTGTTATCCAAATATACAAAACAAAGTTTGAAGGCTCAAGATGGACAAACTTACTTTAGCAATGAAGACCGGCTCTATAAAACCGTTCTCCATGTTGATGGGGGGCAATTCAAGAAGTTTACCACAAAGTCGTCTTCATAAGCATTGCCTTTATTCTAAATTTTGTTAAGAGTAAATATAGATGTTATAATATACAAACAAATGGAGATTATTTAAGCTAAGATGCGGAGTGATGCTACATAATCAACTTGCTATAAATGTATGTACAACATACAGGCAAAAGGTACTGACAAGAGTAATGTAGAGCTAAATATTTTCAGTAGCATTGGATTTATTCAACATTTTGGTAAGAGTAAACATAGATCTGATGTGTAGAAAATGGAGGCCAAGGGAAGATAATCCGCAAAGTGATGGTACATGAACAACTAGCTAGCAATATAAGTACAGTGATAAGGCACAACAAATACTTACAAGAACAATGTAGAGCTAAACTTCTTCATAAGCATTGGGTTTATTCTACATTAATGTAAGCATTAATATAGATCTGATAATTAGGAGCGAACAATGGATATGCAGGTTATCATGCACATTGATGTCACATAATCAACCAGGTAAGAATGTAAGTACAACGATACAAGACAACAGGTACTAACAAGAGCAAATGAACGAACAACATAGTTGCGATATCCTAGGTTTTGTGGTGCTGGTTCTATCGCCAATATAAGTGGTGTGCTATCTGATTTCTCCGGTACCACCACCCTTTTCAAGGACTTTGCTTGTACTTTGTTGGTGCAACAAACCCTGGGTCCATTGCACAGACTATGCATAGGCCCAAGAACAAGGTTACAACACCAAGATCAGATCAAAGCACGAGGGTTCAGTTCTTCGAAGGACCAACGCAGATCAAGAAGGCCAAGACTAGCTAGAGAGCCAAGATACCATTACGGGAAGAAACCTCCCTTGCCGAGCAGGCGAGCCTGCTGATGTTGGGGTACCCCGGAAGCGAGCCTCCAAGATAGCCCCGGCAGGACTGCCGGGGCTCACAGAGGCAAACCACACCACCTCACAGTGACGCACGTGGTCAATCAGTGCGGTGTCAAACTCCTAAGTGACTAAGTGGTTGCTCCCTGCCACATGGCAGCCACTTCCTACAGAAGATGCCTCCAAGCGACACCCATCCTGTCAAGCAAGCAGGCACGAAGCTGGCAAAACAACCCGGCAGGGCCTACCAGGCGAGCTGTGATGTGACACTGAGCGGCGCATTTAATGCACTCTGTCAGCCTCCAGAGTTAGGTATGATAGCACTGTTTGCTATCTAATTAGTATGTAAAGACTGATTTTCCACTATGGTGACCCCTTTATCTATAAAAGAGGCCCATGGCAATCGTAGAAAGGATTCGAACCCACACACATTCATACGTGCATAGCCACTCTCGCCCCGAGGCAACCTTGCTGGGCAAGAGCGTTGTGTTTCTCCACCATTTTCCATGTTTTACGCCTCGCGGCGGCCCGAACCTAGGTAAAACTGCCTGTGTGATCTCTGTCGTGATGTGTTATGCTTCTCCGTTCTTTGTGCAACCTGCCCATCCCCCCGCCGAACCAGAAGGGGCTCATGGCCCCACAGGTGGCCGTGGTATCCCCTGACATATTTGGCGTGCCAGGTAGGGGGGTCACTTGTGCGAACCTGGGAGCGTAACAACGCGTCATCTTCATCGCCATCTTCATCGTTGATGGCTCCATCGACTATGGCGCCCAAGAAGAAGTCTGGTGCCACAGCTCACCTGTCCACCTCGAAGGCCCCGATGCCCACGACCCCCAATGCCGCAGGAAATGCGGAGGTTGGCGCTGCGGGAGACGTGGTCAGCACAGGCGGTGTTGTCACCACCTCCCCCGTGGCCAAAGCAGGAGCAGGAGGCACCGGAGAAGGACATGACCAACAACGTCCCGATGACCACGCTCCGTGAGGTACGGGTAGATAGATTATTCCTTCTGTCCCTCCCGGCCTGGACGAGGGGCATAGCCATGGCGGTGACATTCGTCCCGAGGAGACTTGCAATCCTACGGCCGGCCCCGCCATGGGCGCGGTCGCAGGGCATGCACCTCCCCCGGAGCAAACTGGCCCAGCCAATGCTCTGAACAGAGTCATTGGCCCACGGGCACCATCACCTCGTCACCACGCCATCCCAGCGACTAGCTTCCGACAACGGGAGCCCGGCACAGCCACCGCCAGCACCGTTAGGAGCGGGCGACGCTACGGTCTACATCATCATCACCAATGCCAAGCACCGCTTCAGAGGCCATGGCGCGGGCCCAAGTGTTGTTGAGGTTTCCACCGACAGCTGATCAAATGGATGAGTGGAGACCCACCATTCAGAGTCTGATTGGCTTTGCCGAGGTTGGAGGCTCACAGCAAGTTGCCCTGGCATGGCCTCCCCAGACGACAACGGCAGCCCACGCTGCTAGCCGTGGGGAAGGGGCCACCCCCACAGTGCAATCCCCACCGCAGCAACTATCATGAGGGCCATGAGACTAAGAGCTTGATGACGTCTCGATGGCTTCGTCCGATCCTCGAACTCATCAAGGCCAACGGCGATCCCCAGAGGACAGGCAGATGGAGGGCGCGCACGTCACCATCGAGCGACGCCGTGACTGCCATCACCACTCCAATGGGCACGATGGCCCCAACGTCGACGAGCCTGCGCTCGGCAGAGGCAGGTATCTGCCTTTCGAGGCTGGGTGCCCTGCCTTCACTCGTGAGCTGCGGCAAGTCCGTTGGCCGTCCGCTCGCATGTTCAAGCTAGAGATTCCAGAGAAGTATGATGGGAGACTAAACCCGATAGAGTTCTTGAGGATCTACACCATCGCTATTCAAACTAACAGGGGAAGAGATGAGAAGGTTTTTGCAAACTACTTCCTTTTGGTGCTCAAGCCAAATGTGAGGTCTTGGCTGATGCATCTGCCGGAGAACTCCATCTCGAACTGGACTGACCTGTGCCATGAGTTCGTTAGCACCTTCATGGGCGGCCACCAAGAACCAAGACGGCCCAGCGATTTGCAGCTTCTCCCGTTGAAGGAAGGAGAGACTCTGCAAAAGTACATGCAGAGGTTCAGCCGAGTCCACAGGAATATTCCAGATATCCACCCGACAGTTGTGATAGCTGCGTTCCAGTCCAACATGCGCAGCCGTCGGATACTTTCCAAGATGAACGTTTGATTGCCCAAGACTGTGAAGGAACTTTACACCTTAGTGGACAAGTGTGCTTCGGTGGAAGAGGGGAGGAAACTCCCTGGAGAAGAGGATGGCATTGACGTCGACTCAGAAGATGAAGACAAGGCCACCAATTAGAAGAAGAAGAACAAGAAGCACAACAAGAAGCGCAAGGACAAAGCAGTACTGACCGTTAAGGGATTAGGCACGCCTAGTACCGGCAAGAAGGCTAAGGCTGAAGCCCCCGGCAAGGAAGTTGCCGCGTGCACTAACTGCCGAGAGGCTGCGGCTATCGAGAAAGCTGGAAAAGGTGATGGGTTGTATTGCAAGATTCATCAGACCAAGGGCCACGATCTCCCAGAATGTCATCGGGTTGAGCAGCTCGTCAAGAAGCACTGGGCTGAATATGAGAAACGTGATAAGGAAAAAGGTCAGAAAGGTGTTGTTGGGAAGGGACGAGGCAGTGAAGCAAATCGCCCCGGTAAGCCTCTCCGGAACCAAGGAAAACCCACCAGGGGCCGAGAGAAGGAAGATTGCAATGATGGAAGTGATGGAGGGGATGAAGAGGAAACCAGCGAGCAAGAATTCGAGAAGGAAATTGACGCCCTGTGCATTGACGGAGGTGCATCCCTGCACTGCTCTCACCGCCAACTTAAACGGTGGTCACGTGAGGTCAATGTCATGGAGCCAGCGGCAGAGTCTCGAGAGCCGCTCAAGTGGTCACGCACACCCATCATCTTTGACGAAGAGGATCAACCTGACCGCACCATCATGGTAGGATGCTTTTCGTTGTTGGTTTCACCAACGATCCGCAACCTCAAAGTCACAAAATGTTGGTTGATGGCGGGGCCAGGTTGAATCTGATTTCCCCAAAGGTCATTAGAAAACTTCAGATAACAAAGGAAGAACTCAAAGTCACAGGAACGTTTCAAGGAATCAACCACGACAGGAGTCATCCTAAGGGAAAGATCACGTTTCCGGTGACATTCGGAGGAGAGTTGAACTACAGGACTAAGAAGGTTGTGTTTGATGTGGTCGACCTCCCCCAGCCGTACAATGGAATCCTTGCACGGCCAACTCTGGCAAAATTCATGGCGGCATCCATCAATGCCTTCAAGACTTTGAAGATGCCACTGCCGGTGGGAGTCATTTCCATTCCGCCAAACGAGAAGGGCGCAATTATTTGCGTGGATAAGATGTATCAGGATGTAGTCACGATAGAAGCCGCGGAAGCCACAGTTCCCACCAAGGAAATCAAAGGAACGAAGAAGGCTAGTAGGGACACCAGCAAGGAATCTAGGAAGTGTACCTCTTCATAGTAAGTTGCACCTGTCGATGACTTGCCGGAGAGTTCCCACAGCAAGAGATCCAAGGCTACTGCACATCCTGTGAAAAAGGTCCTGGCAGGGCTAGCTGGCGCTGATGGTACCTCTACTGTTTGTGCCACCCTTGATGACAAATAGGAAAGAGCGCTCGTTGCCTTCCTGCGGGCGAATATCAATGTGTTTTCCTGGCAACCGTCTGATATCCCCGGTGTTCCCAGGGAGGTAATCAAGCACTACCTTGCTGTCTGCCCACATGCCTGACTCATCAAGCAGAAGGTCCGAAAACAAGCTTTGGAGCGGCAGCAATTCATTGCAGAAGAGATCAACAAAGTTGAGGCAGCTGGTTTGGTCAGAAGAGTATTGCATCCAACATGGTTAGCAAACCTAGTGGTCGTACGCAAGGCTAACGGAAAATGGAGGCTTTGCATAGATTTCACAGATCTTAACAATGCCTGCCCAAAGGACCCATTTACCTTGCCGCACATCGACCAGATTGTGGATTCCACTTCAGGATGTGAGTTGGTCTATTTTCTGGATGCATACTCTGGATATCATCAGATTTTTATGTCCAAGGAAGACGAAGAGAAGACCTCATTCATCACCCCATGTGGCACATACTGCTTCGTGCGCATGCCTTTTGGGTTGAAGAGTGTCGGGTCCATTTTTGCAAGAGCAGTCCAGATTGATTTTGAACCACAGTTGCGCAGGAACATTGAAGCTTATATGACCGATGTTGTGGTCAAGACCAAAGACAGATCAACCCTCATCTAGGATTTAGAAGAGACATTTGCTAATATGTGTAAGACCAAGGACAGATCAACCCGAAGAAGGGCGTGTTTGGCGTTCCCTCCAGCAAGCTAGTTAGTTTCTTTGTGCCCCATCGCGGGATAGAGGCCAACCCCGATAAGATCAAGGCTATCGAGCATATTCAGGCACCTAAGACAGTTAAGGATGTGAGGTGTTTGATAGGGTGCGTTGTGGCGCTTAGCAGATTCATCTCCAAGTCAGCCGAGCTCATTGTTGTTCTTCAAGATCTTGAAGAAGGCATGACCCATGAAGTGGACCCTAGAAGCAGATACAACACTACAAGATTTGAAGACCTACTTGTCCTTTGTTCCCACTTTGGTTGTTCCCAAACCACAAGAGTAGTTGCTGCTATACCTAGAGGCAACTAGTCAAGTGGTTAGAGAAGCACTAGTGGTACAACGGGAAGTGGAAGAAGCAACAGCCTTAGCTAGTGTCCCTTCCAGGGAGAGAGTGAGAACAGCCCAACAAGGTCAGATATGGATTAGGACAAAGAAGAGCATTACAGCGGAGACCACCCTAAGGACGTGGCATGGAAGAAAGTGGTGTTGCGCCCAGGGTACTTTGTCAGCTCCCTATTGCAGGGGGCTAGATCCAGGTACTCTGGTGTGCAAAAGTTGATTTTTGGCCTTGTCATCTCCTCAAGGAAACTACGCCACTACTTCCAAGCCCATGACACCATGGTTGTCACCCGCTTTCCTTTGCAAAGGATACTCCTAAACCATGAGGCTACCGGAAGAATAGTGGAGTGTGCATTGGAGTTATCCGGCTTTGGCCTGAGATTTGAAAGCACATCAACGATTCAGAGTAGGGCATTGGCAGAGTTTATTGCAGAATGGATCCCAACACCTGATGAAGAATTGCTGGAAACAGTTATTCCTGGCAAGGAAGCACCCCAAGAATGGATCATGTATTTCGATGGTGCCTTCTCCCTAAAAGGTGCGGGGGCTCGCGTGCTTCTCGTTGCTCCCACTGGAGAGCACCTGAAGTACATCGTCCAGATGCATTTTCCCTGGGAGGAGGCGACCAACAATACAACACAGTATGCATGGCTCCTTGCCGAGCTCAGGATTGCCACTGAATAGGGAATTAAGAAGCTGACCATTCAAGGAGATTCACAACTTGTGGTGAGACAAGTCAACAAGGATTACCAAAGTCCATTCATGGAGGCATAAGTTGAGGAAGTGAGAAGACTAGAGGGTCGCTTTGACGGGTTGCAAATACAGCACGTACCCCGTGCGGAAAACAACATTGTTGATCATCTGTCGAAGTGTGCTGCGCAAAAGCTTCCTGTGGAACCAGGAACTTTTGTTCTCCATCTTACTTAGCCCTCCGTATCCCCGGAAACAATGGCCCAAAAGAGGAGGAAACTGGACTCCAGTAAGCCTCTCCCGGAAAAGCCTCTCGGGGTTCCTGGCAGGGACCCTGCCGGAAACAACTCCCCTTCGATTGCCGGGCTGCACCCTCCTGCCGGGCCACTCATCCCCGCATTCGAGGGACACACTCCCATGAATGAGGCGGTGCCTCTAGTCCTCGTTGCTGAGCCCCAGGCTCCAACTTGGGCAAGGCACATAGTCCACTTCCTCCAAACCGGAGAACTTCCCGAGGAGCAAGAAGAAGCTAAAAGAGTAGCCCAGAGGGCCAATATGTATCAGTTTGTCGATGACACACTATACAGAAGAAGGCCCAACGGTGTGAAATTGAAGTGCATTTGTTGAGAAGAAGGAAAGGAACTGCTGGCAGAAATACACAAATGCATGTGCAGGTCCCACATTGGATCAAGGGCGTTGGTTGGGAAAGCATTCCAGCAAGGATTCTGTTGGCCCATATCCCTCCAAGATGCGGTCAAGCTAGTCACAAAATGTGAAACCTGCCAATTCCGTTCCAAGAACATCCATCTGCCTGCCCAAGCTCTTTAGGCAATCCCTTTGTCATGGCCATTTTCGGTCTGGGGGCTCGATATCCTCGACCCTTTCCCCTGAGCTGTTGGGGGCTTTGAATTCTTGTTCATTGCCATTGACAAGTTACAAAGTGGCTGGAAGTAGAAGCCATGAGAAAGGTAACTGCTCAGTCAGCTATCAATTCTTGAAAGGATTGGTGTGCCGCTTCGGGGTCCCTGCCCGGATCACCACCGACAACGGCACCCAGTTCACGAGTCATGCCTTCATGCAATATGTTCATGCCCTCGTAAGCAAGATCTCATTTGCCTCTATTGCACATCCCAGAAACAGCGGACAAGCTGAGAGGGCGAGCGCTAAAGTGTTGCGAGGACTCAAGACGAGAATAATTGATAAGCTGCAGAAGTGCGGCATGTGATGGATCGACGAGCTGCCGGTGGTTCTTTGGTCCCTCAAAACAACACCAAATCGAGCTACTGGGCAGACACCCTTCTCCTAGTCTATGGGGCAGAAGCAGTTATCCCGATGGAACTCATTTATGGGTCACCTCGAGTGCTTTCCTACGTGAAGTAGCGCAGGATCATCACCGGCATGATGACGTTGTGCTTCTCGAGGAGAACATTCTCTGGGCTGCTACGCATGTTGCATGCTGCCGGAAGCCCTGTGTCACTATCATAGCTGCAAGGTTTATGCCCCATGTTTTGAGGAAGGCGACCTTGTCCTTAGGCGCGTTCAGTCCGCCAAGGGTGCAAATAAGTTGACGCCGAAGTACGAAGGCCCTTACCGGGTAGTACGAGTCACCAGACCTAGCGCAGTCCGTCTAGAGACTGGAGATGACATTCAATTGCAAAACTCATGGAATATTGAGCATCTCTGCATGTTCTACCCGTAAGGCACGGCTGTCAGCCCCTACCCAGCAGCCACCCTTTTATACAAAGCCAGCACAGACCCTGAGCAACAGAGAAATAAATGAAGTGATGGGGCCCCCCCGACAAGTTGCATGCATGCGTAAGCATTTCATGAGCATCACATGTTCATGTAGATAAGAACGCATCTGGCATCATTTTCATCTGCATAAACTGCAAGCTCCTGCCAAGGACTTGGTCTCCAAGACGAGATGGAAAGATGAGCCTACAATGCGATCTCCGGCAAGCCAAACAGATAAGTTCTTTCTCTTGTCCATATGTGTTCTGTAAGTAAAGACTTGTGCATAAGAAAACCTCATCACGTTGTGAAACTTAGGTGCTCCCATCCCTTGACTCGAACATTGCTTCGGTTAGGATGGTCGCAATGGCCTTTGACGAAAAATATTAGCGGGGAGCTGGTCCCTCTTCATGATTTGTGCCCGGTAGGCCTGACTCCACGGCAAAAAATTGAGGGTACCGACAGGATAGCCTGCCGAGGGAAACTTGTTTACTTGAAAGTATAGAGGCATTCCGGCCCTTCATGGACATATTACATGCACAAGTCCCCAGAAAGTTTTATCTTTTTCTCTAATATGGTGATTAGACAAGTACTGACCTTACAGGACACAAACGTGGATTCAAGAGATTACAGAATTTGAACTACAATTTGGCAAGTTCCTAAAGATTTAAGATTGAAAAAACATAAGTGCCCTGTGCTGCCCTTTCTTGTCCCTCTCCTCCTAGGCACTATGGTAGGAGGTGAAGGGGGCAAAAGGAGTGCCTAGGCAGAAGCCCAGCCTGGCCCCGTCACGCTCCTGGAGAGGTAGCCCGGCGGGGGTGGGAGGGCATAGACGAAGGCGATGGCGAAGAAATCGGTGGAGGCGACCTGTCAACCACCACCACCAGGGCCAATAGGATGCGGCATGGCTAATGGAGCTGGAGCCCACGAGGAAGCCCGTCGGAGTCTAGCTGGGAGGCTACTGGAGAAGCCGGAGGCACCACGTCCACCCCTGATCCCAACTCCCTAGCAAATCACCTTACCGGATTGGAGGGGCAGATGCAGATGGTGCTGCCGCCGCCTGATGCTGACTGTCCGGCTTACGCTCAGCCGGAGTCAGAGGCATCGCCCTCCCGGTCGGTGTCGTCGTCATCGCCGTCACTATCATCCTTGTCGCTATCACTCGGGAAGGATCTTTCATCATTAGTCGAGCTCTCCGCACAACACCCTAAGCGAGCACCCGAGCTACCAAAAACATTGACAGAAAGGAAACCATTCTCCATTAACTTCAAGTGGAGGACGTGCCCTTCCAACAAACTATGGGCGTGAGCAAAAGTCTTCCATCCTCGACGGAAGTACATGACATGAGGTGCGGGGAAATGTACATCCACCCGTATGCTGCCATTCCCACAACCCCTCATGTGCAGCCTCAATGCTCGTGGTTGTTCGAGCTCCATCACCCTTGCAAATGGAGTAGGGAGGCGGAGGCGGCCGTGCGGAGGCTTAAATAGCCTAATGACAAACTCCAGAGGCTGGTCTCCAACGCGGCCCTCCAATGATGGAGGAGCATATGATAATGGCGCGATCAGGGCACCTCCCCGTCCTCCTCCCCCTCGGGCGCCATGACGACCACGACTTCGTCCTATCCCTCCCCCTCTCACGGTGGGTTCCGCCCCATGTTGTCAGTAGGAGGAGGGATATGCTGTCGAGCAGAAGCTCTCGTCCCCACCACTTGAGCACCACCGTGTCTTCGTCATCTTGCAATAAGAGGAAGCTATCGCTGATTCATCGTCAAACATGCATTGTTCCGTCTCAGAACCATGAGCCTTATATTGAGTTGCTCCAGTTTGTGAGGGGGGTGTGTCCAAACTTTCGTCAAACAGGCCAATTTTTTGACCACATCATCTTGGTGGCATGACATTACGTCAAGCAAGCTTTCATGTGTTTCTAATCATTTTTTTATTTTTTTTTGGAATTTAAATGCCACTCCATGCATGTGTCCAAGCCTTGACACCAACATGTTTGAAAATTCATTCGAATTTACTGCACATGGAATTAACTTGCACACAAGTACACAAACATGATTTTTCAAACTGTTATGTTAGCCGTTGCATGTAGATGTAGTTCAAATTTGACTTACGGTCATTAAATGGACAGAAAAATCACTTAAATGAATTAAAAGGTCAAATGACCACTGGAATTTTCCAAATTTTCACATGACAGTTGTATTAGTGCATGTTAAATGTAGAAAACATTAAAGGCCATAAGAGGAAGCCATCGCCCATTCGTCTTCAAACATGCATTGTTCTTGCTTGGAACCACGAGCCTTCTAGTGAATTGCTCCAGTTTGTGAGGGGTGTGTGTCCAAAATTTCATCAAACATGCCAAAAAATTTTACCACATCATCTTGGTGGCATGACATTACATCAAGGAATGTTTCATGAGTTTCTGATCATTTTTTATTTTTTCGAATTTCAATGCCATGGCACTCCATGAATGTGTCCAGGCCGTGACACCAATATTTTTGAAAATTCATTCCAATTTACTACACATGGAATTAACTCGCACACATGTACATAGATATGATTTTTCAAACTGATAAGGTTAGCCGTTGCATGTAGATGTAATTCGAATTTGAATTACGGTCATTAAATGGATAGAAAATCACTTAAATGTCTTTAAAAGGTCAAATGACCCCTGGAATTTTCCAAATTTTCATATGGCAGTTGTATTAGTGCACATTAACTGTAGAATTTTTTTGAAGGGCATAAGAGCTAGCTATCGCCCGTTCGGCATAAAACATGCATTGTTCCCTCTTGGAACCATGAGCCTTCTAGTGAGTTATTCGGTTTGTGAGGGGTGTGTGTCCAAACTTTCGTCAAACATGCCAATTTTTTACCACATCGTTTTGGTGGCATGACATTACATCAAGCAAGGTTTCATTTATTTCTGATCATTTTTAATTTTTTTGTCTAAATGCCATGGCACTCCATGCATGTATCTAGGCTGTGAGACCAATATGTGTTGGATCTGGGCTTCCGGCAGACCCTGAGGTTCAAACACTGGGGTGTGCGCGAAGGTTTTCTCCCTATCGATCTGCGCCCTAGCTCTCTAAGATCTCGCAGACGAACACGACGAACTCTCAACATAGAAAGACACAAGATTTATACTGGTTCGGGGCACTGTTGTGGTGTAATACCCTACTCCAGTGTGGTGGCGGTGGATGGCCTCTTGGGCTAATGATGAACAGTACAAGGGGAAGAACAGCCTCCTGAGGTCGAGGTGTTCTTGTGTTTGGTGTGATTGTGTGTGTGTGAGGATCGGAATCAGCTGTCGACTTGTGATGGTGTCGATCCGATGCCCCCATGGTGGTGGCTAGTTCTACTTATATAGGCCCTGGTCCTCTCCCCAAATATTGACCGGGAAGGGAGCCAACAAAGGCCAATTTGAAAGGGGATAGCTAGTACAGGCTATAAGGACGAAAGGTGGTCTTCGCCTGCAAAAGGCTCTGGTGATGACGTCGTCTTGGGCTCCATGGCGACCTCCGTCTTTCCATCCTTTTGGTCCTGGTCTCGTTGCACCAATATGGAAACCTTTGCTTGATGCCTTGGTACTCCGTGCCTGCGCTTGCCCCTTAGCACCAAAGAGGAAACAAGGACACTACGCACGCTGGCGCCCGCCTTGTCTCAATCGTCATGGCTCACGTCACAAGGGCCTCACGAGGTTTGCCTTGCCTTGATCTCTCCGCCTCTCGTGAGCCTGCCTGGCGAGGTCTCTCTTGAGGAGGTCTTGCGTCGTCCACCCCGCGAGGCTTGGCCCCTCGCGAGGGTCTTGAATGTCTTGTCGATGAAGATGGGCCGTATGAACCTACCAGCCCAGCCACGCCATGGGCCGCAGGCAGGCAAGTCTGGGGACCCCCGTTCCCAGAACGCCTACAGTAGCCCCCAGGCCCAAGGCGCGCTCAGGGTTGGTTTGAGGCAAAGCCAAAGGGTCAAGTGTGGAGCGCCGCGGGCCCCAAAAGCCAGCGGCCACGGTAGACGCGTGGCGGTTGATTGGATGTGGGCGTCTCCGCTTCCCCATGCTGCCTTTGAACCCGCCTTGCCATGCGGCCCTCGCAACCTACACGGTTATTCTCCTATTGTGCACGCCTTGCTCCCCCGGTCCTTCTGCTCCTCTTCTCCAATCTGACCTGCACTCCGCCTGCTTCATCGCCATGGCGTCGAAACAAGCAGACAAGGGGAAGAAGCCTCTGTCCCCGCCTGGTTCACCTCCAGCCATCGAGCCTGCAGTCAGCCAGTCCTTGGTGCTCAACGACGAGGCCATGGACAAGGTGCGCCCCATGCTCGCGACTAGTTTCAATGAGTGGGGGGAGACGGTGGCTTGGCCTGCGTCTCGGGCTCGTATTGCTCGGGCGGTCAACGAGGTCCCAATCTTCATTGACGTCCTCTAGGCAGGCCTGATCCCCCCTTTCTGTGCCTTTTTCAATGTGGTGCACGAACATTACCAGATCCATGCGTGGCATCTCGACCCCCAATCCGTGATTGTCCTCGCTGTCTTCGCTTTCGTGTGTGAATCCATGGTGGGCATTGCTCCCTCTGTGTCCCTTCTCCGCCACTTCTTCACGCTGCATCTGACTGATCCCCGACAAAGCTCTGGGTGCGTGAGCTTCCAGGCTGTGGCCGCGACAGCTGGCGCGGGGATCGACTTCGAGCTTTCTCCATCCACTCGCTAGTTTCGGACACGGTGGGTATTCGTCGACGCGGGTGTGCTCAGCCCTCTACTCCATGCCCCATCAGCGCTCGCCGTTCCCCACTCTGGCTGGGGCCACGAGAGGCTCGCGAGCCCCCGTATTGCCCCTGACTGGTTCTGGCTAAGGATGTTGAAGGACCACGGCGTGACTGCGCCGATAGTGGTGAAGGAGTTCATCAAGCGCTAGGTTGCACCTCTTCAACGCCATTCTCGCCCGATGTGGGCCTTGCTCAACAGTCAGGACCACATGAGGCTTCAGGAGCCCAGGCTCCCCCTTGGGGCGCGGAAAACAGTGCTCAAGGTCCTGACAGGTGTCCCTTTGCTGGACGACTTGCCTGGGAAGAATTGTCTCCTGTACCGATGCAGGAACAAAGCCGAATTCGCTGTTGGCATGCCTTCTTTTAACAAGTGGCGGCTGCATCTGGACGGCCTGGTGGGATCCCGTGAGAACCCTGCCAGCATGGTTCCCCTCTTGGTTGTTGTTGCCGAGCTCATCCGGAATGTGGGTGCGGGGGGACGAGTGCCACCAGAGGCTGACGGCACGAGCACTGATGTGCAAACGCCGCCTAGGGCTCCCAAGGCGTCGTCGTCAGGATCTCGTGACCCTGGGTCACCGGTAGCTGAGGCGATGCAGCACGCAGCTCCTGAGGCCGAAACTCCGGAGGCCTCGGGAGGTCGCGGTGAGACGGCGCCCAGCTGTTCTGCGCAGCCAGGCACCCCTGAAGCTGTCCTCTTGAGCACTTCCCCGACTACCCCCCGCACTGGCCGGCACATTCAGCACTTCGGCCGGCTTTGCGTGGACTTTGAGGAGATCCGCAAGAGGAAAGCATCTCCGAGCCGTAGAGGTACCTTCAGGCTGTTGAAGCGATGAAAGTACATTGCCGTTGACGAGTGATTACCTTATCTTGGTGATCTTCTGTGTGCCGTCTTCCTTCCCTGATGATTGTCCCCTCAGGACCCCTTCTGCCGAGGCCATGAAACCTCCTGAGAAGCAGCTCCCTCTTGTCCCGTCGCACCCGCCGAGCTCCGGTGCTGCAGGTTCGGGCGCCGCCCATGGCGTGGGGACAGTCGTGGGAGTTGGTCCATCATCATGGTGCCCCGAGCTCGGGCCTTTGTCGTCCTTTCTTTGGGGCCTTGCTTGGAGCGCAGCAGGCGTGCCAAGGGCTCCTCCCTTGGTCGTGGTCGGCAGCTGGTTGTCCCCATCCCCGGGGTCTTCTTCAGGCAGCGGGACTTGTTTCGTTTGGGCCCCTCGCGAGGGCCGGCCGGCCCCTAGCCCCCTGCCGATAGGAGGCGCCCCGCGCCGGGCGTCGCCCACAGCCCCTGTAGCAGAGGGCAAGATGGGTCGTGCGCTTGAGTTCAAGCGCGGGCGGAGCATCGTTCACCACGAGCTTTTCCTGGAGGTGATGGGCGCGATGGACCGACTTGGTGAAGAACTTGAGGGTGTCGATGCATGCCTTGAGGCCGAGGGTCTTTGGTTAGCAGAGGAGAGGCACAAGCTGAAGGTGGCCATCAACCTCGGGCGCCACCAGCATGAGCTGGACAACGCGAAGGCTGAGGCCGCCCTTGCGGCCTCCCGTGAAGCCTGATCCCGGGCTCTAGAGGAGGCTCATGAAGTGGACCACCGTCGTGAGGCTGTGAAGAAGCGCGCGTGGGAGCTCCACGCCTGGAGTGCATCCCTCAAGCAGCAAGTGGAGGCGCGCAAGGCCTCCCCCGCCACACAAAGGGGGACACCTACCGAGGAAGATGAGGTCTGGAAGCGTGAGGAGGCACTGGCTTTGGATGCCGTGGAGCGCAGCCTCGCGCTTGAGCAACTGGAGACGAGGGAGCGTCAGGTTGCCCAAGTAGAGGATGTCGTCGGGGCTCACAAGGCCTGAGTCCAGGAGGAAGTCGACCACCGGGTGCCCGAGGTCAGCACGCCTTGAAGCTGAAGCTTGCGGGAACTAAGGCAGCGGGCAGGACCGTTGTTCTCCGGCCCAGGTCAGATGAGACGAAGAGGCGTGAGGAGGCGGACATGGCCTCCACCCGTGATGAGCTGCTTTCTCTTCAGAGGCGGGTTAACGACGTCGATGCCGTCGCGCGGAAAAACAGGGAGGAAGTGCTTCAACGGCGGACGCTGGAGCGCGAGCATGCCCCCATGCTTCAAGGTCTCCGGAGCAGGGCTAATGCCGCCCTGGGCTTCATCTGTGACGAGAATGCACCACCTCCCCACTCGGATGACTACGCCAGTCACCTGACCTTCTTCACCAACGTGGTTACGCGCCTGGAATCCCTGTCTAACAGGGCTCGCCAGCTCGTGGAGGAGAGAAGTCGCAGCCTGCATGGGCGCGCGTTCTCCTGCGTCTTCAGCCACCTCCGGAACATTGACCTCGATTTTGATTTTGACGCCGCTATCGCTCCCGTGCTGGAAGCCATTAGGGGCGACTTGGCGCGGTGGGTTGAAGAACACGTGGATGCGCTGGTCGTGGCCTTCACTTCCGATGATGACGGGGTTGTGGCCGCGGCGGATGTAGGCGACGTGGTTGATGATGGCATCGTCGATGCCGGTGAAGGTGGAGGCAACGCCAGCGACGCCAGCGGCGCGTGTGAAGATGACATGGGGGATGCGGCGAGCAACGTATCCGGCTGATTCCATGTTTCCCTATTATTTATCCTGTAAAAACTTAGGCGTGGCCCTAGAATACCGTAAGAGCATTTTGAGAGGGGGAGCCCCTCATGTAAACAATAGCCACTTTTATCCTTTCGTGCTAAATTATGTTCGCGTCTTCGTGAGCTTTAGCGCGCCGGGACAAGGGTGTCGTTACGATTTTACCTTACCTTTGGCAAGCCCAAACTAGCTCGAGGGATTGTAGGTTCTTGAGGTGCCCCTGATGAATTCGTTGCCATGCCCGAGAGGGCCGTGTGACAAGCGAGTGGCCACCATGGCTCGACACGTGTGTAGTTCGTGCGCTTCATGCTCAGCCCGGCTCGCGAGGGGCCCGCGGGGGGGGGGGGGGGGGGTAGCGACTGGCGCGAACTCCAAAATAAGGCAAGAACGAGACTGCAAGAAATAACTCAAACGAGCAAAGGCATCCCCCGCGCGCATCAAATGAAAACTTGACTTCAACTTAAATCCAAATCCAGAAGGAAAGTCATCCAAAGCAAATGGCCGTGTCCGGCGCCTAGTCTAGTCTTCGACGTCTTCTCACCAGCGCGGAGCTAAGTGCTACCGCTAGGCGTGGGAGGGAGTCCCCGAGACCAGAGGACGGCTCTCTGGAGACTCCGGGGCGTGTACAGCCCCACTCATTATTATGTGAGAGTATCACGGGCGGCGATCTTCACAGGCACTGGGCCTTGCTTCACAGGAACCGGCCTTGCTTCATATCTCCAGGTGAGGGTCCCGCCTTGCACCACCCTCTTCCACTGCTGGGACGACCGGAACCCTAGACGGCCCAGCGAGGGCAGAGGGGACGCCAGCAGCGCCCTTGGCGACCACGGGTCCTCTGCTGGGGGAAAGGTCACGGTCGCCACCCCGGTAGAGGGCCTATCTCCGGGTGTTGCCTTGCTCCCCGCGACTCGGGGAGGGGCCTTGCTCCTGCCCCCTTCCGCGTAGCCCCCAGCTGGTTTCTCCGGTCGAGGCAGGCATCGGCGTGCCGGAGCCACCGTTTGGCGCCATAGCCTGGTTTATGTGTGACTCATGATTAGCATAAGCTTGCTCCCGAGGGATTAGTGGTACCATGTATCTGTTGTCGACGGCACGGTTGGCAGGCTCTCCAGCGGCTCTTGGAAGGCTTCAGCTCCGAATGCCTCCTCCTCCCATGAGACGGGGTCGCCCTCCGGCATGTACTCCTGGTCCATCATGCGGGGCACATAGGCTTCTGGGGCTGTCACCCCAAACACCTCGCCGTAGTTCCCCACGCTCCATGTCGCCCAACCCACCACGACGTCCTTAGGGTGATAGCGCGACGCCTAGCTGGGGCCGTGGGGGGCAACGCTCGTGTCCATGCTCATCAGAGGCGGTGCGGGGGCAACAGGGCCCCCGGCGCCACCGGCCGCCCTGGTGATGGTGAAGCCCCCGGGCACACCCGAGGGCGAGCGGCCGTGGCCTGGGCCGTCGTAAGGTACAGTAGTGGATCGGGACGGGACTAGGTAGTAGAAAGGCGGCGCTCCTGATGCCGCCGCATCTAGCAGCTCAGCGACACGTTCCAGCAGTGCATCACGTCCGCTATCCATCAGCCGCCACCGCAGCAACTCCCGCGCCACCGTGAGCACGGCCTGCATGTTTGCCTGCTCCTGTCGGGTGTGTGGCGTCGTTGCTGTGGCGTGGCTTGTGGCCCTTGAAGTGGCTCGCACTTGTCGTGGAGTGGGGGTGGATGACGCCTGGCCGCGCCACCTGCGCACCGCAGCGTTAGGCGGTGCTCGCGCCGCCTGGAGCGCGGGGTTGAGATCTTCATGGGTAGGTGGCGTCGCTCGGGCTGGCCAGGCTGCCCATTGGTCGGAGTCGGCCCTTGGGTCGCCGGACATCGGGGCCATAAAGCGTCGACGGGTCGATTGGTGGGGAAGAGACTCTGGCGCACCCCTACCTGGCATGCCAAATGTCGGATCTGGTGTTCCGGCACACCCTTGAGGTTCAAACACTAGGGTGCGCGCGAAGGTTTTCTCCGTATCAATCCGCGCCCTAGCTCTCTAAGATCTCGCAGACGAACACGACGAACTCTCAACACAGAAAGACACAAGATTTATACTGGTTCGGCCCACCGTTGTGGTGTAATACTCTACTCCAGTGTGGTGGTTGTGGATTGCCTCTTGGGATAATGATGAACAATACAAGGTGAAGAACAACCTCCTGAGGTCGAGGTGTTCTTGTGTTTGGTGTGCTTGTGTGTGTGAGGATCCTAATCAGCTGTCGACTTGTGATGGTGTCGATCCGATGCCCCCCATGGTGGTGGCTAGTTATACTTATATAGGCCCTGGTCCTCTCCCCAAATATTGAGCGGGAAGGGAGCCAACAATGGCTAATTTGAAAGGGGATAGCTAGTACAGGCTATCCTGACAAAAGGTGGTCTTCACCTGCAAAAGGCTCTGGTGATGACGCCGTCTTGGGCTCCATGGTGACCTCCGTCTTGTCATCCTTCTAGTCATGGTCTCGTTGCACCAATATGGAAACCTTTGCTTGATGCCTTGGTACTCCGCGCCTGTGTTTTCCCCCTTAGCACCGAAGAGGAAACATGGACGCTGCGCGCGCTGGCGCCCACCTGGTGCCCGCCTGGTCTCGATCGTCATGGCTCACGTCACGAGGGCCTCGCGAGGTTTGCCTTGCCTTGATCTCTCCTCCCCTCGTGAGCCTTCCTGGAAAGGCCGCTCTTGAGGAGGTCTTGCATCGTCCGTGAGGGTCTTGAATGTCTTGTCGATGAAGATGGGTCGTACGAACCTGCCAGCCTAGCCATGCTGTGGGCCGCAGGCAGGAAAGTCTGGGGACCCCCATTCCCAGAACACCGAAAATATGTTTGAAAAATCCTTCCAATTTACTGCCCATGGAATTAAATCGCACACAAGTACACAAATATGATTTTTCAAACCGTTATGGTTAGCTGTTGCTATTGGCGTCCTGGGAACAGGGGTACCCAGACTTGCCTGCCTGCGGCCCAGGGCGTGGCTCCATCAGCGGCCTGGTACGGCCCAGTTTCAGCAGCACGACTCAAGACCCTTGTTGGATCGTGGGTTCTGGCAAACCCTTGAGGTTCGAACACTGGGTTGCGCACGAAGATCTCCCTAGCTCACTCTCGCAACGATCTCAAAGCTTAGCTCGCCGAACCCAAGGAACAAGTGACACGAGAGTTTATACTGGTTCCGGCCACTATTGTGGCATAATACCCTACTCCAGTGTGGTGTGGTGGATTGCCTCATGGGCTAAGGATGAACTAGTACAGTGGATGAACAGCCTCCTGCGGAGAGGTGTTCTTGAGCTCGATGAGCTGGTGAGATGGCCTTGGAGGAGTGGATCCGATCCAAGATGAGCCGACCCTTGACTACGGTGGTGGCTAGTCCTATTTATAGAGGCCCTGGTCCTCTTCCCAAATGTTTAGGTGGGAAGGGATCCCACAACGGCCAATTTCGAAGGGAGACTGCTAGTACAAGTTATCCTGACAAAAGGTGGTATTCGCCTGCCAAAGGCTCTAGTGGTGACGCCGCGGTGGGCTCCGCGGTGACCTCCGTCCTGCCATCCTGCTGGTCTTGGTCTTGTTGCACCGATATGGAAACCTTTGCCCGATGCCTCGAGACTCCTCGCCTACGCCTTTTTCCTTAGCACCATAGATGAAACTAGCACTCTGCGCCCGCTGGCGCCCGCCTGGCTTTGGTCATCATGGCTCACGTCACGCGGACCTCGCGAGGTGCCCCTTGCATAGATATCTCCGCTCCTCGGGAGCTAGCCTAGCGAGGACGCCCCAAAGGAGACCTTGGTGTGGTCCGCCTCGCAAGGCTTACCCCCTCGCGAGGGTCTTGAGTGGTTACTGATGAAGATGGGCCATACCAGGCCATTGGGGGAGCCACGCTCTGGGCCGCAGGCAGGCAAGTCTGGGTACCCCCATTCCTAGGACGCCGACAGTAGCCCTCGGGCCCAAGGCGCGCTCGGACTTGGCTTTGAGGCGAAGCCAAAGGGAAAGTGAGGAGCGTCGCGGGCCCCAACCGCCTGCGGCCTTGATTGACGCGTGGCGATTGATAGGTCGTGGGTGTCTCCGCTTCCCCATGCTGCCTCAGCAACTGCCCTACTTGATGAGACCCTGCTGCATGCAGAAGAAAATCATCATTGCCGTAGATCGTGGAGGTCGGCGGTTGGCCTCCCTCTGGCTATAAATGAGGAGAGGGCGGAGCCCCCGTTGCACATCTCTACCTCCATCCCGCTTGCTTCCTCTTCTTCCTCCTTGCTTTGCCGCGACACCCATGATGCCGATACGAAGGTTCACCGCCGCTGAGAAAGGGAAAACCCCTCGCGAAGAGCTTGGGCCACTCCCATCAAAGAAGAGGCTGGTCCGCTCCCGCGACATCATCGTGAGGCCGGAGGTGACGAGGCCTTGGTACTAGCGGCCTCCCCCCGGCTACTTGCTACCCCTGTACGCTCGGGTAGAAGGCTCCGGAGGAGGGGCAGCAATGGGCGCCGCTCGCGCCAAGGTCGCCGTAGTCGTGCCGTGGTGGCCCGCATCGCTGCCTCGCGAACCCACGTTGAGGGCTCCTCATGTGAACTCGTGGTGTGCATGGCGATGCCACCGCGCACGTGGATCCGATTCCCGCCATTCTTCACCGAAGTGATGCCGCCAAGGGGGCCGCTCGAGCTGTGGTTGCAGCACGTCGAGTGTGGCACCCCGGCGATGGGAGTAGAGGTTGAGGCCGTCTCCCAGGGCAAGATCTTCATGACCCGTGGATGGGGGCAAGGTTGCCCGCGTCTGCCACACGGAGGGTGCCCTCACGATCCATTTTGAGTACGAAGACGCCTCCACGATGTTCTTCAATGTCTTCGATGAGGAAGGTTGCCGCCTGGAGTGCTGTCCTAAAGGGGATCACCAGGACAGCGCAGGGGCAGGCACTGGCCCACCCATGGTCCTACCGATGACTCCTCCAGCAGCAGCGATGGTGCCTCGGAGTCCATCGACTCTCCCGAGCCTAAGGAGACTCCGGAGAGGAGCGACCATAGCTACGTGCCCCCGAGCTCATGCCATGCCCAGACCGCAGCAGCGGCGTCCGCTCGTTGTCGCCACTGATCTGGATGGGGTTGGCGCCAGCCCCTCGTGGCCCACTGTTGATGATGGCGCCGGCGGTTATACTTGTAGATGGGGCTCCTAGAAAACTTCCTTCTTTTGTTCCTTGCGAGGAATCGAGATGAACCCCATGGGGTGTGTAAAGATTCTGTAATGCCTTTGCATCAATATCATTTTCATTGCGAAATTCGTGATTGCACGTCTCGCCCCAGCATTGTCCCCCTTTTCGTCCTCACGGTAGCTTAGTGCTCTACGCTGATAGGTCCCAGTCCCCAGGCAGGCTTCAGCCGTCGCTGGTATGCCAGGTCGCGATGCCGTGGTCAAAGCCAGGAGGTGAGTGGCCCAAGGTCCGGTAAGAGCTCCTGAGGCGCGATGCTCAAGAGCCCCCCCTTAGTGTGCAAGTAGCTCCCTAAAGGTAGAAATGGAAGGCGGCATTGCTAGAGCAAGGGTGTTGGTGCCGAAAATCCTAAGTCGCGAGCTGGGCTGCCTTGGATACGTGACTTATCTTAGCGATCGTGGATCGGTTCCTTGCATGGAGCCCGGTTCATGGGCCGCTGATGGCGATTCTGCCAGGTTGTGTCCATACCAGCTCCGACCCTTCACATTCTTCTATGTGCTCTGCATCCTTTGGTCCCGACTCTCGAGCGAGCTCGGCCGCCGCTGGTATGCCAGGTCGCGATGTCGTGGTCAAGGCCAGGGGTGAGGGATGGAGAGTCAGTAAGATTTCCCGAGGCGCGATGCTTAGAAGCCCTCCCTTTAACGCCCAAGTGAAAGGCATGAAGGGGAGCAGCTTGTGGGACCTCCTGTAGCTAGGCTCCAGAGATTCCGGCAGGTTAGTTGAGAGAGATTAGCCCAATGCTGTGCTTGCCAGCCTGCCATTGCTCCTTCCGCGAGAAGATGAAGGCATTGAGGATCTGGTGAGGTGGCGTACATGGAGCGGGCCGCGAGCCAGAGCTCGATGATACGTCTCCAACATATCTATAATTTTTGATTGTTCCATGCTATTATATATATTCTGTTTTGGATGTTTAATGGGCTTATTTATACACTTTTATATTATTTTTGGGACTAACCTATTAACCGGAGGCCCAGTCCAAATTGCTATTTTTGCCTATTTCAGTGTTTGGCAGAAAAGGAATATCAAATGGAGTCCAAACAGAATGAAACCTTTGGGAGCGTGATTTTTGGAATAAACGTGATCCAGAGGACTTGGAGTGGATGTCAAGCAACCAACGAGGAGGCCATGAGGTAGGGGGCGCGCCTACCCCCCTGGGCATGCCCTCCACCCTCGTGGGCCCCTCGTGGCTCCACCGACCTACTTCTTCCTCCTATATATACCTATGTACCCCAAAAACATCCAGGAGCACCACGAAACCCTATTTCCACCACTTCAACCTTCTATACCCAAGATATCCCATCTTGTGGCCTTTTTCGGAGCTCCGCCGGAGGGCGCATTGACCACGGAGGGCCTCTACATAAACTCCATGGCCCCTCTGATGATTTGTGAGTAGTTTACTTCAGACCTTCGGGTCCATAGTTATTAGCTAGATGGCTTCTTCTCTCTCTTTGGATCTCAATACAAAGTTCTCCTCCATTCTCTTGGAGATCTATTCAATGTAATCTTATTTTGCGGTGTGTTTGTCGAGATCCGATGAATTGTGGGTTTATGATCAAGATTATCTATGAACAATATTTGATTCTTCTCTGAATTCTTTTATGTATGATTGGTTATCTTTGCAACTCTCTTCGAATTATAAGTTTGGCTTGGCCTACTAGATTGATCTCTTGCAATGGGAGAAGTGCTTAGCTTTGGGTTCAATCTTGCAGTGCTCGATCCCATTGATAGTAGGGGAAATGACACGTATTGTATCGTTGCCATCGAGGATAAAAAGATGGGGTTTATATCATATTGCATGAGTTTATCCCTCTACATCATGTCATCTTGCTTAAAGCGTTACTCCGTTCTTATGAACTTAACACTCTAGATGCATGCTGGATAGCGGTCGATGTGTGGAGTAATAGTAGTAGATGCAGGCAGAAGTCGGTGTACCTGTCACGGACGTGATGCCTATATACATGATCATGCCTAGATATTCTCATAATTATTCGCTTTTCTATCAATTGCTCGACAGTAATTTGTTCACCCACTGTAATACTTATGCTATCTTGAGAGAAGCCACTAGTGAAACCTATGGCCCCCGGGTCTATTTTCCATCATACAAGTTTCCAATCTATTTTATTTGCAATCTTTACTTTTAATTTATATCATAAAAATACCCAAAAAAATTATCTTATTATTATCTCTATCAGATCTCACTCTTGCAAGTGGCCGTGAAGGGATTGACAACCCCTTTATCGTGTTGGTTGCGAGGTTCTTATTTGTTTGTGTAGGTACGAGGTGACTCGCACGTGGTCTCCTACTGGATTGATACCTTGGTTCTCAAAAACTAAGGGAAATACTTACGCTGATTTGCTGCATCACCATTTCCTATTTAAGGGAAAAACCAATGCATGCTCAAGAGGTAGCAAGAAGGATTTCTGGCGCCATTGCCGGGGAGATCTAAGCCAAGTCAAGACATACCAAGTACCCATCACAACTCTTATCCTTTGCATTACATTATTTTCCATTTGCCTCTCGTTTTCCTCTCCCCCACTTCACCCTTGCCGTTTTATTCGCCCTTTTTCCGTTCACCTTCTTCCCATATATTCCTTTGTTTGTGTTTCCATGTGCCTTCTATTTGCTTGCATCTTTGCTTGCTAAAATCTATTGATATGGATCCACTTAAAGTGTTCTACTTGGATCATCTTCGATCCTTATGCGCTCGTGCTGAAGCCCCAACTAGCCTAGTTGATGGGAAATCTTTAGATGAGCATGCTCATTTTGTGTGTCACCTTTTGTCTGAAAAAGGGAGACTCTTATGCGATCAAATAAACAGATTCTATGTTATGCTTGGAATCTTTGTGAAATTTGTGATCTTACTTGTTGCTCTAAGAACCCTAAAAAACACCTCCCCTACCTATGTGAGTTTAATGATAATGAAATCTTATCTTCTTATGCAATGGGTGTTTACAGTTACTACGATATCGAACAAATTGAAGAATTTGTTGCTTTTAAGGGTGCTTATGAAGTTGCTTCTTTCATTGAAAAGTATGATATTACTCTCTACGAATCTGAAAATTTTGACATACTTAAATATTGCTATGAAAACTATGCTCATAATGTATATGTCAAAGAATTTATTGAAAGAATGACCGTTGTTTCGGAAGAAAATAATGATATGCATGAATCTATAGATAATTATGATTCCGATTATTTGATTGAAATATCCCTTGATGAACATGATGCTTGCTATTCTTGTGGCCATGATGCCAATATTTATGAAGATGAATTTGCTATAGTTCCTTATGTTAAACATGAGATCATTGCTATTGCACCCATACTTGATAGTTCCTTCAATGAAACGTATGATTGCGGTGATGTTATTATAAATTCTCTTAATGTCAATTGTGCTTATAATATGCAAAACCCTAAGCTTGGGGATGCTAGTTTTGCTATGTCTACTACTTGTTGCAATGATCATGATTGGGGTGATTCTTCTTTTGATCTTCAAAATTTAATTAAGCCCCATGATGAATATGAGATTGATTATAATGTTTGCAATAATATTGAAAGTGGGTTTGGAAGAGTGTCAACTTTAGATCCCACATATTAGGAGAATGTTCAATCTTATGAAGTTTTTGATAAAAGTGGGTTCGAAGAGGTCATGACTTTATTTAATGTTAATCCCACTATTTTGGAAGAGTGTCAACTTTGCATACATGTGGATCGTGTTAAGAATATGTTTTGTGATAGCTATATTGTTGAATTTGATTATTACCTTACATGTAATTATTATGAGAGAGGAAAATATGATGGCAGAAATTTTCATGTTACTAAATTACCTCTTGTTATATTGAGATTGCTATTGTTTCTTTATGCTTCCTTGCATATGCTAGTTTTTGCTTGCTAAGGTAACTTGTTTGCCTATAAGATGCCTATGCATAGGAAGTATGTTAGACTTAGATGTGTTTTTCATGTGTTTTATGATGCTCTCTTTGTGCTTCAATTGTTGTCTTTCATGTGAGCATCGTTGAAATCTTATGCCTAACTAGGGGCGTTAAAACAATAGCGCTTGTTGGGAGGCAACCCAATTTTATTTTTGTTCCTTGCTTTTTGATTCTGATTAGTAATAAATAATTCATCTAGCCTGTGTTTAGATGTGGTTTTATGTTTTTAATTAGTGTTTTTGCCAAGTAGAACCTTTGGGAAGACTTGGGGAAAGTCTTTGCGATCTTGCTGTAAAAAACAGAAACTTTAGCGCTCAGGAGAATTGCAGTCATTTTTTTACTGGAGAGTGCTATTTAGTTAATTATTTTTGCAGATGATTAATACATAAATTACTCACGACCAGAAATTTATTTTAGAATTTTTGGGGTTCAATAAGTATTCGAAACCTACAGATTACTACAGACTGTTCTGTTTTTGACAGATTCTGTTTTTCGTGTGTTGTTTGCTTATTTTGATGAATCTATGGCTAGTAATAGAGTTTATGAACCATAGAAAAGTTGGAATAAAGTAGGTTTAACATCAATATAAATAAAGAATGAGTTCATTACAGTACCTTGAAGTGGGGTGGTTTGTTTTCTTTCACTAACGGAGCTCACGAAGATTTTCTTTTAAGTTTTGTGTTGTGAAGTTTTCAAGTTTTGGGTAAAGATTTGATGGATTATGGAACAAGGAGTGGCAAGAGCCTAAGCTTGGGGATGCCCAAGGAACCCCAAGGTAAAATCCAAGGACAACCAAAATCCTAAGCTTGGGGATGCCCCGGAAGGCATCCCCTCTTTCGTCTTCGTCCATCAGTAACTTTACTTGGAGCTATATTTTTTTTGCCACATGATATGTGTTTTGCTTGGAGCATCTTGTATGATTTGAGGCTTTGCATTTTAGTTTACCACAATCATCCTTGCTGTACACACCTTTTGGGAGAGACACACATGAATTATAATTTATTATAATACTCTATGTGCTTCACTTATATCTTTTGAGTTGGATAATTTGTGCTCTAGTACTTCGCTTATATCTTTTAGAGCACGAGTGGTGGTTCTATTTTATAGAAATAATTGATCTCTCATGCTTCACTTATATCATTTTGAGATTCCTTTAGAACAGCATGGTAATTCACTTTGGTTATAAATTTTAAATGCTAAGAGAAGTTGGATGCTTGATATATTGTTTTGAGATATAAAGGTGGTAATATTAGGGGTGTGCTAGTTGAGTAATTGTGAAATTGATGAATACTTGTGTTGAAGTTGGCAAGTCCCATAGCATGCATGTATGGTAAACGTTATGTGACAAATTTGAAGCATGGGTTGTTCTTTGATTGCTTTCCTTATGAGTGGCGGTCGGGGACGAGCGATGGTCTTTTCCTACCAATCTATCCCCCTAGGAGCATGCGCGTACTGCTTGGTCTTGATGACTTGTAGATTTTTGCAATAAGTATGCGAGTTCTTTATGACTAATGTTGAGTCCATGGATTATACGCACTCTCACCCTTCCATCATTGCTAGCCTCTTCGGTACCGTGCCATTGCCCTTTCTCACCTTGAGAGTTGGTGCAAACTTCGTCGGTGCATCCAAACCCTGTGATATGATACGCTCTATCACACATAAGCCTCCTTATATCTTCCTCAAAACAGCCACCATACCTACCTATTATGGCATTTCCATAGCCATTCCGAGATATATTGCCATGCAACTTTCCACCGTTCCATTTATTATGACACGCATCATCATTGTCATATTGCTTTGCATGATGATGTAGTTGACATCGTATTTGTGGCAAGGTCACCATGCTTAATTTTTCATACATGTCACTCTTGATTCATCACAATCCCGGTACACCGCCAGAGGCATTCACGTAGAGTCATATCTTGTTCTAAGTATCGAGTTGTAATTCTTGAGTTGTAAGAAAATAAAAGTGTGATGCTCATCATTATTAGAGCATTGTTCCATTGAGGAAAGGATGATGGAGACTATGATTCCCCCACAAGTCGGGATGAGACTCCAGACGAAAAAAAAGAAATGAGGCCAAAATAAAAAAAATGCCCAAATAAAAAATGAGAGAAAAAGAGAGAAGGGACAATGTTACTATCCTTTTTCCACATTTGTGCTTCAAAGTAGCACCATGATCTTCATGATAGAGAGTCTCTTATTTTGTCACTTTCATCTACTAGTGGGAATTTTTTATTATAGAACTTGGCTTGTATATTCCAGTGATGGGCTTCCTCAAATGCCCTAGGTCTTTGTGAGCAAGCGAGTTGGATGCACACCCACTTAGTTTCTTTGATGAGCTTTCATATATTTATAGCTCTAGTGCATCCGTTGCATGGCAATCCCTACTCCTTGCATTGACACCAATCGTTGGGCATCTCCATAGCCCATTGATTAGCCACGTCAATGTGAGACTTTCTCCCTTTTTTGCCTTCTCACACAACCTTAATCATCATATTATATTCCACCCATAGTGCTATGTCCATGGCTCGCGCTCATATATTGTGTAAAAGTTGAAATAGTTTGAAAAGGCTAAATATGAAACAATTGCTTGGCTTGTCATTGGGGTTGTGCATGATGGGAGCATTTTGTGTGATGAAAATGAAGCATGGCCAAACTATATGACTTTGTAGAGATAAGTTTTCTTTGGCTATGGTATTTTGATAAGACATAATTGCTTAATTAGCATACTTGGAGTATTACTATTTTTATTTCAACAATAAACTATTATCTTGAATCTTTCGGATCTGAACATTCATGCGACAATAGAGAAAAATACATTGAAGAATATTCTAGAAAGCATTCCACATAAAAAATTCTATTTTTATCATTTACCTACTCGAGGACAAGCAGGAATTAAGCTTGGGGATGCTTGATATGTCTCCAACGTATCTATAATTCTTTATTGTTCCATGCTATTATATATTCTATTTTGGATGTTTAATGGGCTTATTTATACACTTCTATATTATTTTTGGGACTAACCTATTAACCGGAGGCCCAGCCCAAATTGTTGTTTTTTGCCTATTTTAGTGTTTCGCAGAAAAGAAATATCAAACGGAGTCCAACGGAATGAACCTTTAGGAGCGTGATTTTTGGAACAAACATGATCCAGAGGACTTGGAGTGGACGTCAAGGAACCAACAAGGAGGCCACGAGGCAGGGGGGCATGCCTACCCCCCTGGGCGTGCCCTCCACCCTCGTGGGCCCTCGTGGCTCCACCGGCCTACTTCTTCTTCCTATATATACCTACGTACCCCGAAAACATCCAGGAGCACCATGAAACCCTATTTCCGCCGCCGCAACCTTCTGTACCCAAGAGATCCCATCTTGGGGCCTTTTCCGGAGCTCCACCGGAGGGGGCATTGATCATGGAGGGCCTCTACATCAACTCCATGGCCCCTCCGATGATGTGTGAGTAGTTTACTTCAGACCTTCAGGTCCATAGTTATTAGCTAGATGGCTTCTTCTCTCTCTTTGGATCTCAATACAAAGTTCTCCTCGATTCTCTTGGAGATCTATTCGATGAAATCTTATTTTGCGGTGTGTTTGTCGAGATCCGATGAATTGTGGGTTTATGATCAAGATTATTTATGAACAATATTTGATTCTTCTCTGAATTCTTTTATGTATGATTGGTTATCTTTGCAAGTCTCTTCGAATTATCAGTCTGGTTTGGCCTACTGGATTGATCTTTCTTGCAATGGGAGAAGTGCTTAGCTTTGGGTTCAATCTTGTGGTGCTCGATCCCAGTGACAGTAGGGGAAATGACACATATTGTATTGTTGCCATCGAGGATAAAAAGATGGGGTTTATATCATATTGCATGAGTTTATCCCTCTACATCATGTCATCTTGCTTAAAGCATTACTCCGTTCTTATGAACTTAATACTCTAGATGCATGCTGGATAGCGGTTGATGTGTGGAGTAATAGTAGTAGATGCAGGCATGAGTCGTTCTACTTTTCATGAACGTGATGCCTATATACATAATCATGCCTAGATATTCTCATAATTATTCGCTTTTCTATCAATTGCTCGACAGTAATTTGTTCACCCACCATAATACTTATGCTATCTTGAGAGAAGCCACTAGTGAAACCTATGCCCCCCGGGTCTATTTTCCAGCATACAAGTTTCCAATCTATTTTATTTTGCAATCTTTACTTTCAATTTATATCATAAAAACACCAAAAATATTTATCTTATTATTATTATTATCTCTGTCAGATCTCACTCTTGCAAGTGACCGTGAAGGGATTGACAGGGAAAAACCAACGCATGCTCAAGAGGTAGCACTCGATCGCACAGGTTTATCAGTGTTGTAGGGACGGACCCGAGCACAAGCACTGTGCCAGCATGTGAGTATCCCTTTGTGGGATAAGCAAGTGACCGATCAGCAGCGCGGGAGGCCGCGATGAGCAAGCACCAGGTGAGTAGTGATTATAGAGCAATTCATGCGAGGAGACAAATTAGTTCAGATAGATGCAAGAACGATACATGCCACTGGGACGAACTCGGGCGGCCTGGGGATGATGCAGCCCGTGAGGTGCTCCCGATAGAGTAAGCTAAAGATGCAAAAGGATACACGCTGCGGGGACAAGCCCATGCAACTTGGGGATAATGCTGCCCGAAGGGCGCCCCTCACTGCATGAATTGGAAAGAGTCACCTGATACCATGCTGGAGTGGTGTCGGGGCAGCTAAAGATGCGCGCCTGAGAAGTTTCTACTCACGAGCCGCCAGGGTCATGAGCCTCGAGAGGCTCCGCAGGCCCAGGTGCCTCTTGAAGAATTGTCGCAATCTCCGTGAGGATAGCGTGATGCCTGGCATCCTGAGCCGCCAGAATGCTCTGCAGGTGGCGCTGGAAGGTGACAGCCGCGTTCGGCAGGCCGAGAGGCATGCGAACATAGCTGTGAGGGGGACCCTCGCACCGCCCAATGCGCGAAGGCCAGAAACGTCCCTGAGATGCGGCCCTATTGAGCCCTGGAATGTCGACGCAGACGCACAGCCCATCACCCTTGCCAGGGTGGGGAGCAGCGCTGGGTGGTGGGCGACGGTCACCACGTATGGTCCATGCCTCTTGAAGCTCCTGGATCGCCTTGGTGATGAACTCCTGAGCACAAGGCGTTCCACGCCTTGTGCCCTCTTGAGGAAAACGTGTGGCGAAGCACACCTCCACATGGTGCCCGAGCGCCTCCCTCGTGACGATGGCTAGGTCTGAGGCCCTCCAGAAGAGAGCCCCCGAGCCCAGCCCGAGGAGGCGCCGGACGCACCTTCCTATGCGAGGGAAGGAGGTGCCCCATCTGCGGGCGCAGGTCCTAAGGTGGTGCCGCTGGAGACGCCGCCCTCCTGAGGTCCTTGACGGAGTAGCTGCTTCTTCTTCTTGGCGTTGGCCTCAGGAGGGTACAGGGTGCCTTCATTGTCGGGGTCTTCGGTCGCTGCAGCTTGGTAAGCGTGCTCGAGGGAGCACACCGCATCTCTTTCCTCGCAGGCGACCGAGATGACGCCGCCACTCCCTGGCATCTTGAGGACGTTGTAGCCGTGGTGGGTCACTGCCATAAACTTTTCCAAGGCTGGCTACCCTACGATGGCATTGTACGGCAGGCAGATGTGGGCGACGTCGAAGTTGATGAGCTTGGTATGGTAGTTGTCACGCTGGCCGAAGGTGATAGGGAGACGGACCTGCCCTATCGGGGTGGTGGAGCCGTCGGTCACTCATGACAAAGTCTTGGTAGGCTATAGCTGAACGTACTGCACCTGAAGGTTGTCGAATGTCTCAACAGACAGGACACTGATCCCGAGCGGATGCGTGGCCTTGAGCCTGTGAAGGGCCGCGTTCACCTCGCGAGCAATCTACTTGAAGACACACTGAGAGGCTGGGGCTTGAGCACCACCCAAGATGCAGGCAATGGTGCGTGGCTCCTGGAAGCCCCCAGCCCCCTCGTCCTGATGGTGGTTGTCGTTTCTCCTTGGTGGTGGTGGCAGCAGAGGGAGGCCAGTGTTGCCCTAAGGGTGGTCCTCACGAGGCTGGTCTCTCTAGGCGCCCTAGCGAGGTTGGTCCTACCAGCAGTCCTCACGAGGCCGGTCACGCCACTCCTGGCGGGGGCCGCGGTCGTCCGAGCATCCTCCACTTCATCCACCTCCTCGGCCCTAACCTCGGTCGTTGCGCTCGGGGCGTCGATCGAAGTGCCCATCTCGGATGGCCCTGAGCTCCTGACAGTCACTTGTATTGTGGCTGTGAACATTGTGGAAGGTGCAGAATGAGTGGTTGGCCCTGCATGATTCGGGGTGGTCGCGGCCGCGCTTCATCTCTTCACGTCCTTGATCTTTGCCTTCTTGTCCTCCTAGTCAGCAGCTGGGATCTCGAGGAGGGAAAGGCGCCCTTCCTCATCCCTCACGCACTTGGTTGCCATGTTAAACATGTCGAGGGCCGAGTATAGCTCCTCGTGGATGGTGAGCTCTTCCTTCATCTTGACGTTGCGGACGCCATCGGAGAACGCGGAGATGATGGCCTCGTCTGTCACCTTGGGTATCTTGAGGAAAACACTGTTGAAGTGGTGGATGTACTTCTGCAGGGTTTCCCCTGGTTGTTGCTTGATGCGCCACAGGTCGCCTGCAGCTGGTGGGCGGTTGCGAGTGCCTTGGAAGTTGGCATTGAAACGCTCGCGCATCTCGTCCCAGGAGGAGATTGATCCCGCAGGAAAGTTCAGGAGCCACGAGCGCCCGCTATCCTTGAGGGCCATGGGAAACTAGTTCGCCATGATCTTCTCGTCTCCGTTGGCTGCCTCGATGCTCAGCTCATAGAGCTGCATGAACTTCGCGGGGTCGGGGGTGCCGTCGTAGCCCGGAAGCAGGTCTGGCTGGAACTTGCCTGGACAGACGATGTTGCGCAGCTCAGGAGTAAAGGCTCGGTGATAACCCACAAGTATAGGGGATCGCAACAGCTTTCGAGGGTAGAGTATTCAACCCAAATTTATTGATTCGACACAAGGGGAGCGAAAGAATATTCTCAAGTATTAGCAGCTGAGTTGTCAATTCAACCACACCTAGAAACTTAGTATCTACAACAAAGTGTTTAGTAGCAAAGTAATATGATAGTGATGGTAACGGTAACAAAAGAGTAATGAAAGCAAAGTAACGTTTTTGGTATTTTGTAGTGATTGTAACAATAGCAACGGGAAAGTAAATAAGCGTAAACCAGTATATGGAAAGCTCGTAGGCATTGGATCAATGATGGATAATTATGGCGGATGCGGTTCCTCATGTAACAGTCATAACATAGGGTGACACAGAACTAGCTCCAATTCGTTAATGTAATGTAGGCATGTATTCCGAATATAGTCATATGTGCTTATGGAAAAGAATTTGCATGACATCTTTTGTCCTACCCTCCCGTGGCAGCGGAGTCCTAATGGAAACTAAGGGATATTAAGGCCTCCTTTTAATAGAGAACCGGAACAAAGCATTAGCACATAGTGAATACATGAACTCCTCAAACTACGGTCATCACCGGTAAGTATCCCGATTATTTTCACTTCGGGGTTAATGGATCATAACACATAATAGGTGACTATAGACTTGCAAGATAGGATCTAGAACTCTCATATATTGATGAAAACTTATTAGGTTCAGATCTGAAATCATGGCACTCGGGACCTAGTGACAAGCATTAAGCATAGCAAAGTCATAGCAACATCAATCTCAGAACATAGTGGATACTAGGGATCAAACCCTAACAAAACTAACTCGATTACATGGTGAATCTCATCCAACCCATCACCGTCCAGCAAGCCTATGATGGAATTACTCATGCACTGCGGTGAGCATCATGAAATTGGTGATGGAGGATGGTTAATGATCATGACGGTGACGAATCCCCCTCTCCGGAGCCCTGAACGGACTCTAGATCAGCCCTCCCGAGAGGTTTTAGGGCTTGGCGGTGGCTCCGTATCGTAAAATGCAATGATTTCTTCTCTCCTATTTTTCTCTCCCCAAAAGTAGTTATATAGAGTTGGAGTTGGAGTCGGGAGGTCTCCTGGGGGCCCACGAGGTAGGGGGCGCGCCCTAGGGGTGTGGGCCCCCTGTTCTTCATCTTTGGCGAGGATTTTTTATTATTTATTGTAAGATATTCCGTGGAGTTTCAGGTTATTCCGAGAACTTCTGTTTTCTGCACATAAAACAACATCATGGCAATTCTGCTGAAAACAGCGTCAATCCAGGTTAGTTCCATTCAAATCATACAAGTTAGAGTCCAAAACAAGGGCAAAAGTGGAAAAGTAGATACGACGAAGACGTATCAACTCCCCCAAGCTTGAACCCTTGCTTGTCCTCAAGCAGTTCAGTTGACAAACTGAAAGAAATAAAGAAAAACTTTTACAAACTCTGTTTGCTCTTGTTGTTGTAAATATGTCAAGCTAGCATTCAAGTTTTCAGCAAAGATTATAACTAACCACATTTGCAATAATTCTCAGGTCTCATGATTACTCATATCAATAACATAATCAACTAGCAAGCCATAATAATAAATCTCGGATGACAACACTTTCTCAAAACAATCATAATATGATATAACAAGATGGTATCTCGCTTGCCCTTTCTGAGACCGCAAAACATAAATGCAGAGCACCTTTAAAGATTAAGGACTGACTAGACATTGTAATTCATGGTAAAAGAGATCCAATCATAGTCACACCCAATGTAAATTAACAGTAATGAATGCAAATGATAGCGGTGCTCTCCAACTGGTGCTTTTTAATAAGAGGGTGATGACAAAACATACAAGTAAATAGATAGGCCCTTCGTAGAGGGAAGCAGGGATTTGTAGAGGTACCAGAGATCGGTTTTGAAATAGAGGGGAATAACATTTTGAGCGGTATACTTTCATTGTCAACATAAAAACCAAGAGATGGCGATATCTTTCATGCTACACACATTATAGGCGGTTCCCAAACAAAATGGTAAAGTTTATACTCCCCCTCCACCAACAAACATCAATCCATGGCTTGCTCGAAACAACGAGTGCCTCCAACATACATCAGGTCCCAGGGGGAGTTTTGTTTGCAATTATTTTTGATTTAGTTTGCATAAAGCATGGGACTGGGCATCCCAGTGACCAGCCATTTATCTCGTGAGTGAGGAGCGGAGTCCACTCCTCTTGAGAATAACCCGCCTAACATGGAAGATACAGACTGCCCTAGTTGATACATGAGCTATTCGAGCATACAAAACAAGATGATTATTTGAAGGTTTAGAGTTTGGCACATACAAATTTACTTGGAACAGCAGGTAGATACTGCATATAGGAAGGTATAGTGGACTCATCTGGAATAACTTTGGGGTTTAAGGGATTTGGATGCACAAGCAGTATTCCCGCTTAGTACAGGTGAAGGCTAGCAAAAGACTGGGAAGCGACCAATAGAGAGCGACAACGGCCATGTACATGCATTAAAATTAATAAACATTGGATGCAAGCATGAGTAGGATATAATCCACCATGAACATAAATATCGTGAAGGCTATGTTGATTTGATTCAACTACATGCGTGAACATGTGCCAAGTCAAGTCACTTAAATCATTCAGAGGAGGATACGACCCTATCATACCACATCATAACCATTTTAATAGCATGTTGGCACGCAAGGTAAACCATTATAACTCATAGCTAATCAAGCATGGCACAAGCAACTGTGATTTCTAATTGTCATTGCAAACATGTTTATTCATAACAAGTTGAATCAAGAACGATGAACTCATCATATTTACAAAAACAAAAGAGGTCGAGTTCATACCAGCTTTTCTCATCTCAGTCAGTCCATCATATATCATCATAATTGCCTTTCACTTGCACGACTGAACGATGTGAATAATAATAAGAGTGCACATGCATTGGACTAAGCTGGAATCTGTGAGCATTCAATAAATAGGAGAAGACAAAGCAATATGGGCTCTTGGTTAAATCAACAATAATCGATATAAGAGCCATTTCAACAATTTAATCATGGTCTTTGAGGGAGTCCTGGATTAGGGGGTCTCCGGACAGCCGGACTGTTAGACTATGAAGATGCAAGATTGAAGACTTCGTCTCATGTCCGGATGGGACTCTACTTGGCGTGGAAGGCAAGCTAGGCAATACGGATATGTATATCTCCTCCTTTGTAACCGACCTTGTGTAACCGACCTTGTGTAACCCTAGCCCTTTCTGGTGTCTATATAAACCGGAGGGTTTAGTCTGTAGGACAACATACAATCATACCATAGGCTAGCTTCTAGGGTTTAGCTTCTCCGATCTCAGGGTAGATCAAATTTTGTAATACTCATATCATCAAGAATAAATCAAGCAGGACGTTGGGTTTTACCTCCATCAAGAGGGCCCGAACCTGGTTAAAACATCGTGTTCCCTGCCTCCTGTTACCATCTGCCTTAGACGCACAGTTCGGGACCCCCTAGCCGAGATCCGCCAGTTTTGACACTGACATTGGTGCTTTAATTAAGTGTTCCTCTGTGTCGTCGCTGTTAGGCTTGATGGCTCCTACGATCATCGATAGCGATGCAGTCCAGGGTGAGACTTTTCTCCTCGGATAGATATTTGTGTTCGGCAGCTTCGCACTGCGGGCCAACTCGCTTGGCCATCTAGAGCAGATCGAAAGTTACGCCCTTGGCCACCAGGTCAGGTTTGGGAGCTTAAACTACACGTCTGACATCCGCGGAGACTTGATCTTCGACGGATTCGAGCCCCTGCCTTGTGTGCCGTGCGGTCACGATGAGTACGATTTAGCTGTATCATCGGACCGTATTCAGGAGATCGCACCGGCAGCCGCTGCGAGCCTCAATTCGGAGCCAGTTGTGCCATCCATGGATGGGTGGATGGACCCCATCACGGAGGCCATACCATCAGCGGCGATCGAGCCGAATATCGACCTTACCCTTCACGAGAGCCGTGTTGCCAAACTGCCGGATCCTTCTCCAGCCACAGACTCCGAACCGCATGCACCCGTGCCTGTCGAATCCAACTGGGCGCCGATCATGGAGTTCACCTCTGCGGATATCTTTCAGCACTCGCCTTTCGGTGACATACTGAACTCATTAAGGTCTCTCTCCTTGTTAGGAGAGTCCTGGCCGAACTATGTTCGGCAGGATTGGGATGCGGATGACGAAGAAATTCACCGCCCACCCACCACCCACTTAGTAGCCACTGTCGATGACTTAGCCGACATGCTCGACTTTGACTCCGAAGAAATCGACGGTATGGACGACGATACGGGAGTCGAAGAGGAATCACTGCCCACAGGGCACTGGACAGCCACCTCATCATACGATATATACATGGTGGACACACCCAAAGAAGGCAATGGCAACAAGACAACGGAGGATGACCCCTCCAAGAAGCAACCCAAGCATCAGCGTCAGTGGCACCGCTCTAAGTCCCGCCAAGGCAAAAGTGGTGATACCGACACCGGAGATAATAGCACTCTGGACAGTGCCGAAGACAACAACAATCCCCTCCAGCAAGATTTAGAGAAGGAGGATGGAGGAGCCAGCTCTCCTGAGAGAGCGGCAAATGGAGAGGCGGAGGATGATAATTACATGCCTCCCTCCGAAGACGAGGCAAGCCTCGGCGATGACGAATTCGCCGTGCCAAAGGATCTCATCGAACAAGAGCGCTTCAAACACAGGCTTATAGCCACAACAAATAGTCTTAAGAAAAAGTAGCAACAACTTCAAGCTGATCAAGATCTGCTAGCTGATAGATGGACTGAAGTCCTGGCAGCCGAGGAGTATAAACTCGAACGCCCCTCCAAGAGTTACCCAAAGTGCAGGTTGCTACCCCAACTAGAGGAGGAAGCACCGAAACCTACATCCCCGGTGTATGACGCGGCTGATCGGCCACCTCGTGGCCGCGACAGAGAGACATTCCAGCCAAAAGCTCAGCCCGCACCCCGACGTCATTCAAATAAAAAGGCAGGGGGAAATACGCCAGACCTGTGAGAAGTATTGTAGGACAAAGCAAAACATGCAAGATCGATCTATGGATCAAGAGGGCGCGCCAATATGCGAGACGAGAATCGTCACGCTGGATATAGCAAAAGTAAGTCCGGCCGGGCCGAACACAGCAGACAAGACTCATTCGAGCTGCATCGCGATATAGCCCAGTACAGAGGCACCGCACACCCCTTATGCTTCACAAACGAAGTAATGGATCATCAAATCCCAGAGGGTTTCAAACTCGTAAATATAGAATCATACGACGGCACAACAGATCCTGCGGTGTGGATCGAGGATTTCCTCTTGCACATTCACATGGCTCGCGGTGATGACCTACACGCCATCAAATACCTCCCACTCAAACTTAAAGGACCAGCTCGACATTGGCTCAACAGCTTGCCAGCAGAGTCCATTAGCTGTTGGGAAGATCTGGAAGCCGCATTCCTCGACAACTTTCAGGGCACTTATGTACGACCACCAGATGCCGATGACTTGAGCCACATAATTCAGCAGCCAGAGGATTCGGCCAGGCAATTCTGGACATGGTTCCTAACAAAGAAAAATCAAATCATTGACTGTCCGAATGTAGAGGCCCTAGCAGCTTTCAAGCACAACATCCACGATGAGCGGCTAGCCCAGCACCTTGGTCAGGAAAAGCCGAAATCTATGGCAGCCCTCATGACACTCATGACCCGCTTTTGCATGGGAGAAGACAGTTGGTTGGCTCGCAGTAATAACATACCGAAGAACCATGGTACTTCAGATACGAAGGACGACAATGGCAGGTCACGTCGCAACAAGCATAAGCGCCGCAGTAACATCGACAATACCGAGGATACGGCAGTCAATGCCGGATTCAAAGGCTCTGAACCCGGTCAGCGGAAAAAGCCATTCAAAAGAAGCATTCCGGGCCCATCCAGTTTGGATCGTATACTCGATCGCTCATGTCAAATACACGGCACCCCCGACAAGCCAGCCAACCACACCAACAGGGACTGTTGGGTGTTCAAGCAGGCCGGCAAGTTAAATGCTGAAAACAAAGATAAGGGGTCACATAACAATGGCGAGGAGGAGCCCCGGCAGCCGAACACCGGAGGACAGAAGAGGTTCCCCCCACAAGTGCGGACAGTGAACATGATATACGCAACCCACATCCCCAAGAGGGAGCGGAAGCGTGCGCTCAGGGACGTATATGCGTTGGAGCCAGTCGCCCCCAAGTTCAACCCATGGTCCTCCTGTCTGATCACCTTTGATCGCAGGGACCACCCCACTAGCATCCGTCATGGCGGATTCGCCGCACTGGTCCTAGACCCAATCATTGACGAATTTCACCTCACTCGAGTCCTAATGGACGGTGGCAGCAGCCCGAACCTGCTTTATCAGGACACAGTGCACAAAATGGATATAGACCCCTCAAGGATCAAACCCACTAAAACGACCTTTAAAGCCGTCATACCAGGTGTAGAGTCCCATTGCACAGGCTCAGTCACACTGGAAGTGGTCTTCGGATCTATGGATAACTTCCGAAGCGAAGAGTTAATCTTCGACATAGTCCCGTTCCACAGTGGCTACCATGCACTGCTCGGGCGAACCGCATTTGCAAGATTCAATGTGGTACCGCATTATGCATATCTCAAGCTCAAGATGCCAGGGCCTCGGGGGGTCATCACAGTCAATGGAAACATAGAGCGCTCTCTCCGCACGGAGGAGCACACTGCGGCCCTCGCAACAGAAGCGCAAAGCAGCCTCTTAAGGCAATCCACTAGTTCGGCGATTAAGGACCCGGACAACTTCAAGCACGCCCGGAGTAATCGGCAACTCGACCGCCTGGCACGTCCCGAGCTCGCATAGCAATGCGGCCCCCACCCCGGCCACAGCCACACGGCGAAATCCGTGCCACGCGTACAGAATTACGCATTAAAAATACCATGGGCACACGCGGGGAGGGGGCATGATGGCGGCACGCCCCAAGTCGCGGCTTAAACCGCACTAGGGGCTTCCCGCTTTGTTATTTTTCTCTTTCAGGACTTTAATCTCCAGAAACCTTGTCCCGCAGCGTGATTGCCGAACACATGATGCAGCAACCAAGGAGGCAGAAAGCTACGTCACACCACAGAACTCCTAGGTGGATTACGATAACGAGTGAAATATTTGTTTTAATACTATTCCCCAGCTTGCCCTTGGAAGGGAGATGTCAAACAGTCCTACTTTTTGCATATCGCACTACTTGTATCATTCTGCTTTAACGCACCTTTTTGAATAAAAAATGCATAGCATTAAGACTATTATTGCATTCTTCTTATATATATATATATATTCATTCATGACATCCAGCACCCGTATACTCTGGTACGGCCAATACGCTAGGGGCTTAAGCATACCCCATAATACGACATGAGAAGTCCGAACACTTTCGACAGTGCGGCACCCCGAACTTATAGCATTATATGCATCAGCTCTGAATCATGTCTTGGGTCAATAGTTGGGTTTGCCCGGCTCCCATGTTTTGGTACCTTACGTTCCGCTATATCGGCTAAGGTAGCACTGGGAGAACTACTACGATTGTGCCCTGGTTCTGCTGGGCTAAGCACCTTAGTAGAGAAAGCTAAAACTGACTATCATGATAAGGCGAGAGACTGGTCGCTGTTCGAGAGGTTTTCGAGTCCCTAAAGACTTATGCCGCTTAGAGTGAGGAGTCGGCCCTGTCCGACTTAAGGCGTGTATCGTGCCCCGAATTCAGCCTTCCGAATACTAGGGGCTTCACCGAAATTTAAAATTATAGAATTCTATGGCTAAGTGAGAGTGATAACGCATTATAGTCCTATTGCCTTGTTCGTTGTGCTGAGCACCTCCCTCGAAGGACCCAACAATGGGAACAAGAGTGCTCAGGTTTATCCCGAACACCCCAGCACTCGTGGCGTGGGGGTAGAAGCTGACGACTAGCCATCTCTCAGATTTGATAAACAGCCGAACAGAAGGTAATATTTTAAATTCAAACAAGCGTTGCATAGCGCATATGAACAAGTTTTCATAAATACAGGATTGCACGAGCGAGTTTACTCGAATATTATATCTTTCGTACACTCGTCCGCTACGAGACGAGCGCCCTTCAGGACACCCTCATAGTACATCTCGGGGTGGCGATGCTCCTTGCCCTGCGGTGGCCCTTCCTTCACCAGCTTCACAGCATCCATCTTGGCCCGTTGCACCTTCAACGGGCGAAAGCCCGGCGTGAACCTTTGATGCAGACAGACCACTCGATGACTTCAAGTCGTGGGCACACACCCACAAGCCGCCTCACCAGGCCGAAGTAGCTGTTGGGAAGGGCATCGCTAGGCCACATCCAGACTATAAAGCCCTTCATGGACTGTTCGGCCGCCTTGTGCAGCTCGACCAGTTGCTTCAGCTGGTCGCTCAGAGGCATCGGGTGTTCGGTCCCAGTATACTGAGACCAGAACAGCTTCTCCGTTGAGCTTCCCTCCTCGGCTTGGTAAAACTGGGTGGCATCCGACACGCTGCGGGGCAAATCTGCGAATGATCCTGGAGAGCTCCGGATTAAGGTAAGTAACAAGTAATTCACTTTCACATGCTTGCTTTGCATATAGAATGCCTTACCCGCTGCTATCTTCTACATCACATCAATCTCCTGGAGGGCCTTTTAGGCTTCGGCCTTGGCACTCATTGCGCTCTCGAGGGCCGCAGGAAGCTCGGACTCTCGCGTATTCAAGTCAAGCTCCAACGCCTCGTGCTTCGTCACGAGAGCGTGGAGCTCTTGCTGCACCTCGCCTACCCGAGCCTCATGCCCCTCCCGCTTGGTGCGCTCCTTGGCCGCTTTGTTTTCGGCCTCGAATAACGCTTACTTCAGGGTCACCACCTCGGTCGTGGTCCCTGGCAAATTTACGATGATCCTGTCATTTTGCAATCGCATTCTTTTTATACATACACATGGACTAGGTACTACTTACCTTTGTTCTCCTCGAGCTGCCTCTTGGCAAGGCCGAGCTCGTCCTTGGACCCTTTAAGGTCCTCCTTCAGTGCGGCGACCTTCGCAGTCAGTGCGGTAGAGGCCAACTGCGAAGCCTGCATACGCGTATAGACATACTTATATTAGACTCCTGCGATATTGTTTGATCCTCTGTTCGGCTTTTGTTTTTGAACACCGAACAGAGCATCAAGGGCTACTGTCTATGCGGTAATATTTTCCCTATATTTAAAAAACTTACCTGAAAGCTTGTTAGAAGGCTGGCACAGGCTTCAGTCAGTCCGCTCTTGGCTGACTGGACCTTCTGGACCACCGCACTCATAATAATGCGGTGCTCTTCGTCGATGGAAGCGTTGCGAAGCGCTCCCAGCAGATTGTCCGGTGCCTCTGGATGGAAAGAGGTCACCGGCACAGGCACTTTGCCCCTTTTGGAAGGAGGCCGCCTGCTCGAGTCCGGAAGCGCTGGGGGTTCCGGCGCGGTGTTCGGCTGAGGGCCGAACTCGGAGCCCTCGGGAGCCTTGCTCCCTCTCCTCCCGGAGTCCGGAAGGTCGCCTTGGGGTGGCTCCGGGACTGTCTCCCCTCGGCCCGGTGCCTCTTGAGACAATACCTCGGCGTTGTCCATAGGGAAAGGGGAGGTGGCGGTCGGAAGTGGATCGCTATCCATATCCGATGATCCCAGGGAGCTGTCCAACGATACGTCGATACGGGCTCGCGACAGTCTGCATAGTCATAATTCGGCGTTAGGAGAGGCAGTGCTACAAAGTATGCTATGAGTTATTCTGCCATCCGAACACTTACAATTTCACCAGGGGCTTGGACCTGAGCAGCCACTCGTCTTCGCCTTCGGCGACAGTGGTGGAATAGTCCGGAAGGAGAGTCCTTCCCTTCTTGGACCCTTTGCCCCCCGGTTGGGGTGGCCTTCCTGTTCTTGTCTTCCCCAACTGAAGGGGGAGCATCTTCTTATTCCTCCTTGTCTTCGGGGGAGGAGTGTGTCGCAGAGTTATCGGACGATGAGTCTGATAACACCTGGCGTCGGGAACTCTTTCGGGTTCCCTTGGGCTTCTTGGTCTTCTCCGGCACCTTATAAGGGGTCGTAGTCAGCATCTCTGTAAGGAGAGCATCCGCAGTGTCTTCGGGCAGAGGGGCTGGATAGTTAATCTGACCGGACGTCTCCACCTAGTCCTGTCAAAGGCATGGAGATCAGATCCGGCACATGATTAAGCTAGGGGAAATAAAATATCCTACTAGATGTATAGAACTCACCGAATGCGCTCGGCGCTTCGCGCTTAGCCCGCGGTCCTCGGTGAGGGAGGGAGGGACCTCGGCGCCCTTGAACAGCACCTTCCAGACATCCTTGCGCGTCGTGTCGAAGAGCTTGCTCAGAGTCTGGTGTTGGGCCGGGTTAAACTCCCACAAGTTGAAATCTCGTTGTTGACATGGGAGGATCCGGCAGATGAGCATGACCTGGACTATGTTGACAAGCTTGCGCTTCTTGCTTGCCATATTCTGGCTACATTTCTGGAGTCCGTCCAGCTCCACCGATGAACCCCAGGCCTGGCCCTTCTCTTTCCAGGAAGTGAGCCGCGTGGGGATTCCAGATTGAAACTTGGGGGCAGCCACCCATTTGGCATTGCGCGGCTCGGTGATGTAGAACCATGCCGATTGCCACCCCTTTATGGTCTCCACGAAGGAGCCTTCAAGCCATATAATGTTGGGCATCTTGCCCACCATGGCTCCACCGCATTCTGCTTGTTGGCCGCCCACTACCTTCGGCTTGATATTGAAGGTCTTTAACCACAGGCCAAAGTGGGGCCGGATGCGGAGGAAAGCCTCACACACGATGATGAACGCCGAAATGTTGAGGATGAAGTTTGGGGCCAGGTCATGGAAGTCCAGCCTGTAGTAGAACATGAGACCACGGACGAATGGATGGCGGGGAAACCCAAGTCTGCGGAGGAAGTGGTGGAGGAAAACTACCCTCTCATTAGGTTCGGGGGTAGGAACAATCTGCCCCGCAGCGGGCAGCCGATGCGCGATATTCGCGGCCAAGTATCCGGCTCCGCGCAGCTTCTTGATATGTCCCTCCGTAACGGAGGAAGCCATCCATTTACCTCCCGCTCCGGACATGATTGGAGAAGATTGAGGGGAAGGATTTGGGCTTGGGCGTTGGAGCTCGAGTGCGCAAGAGTGGATGAGCAAGCAGGAAGAAGGCGTGGGTAGAAAAAGGTTAAACCTTGTCCCTTTATAAGGGCGGCCGAAACTATGCGCCCCCACTAGCCTGGTGAAACTCGCTTGTCCCCGAAGCGCCGTAATCGATGGCGCAGTTGGGTTACCCACGCCCATATTGATGAGAATCCTGTAATAAGGGGGACACGATCTCTGCTTTGACAAGACGTGTCAAAAAACTGCCTCGCGTTATGTGCGGGGCTAGTTAAAGGAAACGGTTCGAATAATCACCGGGCCATAGCATAATGTCATGTTGCCAAAACAAGTTAGCAGATTAGATTTGTGGAAATATTATTCTCTCTACGGTGGTATGTGGAACTTGCTTTGCAGGGTCGGACACTATCCTTGTATTCAAATTCTTCCGTGGTGTATTCGGAGGAGGAACCCGCCTTGCAATGCCGAAGACAATACTGCACGCCGGACTCATCGTGATTGAAGCCTGGTCAGGGGCTACTGAGGGAGTCCTGGATTAGGGGGTCTCCGGACAGCCGGACTATATCCTTTGGCCAGACTGTTAGACTATGAAGATACAAGATTGAAGACTTCGTCTCATGTCCGGATGGGACTCTACTTGGCGTGGAAGGCAAGCTAGGGAATACAGATATGTATATCTCCTCCTTTGTAACTGACCTTGTGTAACCCTAGCCCTTTCCGGTGTCTATATAAACCGGAGGGTTTAGTCCATAGGACAACGTACAATCATACCATAGGCTACCTTCTACGGTTTAGCCTCTCTGATCTCGGGGTAGATCAACTCTTGTAATACTCATATCATCAAGAATAAATTAAGCAGGACGTAGGGTTTTACCTCCATCAAGAGGGCCGAACCTGGGTAAAACATGATGTTCCCTGCCTCCTGTTACCATCCTCCTTAGACGCACAGTTCAGGACCCCCTACCCAAGATCCGCCGGTTTTGACACCGCAGTCTTCTCCTAATGACCCCCAAAGAAAAGAAAAGATATAAAACTATTTACACGGGAAAGCTCCCAATAAGCAAAAGAAGAACATGAAATATTTTTGGGTTTTCTTTTTAATTACTACTACAAGCATGGAAAGTAAATTAATTAAAAGCTACAACTAATTTTTTTGGTTTTTCTTAAGGTTTATTAAACACACAAGAAGAAAGCATAAAAGGAAATAAACTAGCATGGATGATGCAATGAAAAAGTATGAGCACCGACATCTAGCAATGAGTGTGTGTGAACATAAATGTAATGTTGGTGAGAAATACGTACTCCCCCAAGCTTAGGCTTTTGGCCTAAGTTGGTTTATGGCCACGGCTTGTGTAGGGTTCCGGTAGGCGTGGATAGCCGTCAACAGAACAAGGTACTTGCCTACAGTCAAATCAAACAAAGCAGGAGCAGGCAAGGTAATAGTCTCAGGATGATGTTTATTAAAGAACAATTGATATTTAAGCTCTCCTGCCCTATTCTTAACAATAAAATCATGTGCCACCATACTTTTATAATCTAAATAAACACGAGGTAGCAATTTTTCTTCCTTCTCATAATGCCTAATAGGTATGTTAAAATGTGCAGCTAGGCATGAAGCATAGATGCCTCCAAAGATGGGGCCCTTTGTACGGTTCAGACTTAACCGTTTAGCAATAATACCGCCCATACTAACAGAGTTATCACTGAATAAACCGTGGAAAAAATAATAATATCAGGAACACTAAGGCTTCCACAGTTTCCTCTGTTGTGCCCTCGAAAGGGACCAAACAAACCCGACAAAAATCATAAAGTGACATCTCCTTATGCTCATCATATAAATAAAACTCCACCGTAGGTGGTGAGCTCCTAGAATGGAAATGAAAGTTTTGCACAAAGATATTGGTGAGTAGATACTGGTCGCGTTGGTCGTGGAGGAAGGCGGTGAGGCCTGCATTCTCAGCCAATTCATAAAAATCATCATAAATCTCGGCTGCTCTCAAGAAATCATCGGAGGGCCATTCACACGGTCTGACCTCCGTGGTGCGAGGCAGATTATATTTGGGCTTCTTTGCTTCTTCATTTTGCGTTTCCTTCGAGCTTCGGCTCGATGAGCCCCTCAAAAATCTCTTCATTATTCTCTGAAAAATTCTGAAATTTTTAGTAACTTCAAATAAAAGTGAACCAAGCTCAACAAAATTGATAGCAACAACTCCTACAAGTGCCTAGAGCCTATATCATGCATTAGAACTACTTTTGACCATATAAATTTGACATGCAAGCTCAAGAACATAGTCATCTAGGCAACACAAATTTGCAATGAATAAAGCACTAGAACAAAAACTTAATTGGACCAATGGAGGAGTCACATACCAAGGAACAATCTCCCCAAGCAGTTTTGTGAGAGGTGCTTTGAGCAAGGCGATCGAAAATGGCAGCAAAATGAGCTTGGACTCGGGTTTGAGCTGGATATTCATGTTTGTGGGAGGAAGAAGGAGTGTGCAGGTGCAGGAATAAGTGGAGGGGGGCCACCGTGGGCCCACGAGGCAGGGAGGCGTGCCCAGGGGGGTAGGGCGCGCCCTCCACCCTCGTGGCCAGGTGGATGCCCCCCGTGTTGTGTTCTCAGTGCCAAATATTCTCAAATATTCCAGAAAAAACATATTTAAATTTCAGGGCATTTGGAGAACTTTTATTTTCGAGGTATTTTTATATTGCACGGATAATTCAGATAACACACGGAAAATACTTATTTTTATTTTATTTAATATAAATAACAGAAAGTAAAAGGAGGGTACATAAGGTTGTGCCTTCTAGTTTCATCCATCTCATGCTCATCAAAAGGAATCCACTAATAAGGTTGATCAGGTCTTGTTAACGAACTCATTCTGAATAACATGGAACCGGAGAAATTTTGAATAACACTATGTTACCTCAACGGGGATATGCACATCCCCAATAATAAGAATATCATATTTCTTCTTGACAGTAGGAAGAGGAAATTCAAAACCTCCAAATATAATCGATGGAATTTTTCCCATAGAATTGATACTATGAACTTGACGTTGTTTCCTCGGAAAGTGTACCGTATGCTCATTACCATTAACATGAAAAGTGACATTGCCTTTAGTGCAATCAATAACAGCCCCTGCAGTATTCAAAAAGGGTCTTCCAAGAATAATAGACATACTATCGTCCTCGGGAATATCAAGAATAACAAAGTCCATTAAAATAGTAACGTTTGCAACTACAACAGGCACATCCTCACAAATACCGACAGGTATAGCAGTTGATTTATCAGCCATTTGCAAAGATATTTCAGTAGGTGTCAACTTATTCAAATCAAGTCTATGATATAAAGAGAGAGGCATAACACTAACACCGGCTCCAAGATCACATAAAGCAGTTTTAACATAGTTTCTTTTAATGGAGCATGGTATAGTGGGTACTCCTGGATCTCCAAGTTTCTTTGGTATTCCACCCTTAAAAGTATAATTAGCAAGCATGGTGGAAATTTCAGCTTCCGGTATCTTTCTCTTATTTGTAACAATTCTTTCATATACTTAGCATAAGGATTCATTTTGAGCATATCAGTTAATCGCATACGCAAAAAGATAGGTCTAATCATTTCAGCAAAGCGCTCAAAATCCTCATCATCCTTTTTCTTGGATGGTTTGGGAGGAAAAGGCATGGGTTTCTGAACCCATGGTTCTCTTTCTTTACCATGTTTCCTAGCAACAAAGTCTTTCTTATCATAAATTGATTCTTTGATTGTGGGTTATCAAGATCAACAGCAGGTTCAATTTCTACATCATTATCATTACTAGGTTGAGCATTATCATGAACATTATTATTAACATTATCACTAGTTTCAGGTTCATTACCAGATTGAGTTTCAGCATCAGAAATAGAAATATCATTTGTATTCTCAGGTGGTTGAGCAATAGGTTCACTCGAAGCATGCAAAGTCCTATCATTTTTCTTTTTCTTCCTTTTATAAGGACTAGGTGCATCTATATTATTTCTCTAAGGATCTTGCTCAATTCTCTTAGGGTGGCCTTCAGGATACAAAGGTTCCTAAGTCATTCTACCACCTCTGGTCATAACTCTAACAACATTATCATTATTCTTACTATTCAATTCATTGAGCAAATCATTTTGAGCCTTAAGTACTTATTCTACTTGAGTGGTAACCATAGAAGCATGTTTACTAATAAGTTTAAGTTCACCTTTGACATTAGCCAGATAATCACCCAAGTGTTCAAGCATATTTGAATTGTATTTCAATTGTCTACCAAAATAAGCATTGAAGTCTTCTTGCTTAACCATAAATTTATCAAACTCATCTAAGCATGGGCTAGCAAACTTAGTAAATGGGATTTCACTTTATCATATCTATAGAGAGAATTTACCTTTACTACCTGTGTGGGTTATCGGGTCTGAAGGTTCATCAATAAATAAAGTATTAAGATCATATGTTTCTTCAATAGGTGGTAAATTAAGACCATGTATTTCTTCAATAGGAGGTAAATTCTTAACATCTTCAGCTTTAATACCTTTTTCTTTCATAGATTTCTTTGCCTCTTGCATATCTTCAGGACTAAGAAATAGAATACCCCTCTTCTTCGGAGTTGGTTTAGGAATAGGATCATTAATTGGAGCAGGAGCTGGCTCAGGAAGTGCCCAATTATTTTCATTTGTCAACATATTATTCAATAAGATTTCAGCTTCATCCGGTGTTCTTTCCCTGAAAAGAGAACCAGCACAACTATCCAGGTAATCTCTGGAAGCATCAGTTAGTCCATTATAAGAGATATCAAGTATTTTATTTTTCTTAAGAGGATGATCAGGCAAAGCATTAAGTAACTTGAGAAGCCTCCCCCAAGCTTGTGGGAGACTCTCTTCTTTAATTTGCACAAAGTTGTATATTTCCTTTAAAGCAGCTTGTTTCTTATGAGTAGGGGAATATTTAGCAGAGAAGTAGTAAATCATATCCTGGGGACTACGCACACAACCAGGATCAAGAGAATTAAACCATATATTAGCATCACCCTTTAATGAGAACGGAAATATTTTATGGATATAAAAGTAGTGAGATCTCTCATCATTAGTGAACAGGGTAGCTATATCATTTAATTTAGTAAGATGTGCTACAGCTGTTTCAGATTCATAGCCATGAAAAGGATCAGATTCAACCAAAGTAATTATATCAGGATCAACAAAGAATTCATAATCCTTATCAGCAACACAAATAGGTGAAGTAGCAAAAGCAGGGTCAGTTCTCGTCCTAGCATTTAGAGATTGCTTATTCCATTTAGCTAATAACCTTTTGAGTTCATGTCTGTCTTTGCAAGCTAAAGTATCTAAAGAAGCATCTTGATCAAATAAATAACCCTCAGGAATAGCAAGTGATTCTTCATCATCACTTTCATCTTCATAGTCAGATTCAATATTTTCAATCTCTCTAGCCCTAGCAAGTCGTTCCTCGAGAAAATCATTAAGTGGCATAGTAGTATCAGGCATAGAGGTAGTTTCATCATAAGTATCATGCATAGCAGAAGTAGCATCATCAATAACATGCTACATATTAGAACGAATAGCAGAAGCAGGTTTAGGTGTTGCAAGCTTACTCATAGCAGAAGGTGAATCAAGTGCAGAGCTAGATGGCAGTTCCTTACCTCCCCTCGTAGTTGAAGGATAAATAGTTGTCTTAGCGTCTTTCAAATTCTTCATAGTATCCAGCAGATATAAATCCCAAGTGACTCAAAGAATAGAGCTATGCTCCACGGCAACGGCGCCAGAAATTAGTCTTGATAACCCACAAGTATAGGGGATCTTAACAGCTTTCGAGGGTAGAGTATTCAACCCAAATTTATTGATTCGACACAAGGGGAGCCAAAGAATATTCTCAAGTATTAGCAGCTGAGTTATCAATTCAACCACACATGGAAACTTAGTATCTGCAGCAAAGTGTTTAGTGGCAAAGTAATAAGATAGTGATGGTAACAGTAACAAAAGAGTAATGAAAGCAAAGTAATGTTTTTGGTATTTTGTAGTGATTGTAACAATAGCAACGGGAAAGTAAATAAGCGTAAACCAGTATATGGAAAGCTCGTAGGCATTGGATCAATGATGGATAATTATGCCGGATGCGGTTCATCATGTAACAGTCATAACATAGGGTGACACAGAACTAGCTCCAATTCGTCAATGTAATGTAGGCATGTATTCCGAATATAGTCATACATGCTTATGGAAAAGAACTTGCATGACATATTTTGTCCGATCCTCTCGTGGCAGCGGGGTCCTAATGGAAACTAAGGGATATTAAGGCCTCATTTTAATAGAGAACCGGAACAAAGCATTAGCACATAGTGAATACATGAACTCCTCAAACTACGGTCATCACCGGTAAGTATCCCAATTATTGTCACTTCGGGGTTAACGGATCATAACACATAATAGGTGACTATAGACTTGCAAGATAGGATCTAGAACTCTCATATATTGATGAAAACATATTAGGTTTAGATCTGAAATCATGGCACTCGGGCCCTAGTGACAAGCATTAAGCATATCAAAGTCATAGCAACATCAATCTCAGAACATAGTGGATACTAGGGATCAAACCCTAACAAAACTAACTCGATTACATGGTGAATCTCATCCAACCCATCACCGTCTAGCAAGCCTACGGTGGAATTACTCACGCACGGCGGTGAGCATCATGAAATTGGTGATGGAGGATGGTTGATGATGACGACAGTGACGAATCCCCCTCTCCGGAGCCCCGAACGGACTCCAGATCAACCCTCCCGAGACGTTTTAGGGCTTGGCGGCGGCTCCATATCGTAAAACGTGATGATTTCTTCTATCCTATTTTTTCTCCCCGAAAGCAGTTATATAGAGTTGGAGTTGGAGTCGGGAGGTCTCTAGGGGGCCCACGAGGTAGGGGGCGCGCCCTAGGGGGGGCGCCCCCACCCTCGTGGTAAGGGTGTGGGCCCCCTGGTCTTCATCTTTGGCAAGGATTTTTTATTATTTATTGTAAGATATTCCGTGGAGTTTCAGGTCATTCCGAGAACTTTTGTTTTCTGCACATAAAACAACATCATGGCAATACTGCTGAAAACAGCGTCAGTCCGGGTTAGTTCCATTCAAATCATACAAGTTAGAGTCCAAAACAAGGGAAAAAGTGTTTGGAAAAGTAAATACGACGGAGACGTATCACTCGGCAGCCTGCTGTGGTCACTGGAGCCCGTCGCGGTGGTGGGGCCTAATGCTGATATCCACGCACCGCCGCCGCAGGCAGCGCGTTGTCTTGACGCAATGGTGCTAGGAGCGGAAGAGCGTTTTCTTGCTGCCTCAAGACTTCTTGGAAGCTTCCTTCTTTGTGTGTGGGCGCTCGGCGTGGCGGTTCACGTCACGGGACCGCGCGCCTTTGTGCTAGGGCGGCGTCTTGATGCAGAGGCGGCGGAGGCGCTCCGTGAGCCGCGTGTCTTGGTGCGAGGGCGCTGTCTTGATGCGGAGGCGGTGGAGGCGCTCCGTGAGCCACGTCGCCGGCAGCTGGGGGTGGGCGAGGCAACAAGACAGACAGTGCGGTGGAGCCTCTGGCAGCGCTGACGAGCTCGACGATGCGGTCCAGCCAGTCGTCGTAGAGGTCGTCGACCAGGCGGTAACACAGGAGCTCGAATGCCATGAGTAGCGCGGCCTGCGCGTCCGTGGGCGCGCAACGAGCATGGGATGACGAGCCGGCCGGAGTTAGCGACGGGGTGGCGGTACATTCATCCCGCCGCACGGAGGGTTGCAGCAATGAAACTTGCTGCTCGTTCGCAGCTGGGCCGGTGGCGGCGTTGGCAGCGGGTGATGGAGAACAGCGGGGAGCTCCGGCAACGGGCACCGTCTGAGCGACGCGAGCGGCAAGGGCGGCTCGACGCAAAGCACGGGGTCAGCGAGCGTCTCACATGGATGCGGCAGAGCAGTGGAGCGTGAATCAACGGAAGAAGGGCTTCGGTGCACCCCTACCTGGCGCGCCAAATGTCCGATCGTGGGTTCTGGCAAACCCTTGAGGTTCGAACACTGGGGTGCACACAAAGATCTCTCCCTAGATCACTCTCGCAACAATCTGAAAGCTTAGCTCACCAAACCCGAGGAACAAGTGACACGAGAGTTTATACTAGTTTGGGCCACCGTTGTGGTGTAATACCCTACTCCAGTGTGGCGTGGTGGATTCCCTCGTGGGCTATGGATGAACTAGTACAGTGGATGAATAGCCTCCTGAGGAGAGGTGTTCTTGAGCTTGATGAGATGGTGAGATGACCTTTGAGGAGTGGATCCGATCCAAGATGAGCCGATCCATGACAACGGTGGTGGCTAGTCCTATTTATAGAGGCCCTGGTCCTCTTCCCAAATGTTTAGGCGGGAAGGGATCCCACAACGGCCAATTTTGAAGGGTGACAGCTAGTACATGTTCTTTACATACCCCCTTGGGGTTCGTTTTGATTCCTCTCAGGGAATAAAAGAAGAACAACCCCTAGAAGCCCCGACTACGGGCACCACCACCGACGCCATCATCAACAGTGGGCCACGTGAGGCCAGCGCCAACCCCATCCAGGTCACTGTCGGCGCCGGGCGGAGGTCGCCACGGCGCTCCAGGCACGGCAGGAGCTCGGGGACACGTAGCTATCGTCGCTTGACTCCGAAGAGTCGCTAGGCTCAGGAGAGCCGCTGGACTCCCAGGAGTCATCGCTGCTACTGGAGGAGACATCGGCAGGACCCGCGGCAGGCACTGCGCCCGTCGCCTCTCCCTGTTGGTGGTCTCCTACGGGGCAGCACTCTAGGTAGCAGCCTTCCTCATCGAAGACCTTGAAGAACACTATGGAGGTGTCATCATACTCGAAATGAATGGCGAGGGCCCCTCCGCCCGGCAAGTGCGGGCGACCTCGCCCCATCTGCGAGTCATGAAGATCTTGCCGGGGAGACGACCTCGACCTTCGGTTCAGTGGCTAAACTGCAGCACCCAGCATGCTGCAGCCACTGCTCGAGTGCCCCCTCGGCGACATCTCTTCGGCGAAGAACTGCGGGAACCAGATCCACATGCGTGGAGGCATCACCACCCACAACACGAACTCACGCAAGGAGGCCTCGGCATGGGTTCGCAAGACGGACGGCCGCGCTGCCCCTGCCTGATCCCCAGCAGCGATGACTCCTGGGAGTCCAGCGGCTCTCCTGAGCCTAGCAAGTCTCCGGAGTAGAGCGACGATAGCTACGTGTCCCCGAGCTCCTGCCATGCCCGGAGCGCCGCGGCGACCTCCGCCCGGCGCCGACGGTGACCTGGATGGGGTTGGCGTCGGCCTCACATGGCCCAGTGTTGATGATGGTGTCGGCGGTGGTGCCCGTAGTTGGGGCTTCTAGGGGCTGTTCTTCTTTTGTTCCCTGAGTGGAATCAAAATGAACCGCAAGGGGGTATGTAAAGAACCTGTATTACTTTTCTTTCTGATATTTTAATGTAATTGCTAGTTGGCTTTGGTTTTTATAAGAGTAGAGAGTAGAGAAATCCAGCAAAAAATGATATTTTAATGTAATTGTCGGTTGGCTTTGGTTTAAAAATTTATAGCCCATTTTTTACAACTTATAGCCCATTTTCGAGGGAAGCCCATTTCTTACTACTTACATCACTCCTCGTCGTGAAAGATTTGCAGCCCAGCAGGGCTGAGAAAAGCAAGTAGGCCTCGGTTTTGGTATTCTCCAAAAAAAGAACTGGGCTAGCCATTTTTAGAAAGAAAAAAGATATCAACTGGGCTCGTCACTAATATAAAAGCGTAAAAGTGTGGGCTAGACGGGCCACAGCCCCCGCACAACGTGGAGTTGAGCTCCGTCTCTGAAACTAAAAAACAACTGGGCGAGCTATTGGGTCCCTGGTGTTATCCGCTTGTTGTGTAATTTTCTCCCTTATTGACTACATTGACAATGGCGTGGGACCTAGATGTCAAAAAATTAGGAGGAAGTATTTTTTGGCTTGTAATAACAAGGCACCTGCTTGCATAATGCAATGACCCTGGTGGGTCCCTACTATCAGCCTCTCCACGTAGAGTCATCTCCTGATTCCTCTTGGTTGTTGACCATGTTGACAACGCCAGACGACAGTGGACACAATGAGCGAACCAAGGTGGAGAACGACGGCGAGGCCTCGGATGGAAACGAACAGCAGGCGTGGAAGATGTTGCAGTGTAGTGGCAGGCGGAGGGGAGTACATGGGAAACAACATGCAACCCAAGCTTACAAACGGTACAAAAAGCCCAAGGATTAATTGTTCAACAAATTTTAGACAAAACCCAGATTGAACGTGGTAGTAACATCTAACCCAACCAGTCTGTCGGTGTCCTGGGAATGGGGGTCCCCAGGCTTGCCTGCCTGCGACCCGCGGCGTGGCTAAGCTAGCAGGCCATACGACCCACCTTCATCAACAAGGCATCCAAGACCCTCGCGAGGCGGACGACACAAGACCTCCTCTGGAGCGGCCTAGTCATGCAGGCTCATGAGGAGTGGAGATATCACGACAAGGAGAACCTCACGAGGCTCTCGTCACGTGAGCCATGACGATCAACACCAGGCGGGCGCCAGCACGCACAACATCCTTGTTTCCTCTTTGGTGCTATGGGAACCTGCGTAGGCGAGGAGTACCGAGGCATCAGGAAAAGGTTGCCATTTTGGTGCAACAAGACCAAGACCAGAAGGACGGCAAGACGGAGGTCATCGTGGAGCCCAAGATGGCGTCACCACCAGAGGATTTGGCAGGCGAAGACCACTTTTGTCAAGATAGCTTGTACTAGTTGCCCCCCTTCAAATTGGCCCGCCATTTTTGGCTCCCTTCCCGCTCAAGATTTGGGAGGAGGACCAGGGCCTCTATAAGTATGACTAGCCACCACCATAGGTAGGGAGAGAGATCTGAGATCACTCTCACCCTCGCAAGTTAGCCAAGCACAAGAACACCTCAACCTCAGGAGGTTGTTCTTCCCATTGTATTGTTCATCATCAGCCCAAGAGGCAATCCACCACCACCACACTGGAGTAGCGTATTACACCACAACGGTGGCCCAAACCAATATAAATCTTGTGTCTTTCCGTGTTGCGAGTTCGTCGAGTTCGTCCGCGAGATCTTAATGAGCTACGGCGTAGATCGGTGGGAGGAAAAGATTTTGCGCGCACCCCAATGTTCGAACCTTAAGGGTTTGCCGGAAGCCCACATCCGACATTTGGCATGCCATGTAGGGGTGCACCGTAGCTTCCCCTCTATCGATCTGCGCTCCGTCGCCACCACGCTTCGCCCACATGGCAAGCGCCCTACCGCCAACTCCGACGGTCAGTGTTCACAACGGGGCCAGGGGGCTCCGAGCCCTAGCCCCCGCCCTACGGCGGGTGCAGTGGCCGTCCATGTTCAGGCCGGAGATGCCGCCGCGCTACGACGGCGCGGCGAACCCGTCAGCTTTCCTGCTGGCGTACGAGGAGGCCGTCCTCAAAGCCGGGGTGATGACAAGGTCATGGCTAACTGGCTTCCCATGGCCCTCGCCGCCGAGCCACGCGCCTAGCTGCTCAACCTCCCCGGACTCATGGTGGCATCTTGGGAGGAGCTCTGCGACCTCTTCACTGCTCGCTACGCGGTGCCAGCGCAAGGTTGAAAAAGGCGGTAGGCGTAAGCGATGCGGTTGGCCTTCGCCTAGTGCCTAGGCGGTGCTTAGGCGCCCTAGGCGCAGCCTAGGCGGTTATATAATATTTACTATCAGGGTGTATATGTGGTTATTATATGTGGTTATTATATGTGTATTTTATTAATTCAAGGCATATATGTATGTTAACTACCAGCTACTGTGGTTGAAATATGATTTTTTGGCATATCAGTACAATATGCATGATTTCTCGCTTGGGTAGACAATTTATTACTTGCTCTGCCTAGACTTCTGCTAATGGCATAGGCAAGGCGTTTGGCCATTGCCTAGTGCCTATGCGTGCCTAAGCGCCTCCTAGGCACTGCCTTTTCCAACAGAGCTGGTGCACCACGCGGTCGCGGCCCTGCTGGGTGGCTCACAAGCACCGCCATCAGACCGCCACGCCAAGCCATTCCTCCGTTAGATCAGGGCCGCCCCTAGGTACCCGGGGGCTCCGCCGGGCTGGGCTGCGCTAGAGGTCGACCTTACCTTTAGCTCAGAAGACCACCCCAACTCCACCGCCGGCTCCGGAATGCTCCCGATGCTCTGCACACCCACAATCTGCAACGTGGCCGTCACCAAGACTCTCATCGACGGTGGTGCTGCCCTCAACATGCTCTCTGTGGAAGCCTTTAGCCTTCTCCACGTGCCACTCGAGCGGCTTGGCCTCAGTAAGCCCTTCTCGGGAGTGGGTGGTGGAGCTGCCCACTCCCTGGGACAGATCCGCCTCCCTGTCACCTTCGGCACAAGCGACAACTACCACACCGAGCTGGTGGACTTCGACATCGCTCGCATCGGTCTCCCGTACAACGCCATCCTCGGGTACCCGGCTCTCGCTCAGTTCATGGTGGCGACTCACCCGGCTTACAACGTCATGAAGATGCCAGGGAGCAGGGGCATCCTCACCATCAAGGGGGACACTAAGGAGGTCGTGATGGCGCTAAGGCTCGTCTCCAAGACCGCGGCAGCAGCACAGCCCACCGACGCCGGTACCCCCGCGGCCGGGAAGGCCGCGCCCACCAAGAAGAAGCAGCTGTTCACCCAGGACAAGGCGAAAACCAAGCAGGTGTCGTTCAGCGTGGACGGGTCTTCAGGAGCCACCTTTACCATAGGAGTCGGCCTTGACCCGGAACGAGAAGAAGCCTTGGTGAGGTACTTGCGCAAGAACAAGGAGATATTCACGTGGGAGCCCAATTAGCTGTTAGGGGTCCCGAGGGAGGTGATCCAGCATCATCCAAGGGTATGCCCCAACATCCGCCCCGTGAAGCAGCGAGCGAGGCGGCAGTCCACTGAGAAGCAGGCCTTCATCGTCCAAGACACACGCAAGCTAGAAGCGGCAGGTGCCATTCGAGAGGTCCGATACCCCGAATTGCTGGCGAACCCTGTCGTGGTGCCGAAAAAAGGCGGAATGGAACGGATGTGCGTCGACTTCACTAATCTTATCAGGAGCCATTCCCACTCCCGCGCATCGACCAGATCGTTGACTCCACCGCCGAGTGTGACCTATTGTGCTTCCCAGATGCATTCTCAGGGTATCATCAAATCAAGATGGCGGTGGAAGATGTGGAGAAGACGACCTTCCTGACACCATGTGGGGTGTACTGCTACACCTACATGCCCTACGGGCTGCGCAACGCGGGTGCGACCTTTCAGCGGTTGATGCACATCGCTTTGGGACGGCAGCTTGGGAGGAACGCAGAGGCTTATGTCGATGACATAGTGGTCAAGTCTCGCGAGGCAAGGACATTGGTTCAAGACTTGGAGGAGATCTTCGAGAGCCTGCTCCAATTGAACTTAAGGCTCAACCCGGAGAAGTGCGTGTTTGGTGTCCCCTCCGGCAAGTTGTTGGGATTCCTCGTATCCCATAGGGGGATCGAGGCGAACCCGGAGAAGGTCAAGGCTATCGAGGACATGAGCCCGCCGCAGACCCTCAAAGAGATGCAGAAGTTGGCAGGGCGGGTGACCGCGTTAGGGCGTTTCATCTCCAAGCTGGGAGAGCGTGCCTTACCATTCTTCAAGCTCATGAAGAGGAAGGGCCCGTTCGAGTGGAGCCCGAAGGCCGACCGGGCCTTCCAAGACCTCAAGAAATACCTTACTAGCCCCCCCCCAGTGATGGTGGCACCACGGCCCCTTGAGCCTCTGGTACTCTACCTTCCTGCCACCCCGTACTCCGCCAGCGCGGGGTTGGTGGTGGTTCAGGAGGAGCGCCAAACCAAGGGCGCGCCCCGCCAGGCCAAGGCTAAAGTAGCACGGGGTCAGGAAGGCGCAGCAAAGGCATCAGGAGTGGAAGGCCAAGCTCGGCAGGGTGGTGTTGCAGAAGCTCCAGAGGACAGTCGGGTCTCAGCGACCCTTCCACCTCAGGATATGCCCCGGTCTCCACAGGACCCGAGCATCGACAGCATGCCAGCCCTCGTCGAACACCCGGTGTACTTTGTCAGCATCGTACTACGGGACGCGGGGAGTCCTGGATTAGGGGGTCCTCGGACAGTCGGACTATATCCCTTGGCCGGACTGTTGGACTATGAAGATACAAGATTGAAGACTTCGTCCCGTGTCCGGGTGTGACTCTCCTTTGCGTGGAAGGCAAGCTTGGTCGTTTGAATATGTAGATCTCCTCCCTTGTAACCGACTTTGTGTAACCCTAGCCCCTCCGGTGTCTATATAAACCGGAGGGTTTTAGTCCATAGGACAACAATAATCATACCATAGGCTAGCTTCTAGGGTTTAGCCTCTCTGATCTCGTGGTAGATCAACTCTTGTAATACTCATATAATCAAGATCAATCAAGCAGGAAGTAGGGTATTACCTCCATCGAGAGGGCCCGAACCTGGGTAAACATTGTGTCCCCCGCCTCCTGTTACCATCCGCCTTAGACGGACAGTTCGGGACCCCCTACCCGAGATCTGCCGGTTTTGACACCGACATTGGTGCATTCATTCAGAGCTCCACTGTGTCTTCATCGTAAGGCTTGATGGCTCCTTCAATCATCGGCAACGATGCGATCCAGGGTGAGGTTTTCCTCCCCGGACAGATCTTTGTATTCGGCGGCTCGGTACTGCGGGCCAACTTGCTTGGCCATCTGGAGCAGATCGAGAGCTACGCCCCTGGCCATCATGTCAGGTTTGGAAGCTTGAACTATACCTCCGACATCCGCGGAGACTTGATCTTCGATGGATTCGAACCTATGTCAGGTGCGTCCCACAGTCACGATGAGCATGATTTAGCTCTGCTATCGGACAGTGTTCGGTAGATCACACCTGTAGCTACTCCGTCCATCAATCCGGAATAGATCGCACCGTCCGAGGACGGGTGGATGGACCCCGCCACGCAGGCTGCATACTCTGTGGCAATAGAGCCAAATACTAATTTCACCCCCTACGAGACATGTGTTGCCGGAGACTCAGATTTGTCCCCGGCCACAAACTCCGAACCTCTCGCGTCCGTGCCCATCCAATCTGATTGGGCACCGATCATGGAGTTCACCTCTGCGGATATCTTTCAACAATCGCCCCTAGGAGACGTGCTAAACTCATTACGGTCTCTCTCCTTGTCAGGAGACCCTTGGCCGAACTATGTTTGGCTCGAGTGGGAAGCGGATGGCGAAAAAATTTGTTCCCCACCCACCACCCACTTAGTAGCCACTGTCGACGACCTAACCAACATGCTTGACTTCGACTTTGAAGACATCGACAGTATGGACGACATACTCCTGGGCTTTTGGACCGCATACTCGACCGCTCGTGTCAAATTCATGGCACCCCCGATAAGCCAGCCAACCACACCAACAGAGAATCCTGGGTGTTCAAACAGGCCAGCAAGTTGAATGCCGAAAGCAAGGAAAAGGGGCTGCATAGCAACGATGAGGAGGAGCCCAGGCCGCCGAACACAGGAGGACAGAAGAAATTTCCTCCCCAAGTGAAAATGGTGAACATGATGTACGCAACCCATATCCCCAAGCAGGAACGAAAGCGTGCACTCAGGGACGTCTACGCGATGGAGCCAGTCGCCCCAAATTTCAATCCATGGTCTTCTTGTGTGATCACTTTTGATCGCAGGGACCACCCCACTTGTATCCATCATGGCGGTTCTGCCGCATTGGTCCTCGGTAATATCATTGATGGATTCCACCTCACTCGAGTCCTTATAGACGGTGGCAGCAGTCTGAACCTGCTTTATCAGGATACGGTGTGCAAAATGGGTATCGACCCCTTGAGGATCAAACCCGCAAAAACCACCTTCAAAGGTGTCATACCAGGTGTAGAGGCATGTTGCACGGGCTCAATCACACTGGAAGTGGTCTTTGGATCTCCGGATAACTTCCGAAGCGAAGAGTTAATCTTCGATATCGTCCCCTTCCGCAGTGGCTATCACGCACTACTCGGACGAACCGCATTCGCTAGATTCAATGCGGTACCGCCTTATGCATACCTCAAGCTCAAAATGCCAGGACCTCGCGGGGTTATAGCAGTTAACGGAAACACAGAACGCTCGCTCCGGACGGAGGAACACACTGTGGCCCTTGCAGCAGAAATGCAAATCAGCCTTTTCAAGCAAACTGCCAGTTCGGCGACAAGGTCCATAGACACATTCAAGCGAGTCCGGAATAACCTGCAGCAGAATCCCTAGGCGCGTTCAGAGCTTGCCTAGCAATTTGGCCTCCGTCCTAGTCCCAGTCAAGCGACGAAATTTACGCCGCGCATACATAACTACGCACTAAAGATACCATGGGTATAGGCGGAGGCACGGCTATGGCACGTCCTACAATATGGTTCAACCGCCTCAGGACCAGTATATCTTTATCATTCTCTTCCTTTCAAGACCCTATTCTCTAGAGGCCCTCTCCGATAGCTAGATCATCGGACCCATTATGGGAGGAAAGCACCAAGGGAGCAAGAAGCTTTGACGTACAATGGAATACCCAGGTGGTTTCTCATACCGATCGTTATACCCGTTTTACATACCCGCACACAGCTCGCCCTTGGATCGGACATGTCAGATAGTCCTATTTTTGCTTATTGTACTACTTATACACATACGCTTTGACGTATCCTATAAATAACAATGCACAGCGTCATCTTATTATTACATTTCTTCACCTTCTTTTTTCTCTCTTCTTTTCCTTGTTTGTCTGTTCACAACAAGTTGCTCCCCTACATTCTGGTGCGTTCAGTATGCCAGGGGCTTCAGTGTACCCCATAACACGACAAAAAAAGTCCGAACACTTTCTACAGCGCGGCACCCCAAACTTATAGCATTATATGCATCAGCTCCGAATCATGTCTTGGGTCAATAGTTGGGTTTGCCCGGCTCCCATGTTTTGGTGCCTTACATTCTGCTATATCGGCTAAGGCAACACTAGGAGAACTACTGCGATTGTGTCCCGGTTCTTCCGGACGAGCACCTCAGTAGAGAAAGCCAACAACTGACTGTCATGATGCGGCGAGAGCTGGTCGCTGTTCGAGAGGTCCCAAATCCCTAAAGATTTTTTCCGCTTCAGGTGAGGAGTCGGCCTTGTCCGATTTATGCGTTCATAGCGCCGCAAGTTCGGCCTTCCGAATACTAGGGGCTTCGCCAAAATTTAAAATTGTAGACTTCTATGGCTAAGTGAGAGTGAGAAAGCCATATAGTCTGATTGCCTGGTTCGTTGTGCTGAACACCTCCTTCAAAGGACCCAAAATTGGGATAAAGAGTGATCAGGTTTATCCCGAACACCTCAGTACTAGCTACATGAGGGCAGAAGCCGACGACTGGCCAACTCTCAGATTTTATGAACGGCCGCACAGAAGGTAATATTTTAAATCAACAAGCGTTATATAGCGCAGACGAACTTGTTTTTCATATTACAGGATCACATGAGTACATTCATTCAAATATTACATCCTTAGAACATTCCTCCGCCATAAGGCGGGCACCCTTCAGGACGCTGTCATAGTAATTTTCGGGGCGGCGATGCACCTTGCCCTCCGGCGGCCCCTCCTTCACCAGCTTCTGGGCATCCATCTTCGCCCAGTGCACTTTTGCTCGGGCAAAAGCCCTGCGCGCACCCTCAATGCAGACGGACCGCTTTATGACTTCAAGCCGTGGGCAGGCATTCACAAGCCGCCTCACCAAGCCGAAGTAGCTTCCAGGCAGGGGCTCGCTAGGACACATCCGGACTATGAGGCCCTTCATGGCCTCTTTGGCTGCCTTGTAAAGCTCGACCAATTGCTTCAACTGGTCGCTCAAGGGCATCCGATGTTCGGTCCCAGTATACTGAGACCAGAACAACTTCTCCGTCGAGCTCCCTTCCTCGGCCCGGTAAAATTCCGCGGCATCGGACACACTGCGGGGAAGATCTGCGAACGCTCCTGGAGAGCTCCGAACTCGGGTAAGTAAAAGCAAAGTTTCCTTCACATGCTTGCTTTGCATAATGAATTCCTTACCCGCCGCTATCTTCTGGAACGCCTGAAGCTCCTGGAGGGCATTGTGGGCTTCGGCCTTGGCATTTTTTGCGATCTCAAGGGCCATCACAAGCTCAGACCCTTGCTTCTTAGAATCACGCTCCAAGGACTCGTATTTTTTGACGAAATCCTGGAGCTCCTACTGCACCTCACCAACTCGAGATTCTTGCTTCTCGCGCTCGGTGCACTCCTTGGCCGCTTTGTCTTCGGCCTCGGACAGTGCCTCCTTCAGGGCCGCCACTTCGGTCGTGGTCCCTAGCAAAATTCATGATGATCCTGTGACTTAACAACCACATTCCTTTTTATTCCTTACCAATATACAGACGGGTATTACTTACCTTTGTTCTCTTCGAGCTGCCTCTTGGTAAGGCCGAGCTCTTTTTCGGACCACTCAAGGTCCCGCTTCAGTGCGGAGACCTCTGCAGTGTGAGCGGCAATGGCCAGCTGTGAAGCCTACTTATTCACATAAGACACATTCTCATTAGACTCCTATGATTATTATTTGATCCTCTGTTTGGCCTTTCTTTGCGAACGCCAAAAAAGCATCAGGGGCTACTATCTATGCTATAGCATTTTCTTATAAATTGATTACTTACCTCAAAGCCTGTTAAGAGGCTGGCACAGGCTTCAGTCAGTCCGCTTTTAGCGGACTGAACCTTCTCTACCACTGCACGCATGACAGTGCGGTGCTCTTCGTCAATGGAAGCGCCACGAAGCGCTTCCAACAAGTTATCCGGTGCCTCTAGATGGACAGAGGCCATCGTCACATACGGCTCGCCCCCCTTTGTGAGGGGTCACCCGAAAGAGTCCGGAACCACGGGAGGTTCCGGTGCAGTATTCAGCCGGGGGCCGAACTTGCTGCCCCCATCCTTAGGGCCCATGGGAGCCTTGCCTCCCATGTGCCCGGCATCTGGGAGGTCGCCTTAGGGCGCCCCCAGAACTACCTTCCCTTGGCTTGGTGCCCTTCGGGACAACACCTCGGCGTCATCCGTAGGGCGGGGGGAGGAGGCGGTTGGGAGAGAATCACTATTCATCTCCGACAGGCCCAGAGACCCATCCGAAGAGGATACGTCGAGACGATCCTTGGGTGGGATGCATGATCATGTTCGGCATGATAAGAAACAATGAAACGAAATATACCAGGGCTGTTATGGTATCCGAATACTTACGACTTCGCCAGGGGCTGTCCCGGGGCAACCACTCCTCGTCGTTGAACGCGGCCATGGTGGAACGGTCCGGAAGGAGGGCTGTTCCCTTCTTGGACCCTTCGGGCTCCCTGGATGGAGCGGCCATCCTTTTCTTATCCCCCCCCCAGCCGGATGGGGAGAATTTTCCTCTTCCTCCTCCTCGTCTTCGTGGGAGGAGGGCATCTCGGTGTTATCGGACGACAATTCCGATACAACCTTGCATCGGAGACCTTTTCTGGTCCCCGCGACCTTCATCTTGGCCTTCTTCTCCGGCGCCTCATAGGGCGTCGGAACCAGCATCTCCATCAGGAGAGTACTTGCTGGATCTTCGGGCAGCGGGGCTGGACAGTCGATCTGCTCCGCTGTCGCGACCCATTCCTGTCAAAAAATGTGGAGGCTCAGATCCCTCACATAATTATATTAGCGAAAGAAACACCTTATGAGATATAAGGAGCTTACCGGATTAGCAGGGCGCTTTGCGCTGAGTCCTTGGTCCTCGGTAAGGGGAGGAGGAACCTCGGCAGACTTGAACAGCACCCTCTAGATGTCCTGGTGCACCGTGTCGATGAGCTCTCGCAGCGTCTGGTGCTTTGCCGAGTCGAACTCCCACATATTGAATGCCCGTCTTTGACACGGGAGAATCCGGCGGAAGAGCATGACCTGGACCACGTTGACAAGCTCGATTTTCTTGCTTATCATGTTTTAACACAGTTCTGGAGTCCGGTCAGCTCCACCAATGAACCCCCAAGACAAGCCCTTCTCTTTCCAGGAGGTGAGCCGCATGGGGATGCCAGATCGGAATTCGGGGGACGCCGCCCAGTTGATGTCGCGCGGCTCGGTGATGTAGAACCACCCTGATTGCCACCCCTTTATGGTTTCCACATAGGAGCCTTCGAGCCAGGTGACGTTGGGCATTTTGCCCACCATGGCGCCTCCGCACTCCACTTGCTGGCTGACCCCCACCTTTGGTTTAACATTGAAGGTCTTCAGCCACATGCCAAAGTGGGGCTTGATGCGGAGGAAGGCCTCGCACACGACGATAAACGCCGAGATGTTGAGGATGAAATTGGGGGCTAGATCATGGAAGTCTAGCCCGTAGTAGAACATGAGCCTGCGAACGAATTGGTGGAGGGGAAATCCCATCCCACGGACGAAATGGGTAAGCAATACAACCCTTTCGTGGGGCTCGGGGGTAGGAACAATCTGCCCCGTGCCTGGGAGATGGTGCGCAATATCTACGGCCCGGTATCTGGCTTCCCGGAGCTTCGTGATGTGCTCCTCCGTGACGGAGGAAGCCATCCACTTGCCTCCCACTCCGGACATGTTCAGAGTGTTTTTGCGGAGAAAGATTCGAACTTTGGCGCTGGAGCTCGAGTGTGCGAGAATGGATGTGCAGGGAGAAAGAAGGCATGGGTAAAAAAGAGGAGTCCTTATCCCTTTATAAGGGCGGAAGAAACTATGTGCCTCCCCACTTGCCTGGTAAAACTCGCTTATTCCCCAAGCGTGGTGATTGATGGCGCGGATGGGTTACCCACACTCGCATTGATGAGAATCCCGTGATAAGGGGACACGATCTCTACTTTGACAAGACGTGCCAACAAAACCACCTCGCAATATGTGCAGTAGCTGGTTGAGACAAACGGTTCGAATAATAACCGGAGCCATGGCGTGATGTCACATTATGAAAAGTTGCCAGCAGATTAGATTTGTGGAAATATTATACTCTCTACGGTGGTATGTGGAATTTGTTTTGCAGAGCCGGACACTATCCTCGTGTTCAAAATATTCTATGGGGTATTCGTGGGAGGAACCCGCCTTGCAATGCCGAAGACAATCTGCATGCTGGATTCGTCGTCATTGAAGCCTGGTTCAGGGGCTACCGAGGGAGTCCTGGATTAGGGGGTCCTCGGACAGCCGGACTATATCCCTTGGCTGGACTATTGGACTATGAAGATACAAGATTGAAGACTTCCTCCCGTGTCCGGGTGGGACTCTCCTTTGCGTGGAAGGAAATCTTTGTCGTTCGAATATGTAGATCTCCTCCCTTGTAACCGACTTTGTGTAACCCTAGCCCCTCCGGTGTCTATATAAACCGGAGGGTTTTAGTCCGTAGGACAACAACAATCATACCATAGGCTAGCTTCTAGGGTTTAGCATCTCCGGTCTCGTGGTAGATCAACTCTTGTAATACTCATACATCAAGATCAATGAAGAAGGAAGTTGGGTATTACCTCCATAGAGAGGGCCCGAACCTGGGTAAACATTGTGTCCCCCGCCTCCTGTCACCATCCGCCTTAGACGCACAGTTCGGGACCCCCTACCCGAGATCCACCGGTTTTGACACTGACATTGGTGCTTTCATTGAGAGCTCCACTGTGTCGTCATCATAAGGCTTGATGGCTCCTTCAATCATCGGCAACGATGCGATCCAGGGTGAGGTTTTCCTCGCTGGACAGATCTATGTATTCGGTGGCTTCGTACTGTGGGCCAACTCGCTCAGCCATTTGGAGCAGATCGAGAGCTACGCCCCTGGCCATCAGGTCTGGTTTGGAAGCTTGAACTATACCGCCGACAGCCACGGAGACTTGATCTTCGATGGATTCGAACCTTTGTCAGGTGCTCCGCACAGTCACAATGAGCATGATTTAGCTCTGCTATCGGACAGTGTTCGGGAGATCACACGTGTAGCTACTCCGGCCATCAATCCAGAACTCTGCTTTCAGCACGGTGAGAAGGTCTCCAACAACATCGCAGAACATGAACGCCTCATAGCCAGCCTGGAGGCTGCAGCGGCCCTAGGGGTGAAGCGCCTCACCGTTAGAGGTGACACACAACTCCTCATCAACTTCTCCAACAAGGTGTATGAGCCAAAGGACGAGCATATGGAGGCCTACCTCGCAGAGGTGCACAAGATGGAGAAACAGTTCTCGGGCCTGGAGCTGTAGCACGTGCCCCGGGGCACCAACAAGGAAGCCGCCGACGTCCCCAGGAGAGCATCCAAGCGGCAACCTTAGGAGCCAGGCGTCTTTGAGGAGCAGATCTTCAAGCCATCAGCTGCGCCACCTCTCTCAAGCACAACTTTGCCTTGGGAGGAGCTCCCCCAGCCTCCGGCCGTGGGAGCCCCAACCTGTGGACCGACCTCCGGAGCTCGGCTACTCTTGGTGCTCGAGCCCCAGGAGGAATGCTGGACCAAGGAATTCAAGGAGTACTTAACGCATGGGACGTTGCCGGAGAAGGAAGAGGAGGCGGAGCGCGTGGCCCGGCAAGCCACGTCATACTGTATCCAAGACGACGAGTTATATAGGAAGCGACCGAACGATGTCACATTGTGCTGCATATCTAGCAAACAAGGAAGGGAGTTGCTGATTGACATACACGGCAGGGACTGCAGACACCACTCGTCATCACGGACCCTCGTCAGCAAGGTGTTTCGCAGTGGGTTCTACTGGCTTACAACACTCAACAACGCAGCCAAGTTGGTGAAGTCTTGCGAAGCTTGCCAATTCCACGCCAAGAAAATCCATCAACCAGCTCAGGGCCTTCAAACTATCCCACTCACATGGTCGTTCGCGGTCTGGGGGCTGGATATCCTAGGCCCGTTCCCTCGGGCGCCAGGGGGCTACCATTACCTCTACGTCGCCATCGACAAGTTCGCCAAGTGGGCAGAAGTGGAAGCCATCCGTACCATCCCAGCCGGCTCTGTCGTCAAGTTCATCAAGGGCCTCGTGAGCCGCTTCGGGGTCCCCAACCGCATCATCACAGATAAGGGTTCGCAGTTTACTAGCAACCTCTTCAAAACCTACTGTGCTAACCTTGGAACGCAGATCTGTTATGCTTCGGTGGCCCACCCCAGGAGCAATGGTCAGGCCGAACGTGCTAACGCGGAGGTCCTGAGGGGCCTCAAGACAAGGACCTTCAAGAAGAAGCTGGAGGCCTGCGGCAGGGGCTGGCACGACGAGCTCCAGTCCGTACTGTGGTCCATCCGGACCACCGCCACCAAGCCAACGGGAGAAACTCCATCCTTCCTCATATACGGAGCCGAAGCGGTCCTCCCTCACGAGGTCAAGCATCGCTCCGCAAGGGTCCCGGCGTTCGACGAAATGCGGTAGGACGCCATGCGGGGGATGGACCTCGTGTTAGTGGAGGAACGTCGCCGCGAAGCTACGCTGCGGGCGGCGAGGTACCAGCAAGCACTTCGGCGATACCACTGCCGCAACATCCGCTCCAAGACGCTCGAGACGGGAGACCTAGTCACGAGGCGGGTCCTCTCCTGGGAAGGCCTGCATAAGCTTTCACCAATGTGGGAGGGCCCATTCAAGGTCGTCCGCATCTCCAGGCCTGGCGTCGTGCGCCTGGAGACACAAGACGGAGTACCAGTCCAAAATGCCTGGAACATCCAGCACCTCCAGAAGTTTTAGCCATAAAGCAAGGCCCAGAGCCTGTGAAGCAAGGACCGGAGCCTATGAAGCAAGGCCCAAAGCCTGTGAAGCAAGGCCGAGAGCCTGTGAAGCAAGGCCCAGAGCCTATGAAGAAAGGCCCAGAGCCTGTGAAGAAGGCCCGGTGCCTGTGAACAATTGCCGCCCGTGACACTCTCACGTAATAATGAGTTGGGGTTGTACATGCCCCGGAGTCTCAGGGGTGCCGGCCTCAGGCCCTGGGGCTCTCGCCCACGCCTAGTAGCAGCACTTAGCTCTGCGCTGGTGAGAAGACTTGAAGACTAGATTAGGTGCCGGATGCGGCTTTTCATTTGCTTTCTGTATTTGGCTTCCTTTTCCTTAATCAAAATTTTCTTTTGGCATTCCTTGCTGAGTTGACTCCCTTGCCTCTCGCTGCGTTTTTCCGGCTCGGGTTAGCTCGTGTTCTCTCTCTCGCATGCCTCGCGAGGGGGCTGGGCAGGTGCCCTCACGAGCATTTTCTCCCTTCTCTGCCTTTTCGCGAGCCACCCTCGTTCAATCCCAAAAGCTGGCGTGCCCCTCCTAGTCCGTGCCCCTCAGGTACCGCAATACAAGGCGCCAGGTCGGGGCCAGGGCAAACGGCAAATCTTTTAACGCACTTCCTAACGAGCTTTCGTAGTTCCCGAGCAAATGCAGGCCACCAAAGCAAGATGGACGCGAGGAAATGAGCGCCTCGTGAGGAAGAGAGTGTCCAGGATATGCCAGGTTATGTTATATTTGCATGAAATAATGACACAACATGCACAGTGCCGCAACCGAGGAACCATAGTTCGATACATGCCCCCCAGGGCCCAAACTGGCTACATTCTTGATGCAGGAAAAAGAATAAAACAAAAGCAGCATTGCGGCAATCTGCGGAGGCGGACCCTAGCGGCACCCCGAGCCTAGCCGGATCCTTCTTCGCCCTTCACGAAGGTGCGGCAACGAGATGACCCACTGCCGCCTTCAAAGCGGGCGCGGCGGCTGGTCATGGCCACTACTGCTGGAACTGTCACCGGAGGAAGAGATGCCATAGTTGGACAAGACATAGCCGCCCCCAAGGGCAGGCTCGCCCTCATCCTCGTCATGACCGTCCCCGAGACCAAGCACCTCCTCACCATCGGTCGCCTCGGGGCAGCACCCGGCACGGCGACCATCTTCCCCAAACACCCTCACATAGAGGGTTGATTCGCTGTCGTACCTGAAGTGGAGGGTGCACCGCCGGCCCAAGCCGCACGCGCAGGCGAACGTCTGCCAACCGCCGGCCAGGGCTACGTTACACGCAGCGAAAGTCGCGACTGCAACCCAAGAGGCCTTGCCGTAGCAACCATCTGCCTGCAGCCAGAGTCCGCCTGGACCAGAGGCCGGTAGCTCCTTGGCGAAGAAGCACGGAAGTTGGAGCCAGTTGCTGGCCGGATTCTCCGACCAGACGACAAACTCCGGTGACACATCCACCGTGTGGAAACGCGGACGGGGGCGCCACCAAAGCGCGCCTCCCCTCGTCAACTGGATCGCCATGGCTGGGGCGACCCCCTCCACGCTTCCCTCGCGAGGGGCCTTTCCCTTCTCAGCGGCGGAGAACTTCCTTCGTGGCGCCATTGGTGGCGCGGCGAGCAATGGAGCAGGGAAGAATACGGGGGCAAGGCATGAAGAGATGGGAAACGGGGGCTCCGTACCTCTCCCCATTTATAGCAAGAGAAGGCCAATCAGCACCTCCCACGATTGCAGGTAATGATGGGTTTCCTTTCATGTCGCAGGGACTCGTCAAGTCGTGCAGTTGCCAAGGCAGCATGGGGAAGTGGAGACGCCGCGTCCAATCAACCACCACGCATCAACCGAGGCCGCATGCTTTTAGGGCCCGCGGTGCTCTGTACTTGACCCTTGGCCTCACCGCGAAGCTAAGCCTGAGTGCACCTTGGGCCCGGGGGCTACTGTTGGTGTCCTGGGAACGGGGGTCCCCAGGCTTTCCTGCCTGCGGCCCGCGGCGTGGCTAAGCTAGCAGGTCGTACGGCCCACCTTCATCAACAAGGCATCCAAGACCCTCGCGAGGGGCCAATCCTTGTGAGGCGGACGACATAAGACCTCCTCTGCAGTGGCCTAGTCAGGCAGGCTCATGAGGAGCGGAGATATCAAGGCAAGGCGAACCTCACGAGGCTCTCTTGACATGAGCCATGACGATCAACACCAGGCGGGCGCCAGCGTGCACAGCATCATTGTTTCCTCTTTGGTTCTAAGGGAACCAGCGCAGGCGAGGAGTACCGAGGCATCAGGAAAAGGTTGCCATTTTGGTGCAACAAGACCAAGACCAGAAGGCTGGCAAGACGGAGGTCATCGTGGAGCCCAAGACGGCGTCACCACTAGAGCCTTTGGAAGATGAAGACCACTTTGTCAGGATAGCTTGTACTAGTTGTCCCCCTTCAAATTGGCCCCCCATTGTTGGCTCCCTTCCCGCTCAAGATTTGGGAGGAGGACCAGGGCCTCTATATGTAGGACTAGCCACCAACATAGGCAGGGAGAGAGATCTGAATTCACTCTCACCCTCACAAGTTAGCCAAGCACAAGAACACCTCAACCTGAGGAGGCTGTTCTTCCCATTGTATTGTTCATCATCAGCCGAAGAGGTAATCCACCACCACCACACTGGAGTAGGGTATTACACCACAACGGTGTCCCGAACCAGTATAAATCTTGTGTCTTTCCGGGTTGCGATTTCGTCGAGTTTGTCCGTGAGATCTTAGCGAGCTAGGGCGTAGAGCGGTGGGAGGAAAAGACTTCACACGCACCCTAGTGTTCGAACCTTAAGGGTTTGCCGGAACCCTACATCCGACACACTCTTTTTCGTAGTCACAAACAAATGGACCAGTCTGATCCATAAAATCAACATCCTGTGGAAAACAATTTTTTCAGGATGACTACAACTTGTTGTAAATAGAAGTCGAGCATGTTTAGAAGCCCATTTGTCCACCTGAAACTTCTTCTTTTTTGCTGTTCAACGTGTCCTTCCATGAGAAATCTCTTGCGGTAAAACTTAAGCCTCATGGACAATAGTAACCTCGCATTCAATAGGGAGAATGTGACAAAGCTTCCGTTTGCCTGGTTGGATGCATATCCTTCCACTGTTATTGTCCTCAAACGAATGTCATGAAAACTGAGAAAATTCTGGTGCTTATTACACCACTGATTGGTTATACGTTTTTCTCCATGTGGTCGCAGTACCTAAGTAGACATGCATATTGAAAACAGTTAAGGTCTAAAAAAAGAGTATGTCGCAAGAGCGACAGCTGAACAGTTAATTCTAGTACAATATATACGGGCTCTCAATGTGCATGAAATCATCACCTCTATATATAAATTCTCCAGAGATCGGAAGCATCGCAGCAAGCCAATAATTATGTTCAGATCAAAACTAGACATTCCGATATATAAGATCTTGACAGAATCCAGCAGCATTGATAGGCTATCCATGGACGAACTCTTCATTGAGCACATAACATAATATTAGTACCCAAAGTGTACTCCAAGATGATATAAAACTTACGCACACAAATAAAAAATGCAGCTTATGATTACAAATGTGTAGATGATAATATACGGTACCTGAAAAGGTGAGGGGCCAAACACCAACTTCCTATGATCATTAAATGGATCATGAATTACACCCAAGGTCTCCAGTTTGGGCACAGAGACGACAGTTATTTGCGAAGGTCTATAACAATTATCAAGGAACAACCTTTGAAGTGAAGGGGCACCTTCGATGATGAGCTATTATCCTTCAAAACAAATTCCAATGCTTTTAAGGTGAGACAACTTTATTTGGAGACAACTGATAGGGATTTCTATTCCCACAACAATTAGCAAGCGCTCCTGGGCAGGGCAACTGGAGTGGATGATGCTGTGCAGTGAGGCCTCCAACAGATAATGCACCACAAGCAAAAGTTTTTTTAGTAGTGGGAGTCGAAGCATTTGTACCAGATCGTCTGGTAGATGGCACCGGACAAAGGTGGCGGTGTGGAGAGAGGAGGAAAACCGCGGGATGGACAATGGTGATGTGGGAACGAATTCTTGGCGTGTTCATGGTATGAAACTTTCATGGTAATGGTAGAACTCAAACTGCTGGAGTTTTCCGAATTCAGGGGATGTCAGCCAAGCATCCACCATGCCGGGTATGGAGAGGCATTGAACGGGGCCCTGCTGGTGAGTGGAGGCGATGGCTCAGAGGAGATCAAATTCAGGAACGACAGATATCTGATGATAGTCGAGATTGAGGGGCGCGGTGCACCATAGAGGGCGTCACCAATTTGAGAGGACTTCTGTGCGGCAGCAATCCTTGTTGGGGAGAAGCGAGATGATCTCCTCAAGGATGACGTCTGGGAGATCGCTGATGCGATCTACCGGTTCCTCAGATTCGGGTGGGGGGGCTCACTGCTTCTCCCCGCACTGCCGGGTGCGGGATCTACAATCGGCGTCATCGCTGGCGGGAGCCTCATCATCTTGGCACTGGGGCCAGCCGACTCCATTTTCCTTGTGGGCGTTGCACCGAGCTCATGGGTTTGAGCAGAGTAGCCAGAGACAAGCCTAGTGGCAGTGCGAGTGGGGAAGAAGGAGGGATGGGGTGTTCTGTAGGAGTGGAAGAAGAGGAGCAAGTGTTTTCTGTACGAGTGAGCAAGAAGGTGAGCGGGGGTTTTCTGAACGAGTGAGGAATATGGGGAGCGGGGGTGAGGGAGTCCTGGATTAGGGGGTCTCCGGCCAGCCGGACTATATCCTTTGGCCGGACTGTTGGATTAGCAAGATACAAGATTGAAGACTTCATCTCGTGTCCGGATAGGACTCTACTTGGCGTGGAAGGCAAGCTAGGCAATACGGATATGTATATCTCCTCCTTTGTAACCGACCTTGTGTAACCCTAGCCCCCTCCGGTGTCTATATAAACCGGAGGGTTTTAGTCCGTAGGACAACATACAATCATACCATAGGCTAGCTTCTAGGGTTTAGCCTCTCCGATCTCGTGGTAGATCAACTCTTGTAATACTCATATCATCAAGAATAAATCAAGCAGGACGTAGGGTTTTACCTCCATCAAGAGGGCCCGAACCTGGGTAAAACATCATGTCCCCTGCCTCCCGTTACCATCCGCCTTAGACGCACAGTTCGGGACCCCCTACCCGAGATCTGCGGTTTTGACACTGACATTGGTGCTTTCATTGAGAGTTCCTCTGTGTCGTCGCCGTTAAGCTTGATGGCTCCTACGATCATCGATAGCGATGCAGTCTAGGGTGAGACTTTTCTCCCCGGACAGATCTTTGTGTTTGGTGGCTTCCCACTGCGGGCCAACTCGCTTGGCCATCTGGAGCAGATCGAAAGTTATGCCCCTGGCCACCAGGTTAGGTTTGGAAGCTTAAACTACATGGCCGATATCCGCGGAAACTTGATCTTCGACGGATTCGAGCCCCTGCCTTGTGCGTCGCGCGGTCACGATGAGTACGATTTAGCTCTACCATCGGACCGTATTCAGGAGATCGCACCGGCAGCCGCTCCGAGCCTCAATTCAGAGCCAGTTGCGCCATCCATGGACAGGTGGATGGACCCCGTCACGGAGGCCGTATCCTCAGCGGCAATCGAGCCGAATATCGACCTTACCCTTCACAAGAGCCGTGTTGCCAAATTGTCGGATCCTTCTCCAGCCACGGACTCCGAACCGCCAATGCCCATTCCCGTCGAATCCAATTGGGTGCCGATCATGGAGTTTACGTCCGCGGATATTTTTCAGCACTCGCCCTTTGGCGACATACTGAACTCATTAAGGTCTCTCTCCTTGTCAGGAGAGTCCTGGCCGAAATACATCCGGCAGGATTGGGATGCGGATGACGAAGAAATTCGCCGCCCACCCACCACCCACTTAGTAGCCACTATCGATGACTTAACCGACATGCTCGACTTCGACTCCGAAGACATCGACGGTATGGACGACGATGCAGGAGACGGAGAGGAACCATTGCCCATAGGGCACTCGACAGCCACCTCATCATACGATATATACATGGTGGACACACCTAAAGAAGGCAATGGAGATGAGACAACGGAGGATGACCCCTCCAAGAAGCAACCCAAGCGCCGGCGTCAACGGCGCCGCTCTAAGTCCTGCCAAGGCAAAAGTGGTGTTACCGGCACTGGAGATAATAGAACTCCGGACAGTGCCGAAGACAACAACAATCCCCTCCAGCAAGATTTAGAGCAGGAGGATGGAGGAGCCAACCCTCCTGAGAGAGCGGCAGATGGAGAGGCGGAGGATGATAATTACATGCCTCCCTCCGAAGACGAGGCAAGTCTCGGTGATGACGAATTCGTCGTGCCAGAGGATCTCGTCGAACAAGAGTGCTTCAAGCGCCGGCTTATAGCCACGGCAAATAGCCTTAAGAAAAAGCAGCAGCAGCTTCAAGCTGATCAAGATTTGCTAGCCGACAGATGGACTGAAGTCCTGGGGGCCGAGGAATATAAACTCGAACGCCCCTCCAAGAGTTACCCAAAGTGCAGGTTGCTACCCCGGCTGGAGGAGGAAGCACCGAAACCTACATCCCTGGCGTATGTCGCGGCTGATCGGCCACCTCGTGGCCGCGACAAAGAAACATTCCAGCCAAAAGCTCAGCTCACACCCCGACCCATTCAAATAAAAAGGCATGGGGAAATACGCCAGACCTGCGAGACGTATTGGAGGACAAAGCAAAACACGCAAGATCAATCTACGGATCACGAGGGCGCGCCACTATGCGAGACGATAATTGTCATGCCAGATACAGTAAAAGTAAGTCTGGCCGGGCCGAACACAGCAAGCAAGACTCATTTGAGCTGCGTCGCGACATAGCCCAGTACAGAGGCGCCGCACACCCCCTATGCTTCACAGACGAAGTAATGGATCATCAAATCCCAGAGGGTTTCAAACGCGTAAATATTGATTCATATGATGGCACAATAGATCCTGCGGTATGGATCGAGGATTTCCTCCTGCACATCCACATGGCCCGCGGTGATGACCTACACGCCATCAAATACCTCCCACTAAAGCTCAAATGAGCAGCTCGACATTGGCTCAACAGCTTGCCAGCAGAGTCCATTGGATGTTGGGAAGATTTGGAAGCCGCATTCCTCGACAACTTTTAGGGCACTTATGTGCGACCACCACATGCTGATGACTTGAGCCACATAATCCAGCAACCAGAAGAATCGGCCAGGCAATTCTGGACACGGTTCCTAACAAAGAAAAATCAAATCATCGACTGCCCGGATGCAGAGGCCCTAGCACCTTTCAAGCACAACATCCGGGATGAGTGGCTAGCCCGGCACCTTGGTCAGGAAAAATTGAAATCTATGGCAGCCCTCACGACACTCATGACCCGCTTTTGCGCGGGAGAAGACAGCTGGCTGGCTCGCAGTAATAACATATCAAAGAACCATGGTACTTCGGATACCAAGGACGGCAATGGCAGGTCACATCGCAACAAACATAAGCGCCGCATTAACAGCGACAATACCGAGGATACGGCAGTCAATGCCAGATTCAAAGGCTCTAAACCCGGTTAGCGGAAAAAGCCATTCAAAAGAAGCACTCCGGGCCTGTCTAGTTTGGACCGTATACTCGATCGCTCGTGCCAAATACACGGCACCCCTGACAAGCTAGCCAACCACACCAACAGGGATTGTTGGGTGTTCAATCAGGCCGGCAAGTTAAATGCCGAAAACAAAGATAAGGGATCACATAGCAATGACGAGGAGGAGCCCCGGAAGCCGAACACCGAAGGACATAAGAGGTTCCCCCCACAAGTGCGGACGGTGAACATGATATATGCAACCCACATCCCCAAGAGGGAATGGAAGCGTGCGCTCAGGGACATATATGCATTGGAGCCAGTCACCCCAAAGTTCAACCCATGGTCCTCCTGTCTGATCACCTTCGATCGCATGGACCACCCCACTAGTATCCGTCATGGCGGATTCGCCGCACTGGTCCTAGACCCAATCATTGACGGATTTCACCTCACTTGAGTCCTAATGGGCGGCGGAGCAGGCTAAACCTGCTTTATCAGGACACATTGCGCAAAATGGGTATAGACCCCTCAAGGATCAAACCCACAAAAACAACATTTAAAGGCGTCATACCAGGTGTCGAGGCCCATTGCACAGGCTCAGTAACACTGGAAGTGGTCTTCGGATCTCCGGATAACTTCCAAAGCGAAGAGTTAATCTTCGACATAGTCCCGTTCCGCAGTGGCTACCATGCACTGCTCGGGCGAACCGCATTTGCAAGATTCAATGCGGTACCGCATTATGCATATCTCAAGCTCAAGATGCCAGGACCTCGGGGGGTCATCACAATCAATGGAAACATAGAGCGCTCTCTCCGCACGGAGGAGCACACTACTGCCCTCGCAGCAGAAGCACAAAGCAGCCTCTTAAGACAATCCACTAGTTCGGTGATTAAGAACCCGGACACCTTCAAGCGCGCCTGGAGTAATCGGCAACTGGACCACCTGGCACGTTCCGAGCTCGCATAGCAATGCGGCCCCCACCCGCTCCCAGCCAAACGGCGAAATCTGTCCCACGCATACATATTTACGCATTAAAATACCATAGGAACAGGCGGGGAGGGGGACACGACTGTGGCATGCCCCAAGTCGCAGCTTAAACCGCACTAGGGGCTTCCCGGTTTGTTATTTTTCTCTTTCAGGACTTTAATCTCTAGAAACCCTGTTCGGCAGCATGATTGTCGAACACAAGATGCAGCAACCAAGGAGGCAGAAAGCTACGCCACACCACGGAACTCCCAGGTGGATTACGATAATGAGTAAAATGCTTGCTTTAATACTACTCGTCAACTCGCCCTTGGATGGGACATGTCAGATAGTCCTATTTTTTGCTTATCGCACTACTTGTATCATTCTGCTTTAACGCACCTTTTTGAATAAACAATGCATAGCATTAAGACTATTATTGCATTCTTCCTTTTTACATATATGTTCATTAACGACATCTAGCACCCGTAATTTCTGGTACAGCCAATACGCTAGGGGCTTAAGCATACCCCATAATACGACGTGAGAAGTCCGAACACTTTCGACAGTGCGGCACCCCGAACTTATAGCATTATATGCATCAGCTCCGAAGCATGTCTTGGGTCAATAGTTGGGTTTATCCGGCTCCCATGTTTTGGTACCTTACATTCCGCTATATCGGCTAAGGTAGCACTGGAAGAACTACTTCGATTGTGCCCCGGTTCTGCTGGGCTAAGCTCCTTAGTAGAGAAAGCCAAAACTAACTGTCGTGAGGCAAGAGACTGGTCGCTGTTCGAGAGGTTTCAAGTCCCTAAAGACTTATGCCGCTTAGAGCGAGGAGTCCGCCCTGTCCGGCTTAAGGCATGTATCGCGCCCCGAATTCGGCCTTCCGAATACTAGGGGCTTCGCCGAAATTTAAAATAATAGAATTCTATGGCTAAGTGAGAGTGATAATGCATTATAGTCTGATTGCATTGTTCATTGTGCTGAGCACCTCACTCGAAGGACCAAACAATGGGAACAAGAGTGCTCAGGTTTATCCCGAACACCCCAGCACTCGTGGCATGGGGGCAGAAGCCGACGACTAGCCATCTCTCAGATTTGATAAATAGCTGAACAGAAGGTAATATTTTAAATTCAGACAAGCATTGCATAGCGCATATGAACAAGTTTTCATCATACAGGATTACACGAGCAAGTTTGTTCAAATATCACATCTTTCGCACACTCGTCCGCTATGAGACGGGCACCCTTCAGGACACCCTCATAGTACATCTCGGGGTGGCGATGCTCCTTGCCCTGCGGCGGCCCTTCCTTCACCAGCTTCACGGCGTCCATCTTGGCCCATTGCATCTTCACACGGGCGAAAGCTTGGCGTGCACCTTCGATGCAGACGGACCGCTTGATAACTTCCAGCTGTGGGCAGGCATCCACAAGCTGCCTCACCAGGCCGAAGTAGCTATTGGGAAGGGCGTTGCCAGGCCCCATCCGGACTATAAAGCCCTTCATGGCCCGTTCGGCCGCCTTGTGCAACTCGACCAGTTGCTTCAGCTGGTCGCTCAGAGGCATTGGGTGTTCGGTCCCAGTATACTGAGACCAGAACAGCTTCTCTGTTGAGCTTCCCTCCTCGACCAGGTAAAACTGTGCGGCATCCGACACGCTGTGGGGCAAATCTGTGAATGCTCCTGGAGAGCTTCGGATTCAGGTAAGTAACAAGTAATTTACTTTCACATGCTTGCTTTGTATATAGAACGCCTTACCCGCCGCTATATTCTTCATCGCATCAATATCCTGGAGGGCCTATTGGGCTTCGGCCTTGGCACTCTTTGCACTCTCAAGGGCCGCGGCAAGCTCGGACTCTCGCGTCTTCAAGTCAAGCTCCAACGCCTCGTGCTTCGTCACGAGAGCGTGGAGCTCTTGCTGCACTTCGCCCACCCGTGCCTCTTGTTTTCCCCGCTCGATGCACTCCTGGGCCGCTTTGTTTTCGGCCTCGGATAGCGCTTGCTTCAGGGTCGCCACCTCGATCGTGGCCCTTGGCAAATTTACGATGATCCTGTCATTTTGCAATCGCATTCTTTTTATATATATCCATAGACTAGGTACTACTTACCTTTCTTCTCCTCGAGCTGCCTCTTGGCAAGGCCGAGCTCTTCCTTGGACCCTTCGAGGTCCTGCTTCAGTGCGGCGACCTCTGCAGTCAGTGCGGCAGAGGCCCGCAGCGAAGCCTGCAAAGGCATATAGACATATTTATATTAGACTCCTGAGATATTGTTTGATCCTCTATTCGGTTTTTCTTTGTGAACACCGAACAGAGCATTAGGGGCTACTGTCTATGCGGTAATAGTTTTCCTATATTTCAAATACTTACCTCAAAGCCTGTTAGAAGGCTGGCACAGGCTTCAGTCAGTCCGCTCTTGGCGGACTGAACCTTCTGGACCACCTCACTCATAATAGTGCGGTGCTCTTCGTCGATGGAAGCGCTACGAAGCACTCCCAGCGGATTGTCCGGTGCCTCTAGATGGACAGAGGTCACCGGCACAAGCGTCTTGCCCCTTTTGGAAGGAGGCCGCCTGCCCGAGTCTGGAACCACTTGAGGTTCCGGCGCGGTGTTCGGCTGAGGGCCGAACTCAGAGCCCTCGGGAGCCTTGCTCCCTCTACTCCCAGAGTCCGGAAGGTCGCCTTGAGGCGCCTCCGGGACTGTTTCCCCTTGATCTGGTGCCTCTTGAGACAATACCTCGGCGTTGTCTGTAGGGCAAGGGGAGGTGGCGGTTAGAAGTGGATCGCTATCCATATCCGACGAGCCCAGGAAGTCGTCCGACGATACGTCAATACGGGCTCGTGGCGGTCTGCATAATCATAATTCGGTGTTAGGAGAAGCAGTGCGACAAAGGTATGCTATGAGTTACTCTGGCATTCGAATACTTACGACTTCACCAGGGGCTTGGCCCTAAGCAGCCACTCTTCTTCGCCTTCGGCAGCGGTGGTGGAGTTGTCCGGAAGGAGAGTCCTTCCCTTCTTGGACCCTTCGCCCCCCCCCCCCCGGTTGGGGCAGCCTTCCTTTTCTTGTCTCCCCCGACTGGAGGGGGAGCATCTTCATCTTCCTCCTCGTCTTCGAGGGAGGAGTGCGTTGTAGAGTTATCGGACGATGAGTCCGATAACACCTGGCGTCGGGAAATCTTTTTGGTTCCCTTGGCCTTCTTGGTCTTCTCTGGCACCTTGTAAGGAGCCGGAGTCAGCACCTCCGTCAGCAGAGCATCCGCAGTGTCTTTGGGCAGAGGGGCCGGACAGTTAATCTGCCCCGACGTCTCCACCCAGTCCTATCAAAGGCATGTAGCTCAGACCCCGCACATGATTAAGCTAGGGGAAATAAAATATCCTACCGGATGTATAGAACTCACCGAATGCGCTGGGCACTTCGCGCTTAGCCCGCGGTCCTTGGTGAGAGAGGGAGGCACCTGAGCGCCCTTGAACAGCACCCTCCAGACGTCCTTATGCATCGTGTCGAAGAGCTCGCTCAGAGTCTGGTGCTGGGCCGGGTCGAACTCCCACAAATTGAAGTCTCGTTGTTGACACGGGAGGATCCGGTGGATGAGCATGACCTGGACTATGTTGACAAGCTTGAGCTTTTTGCTTGCCATATTCCGGATACACTTCTGGAGTCCGTCCAGCTCCACCGATGAACCCCAAGACAGGCCCTTCTCTTTCCAGGAGGTGATCCGCGTGGGGATTCCGGATCGAAACTCGGGGGCCGCCACCCAGTTGGTGTCGCGCGGCTCGGTGATGTAGAACCAGGCCGATTGCCACCCCTTTATGGTCTCCACGAAGGAGCCTTCAAGCCATATAACATTGGGCATCTTGCCCACCATGGCTCCGCCGCATTCTGCTTGTTGGCCCCCCACCACCTTCGGCTTGATATTGAAGGTCTTCAGGCACAGACCAAAGTGGGGCCGGATGCGGAGGAAAGCCTCACACACAACGATGAACGCCGAAATGTTGAGGATGAAGTTCGGGGCCAGATCATGGAAGTCCAACCCGTAGTAGAACATGAGACCATGGACGAATGGATGGAGGGGAAACCCCAGTCCACAGAGGAAGTGGTGGAGGAAAACTACCCTCCCATGAGGTTCTGGGGTAGGGACGATCTGCCCCGTGGCGGGCAGCCGATGCGCGATATTCATGGCTAAGTATCCGGCTCCGCGCAGCTTCTTGATTTGTCCCTCCGTAACGGAGGAAGCCATCCACTTGCCTCCCGCTCCGGGCATGTTTAGAGAAGGTTGAGGAGAAGGATGTGGACTTGGGCGTTGGAGCTCGAGTGCGCAAGAATGGATGAGCAAGGAAGAAGAAGGCGTGGGTAGAAAAAGGTTAAACCTTGTCCCTTTATAAGGGAGGCCGAAACTATGTGCCTCCACTAGCCTGGTAAAACTCACTTATCCCCCAAGCACCGTAATCGATGGCGCGGTTGGGTTACCCACGCCCATATTGATGAGAATCCCGTAATAAGGGGGACACGATCTCTGCTTTGACAAGACGTGTCAAGAAACTACCTCACGTTATCTGCAGGGCAAGTTAAAGGAAACGTTCAAATAATCACTGGGCCATGGCATAATGTCATGTTGCCAAAACGTGTCAACAGATTAGATTTATGGAAATATTATTCTCTCTACGGTGGTATGTGGAACTTATTTTGCAGGGTCGGACACTATCCTTGTATTCAAATTCTTACATGGTGTATTCGGAGGAGGAACCCGTCTTGCAATGCCGAAGACAATACTGCGTGCCGGACTCATCGTCATTGAAGCCTGGTTCAAGGGCTACTGAGGGAGTCCTGGATTAGGGGGTCTCTGGACAGCCGGACTATATCCTTTGGCCGGACTGTTGGACTATGAAGATACAAGATTGAAGACTTCGTCTCGTGTCCCGATAGGACTCTACTTGGCATGGAAGGCAAGCTAGGCAATACGGATATGGATATCTCCTCCTTTGTAACCGACCATGTGTAACCCTAGCCCCCTCGGGTGTCTATATAAACCGGAGGGTCTTAGTCCATAGGACAACATACAATCATACCATAGGCTAGATTCTAGGGTTTAGCCTCTCCGATCTCATGGTAGATCAACTCTTGTAATACTCATATCATCAAGAATAAATGAAGCAGGACGTAGGGTTTTACCTCCATCAAGAGGGCCCGAACCTGGGTAAAACATCGTGACCCCTGCCTCCTGTTACCATCCGCCTTAGACGCACAGTTCGGGACCCCCTACCCGAGATCTGCCGGTTTTGACACCGACAGGGGGGAATTGGGGGGCGACGGAAGCGGGAGAGTCCAGCGAGCTATAGTATAAGCGGAAGCGAGGAGGAAGGAGGGTTTTTCTAGGATCGCCCCCTCTTCAAGAAATATGGGCTTCTCCTCGCAAAAAACAAAAATAAATGGGCTTTAAGATGGATAGCCTTTTGTATCGGCCCAGTCGGCTGCCCGTGTTTCGTACTGGAGGGCCTTAACACTAGAGGCAGCCCGTGACACTCTCCAGCTTATTGCCCATTTGAAAGAAAAAAGAGACACCTCCAGCTTATGGCTACTCATCGGTAACCTTTTTCAACTTGGCATCCACCAAATTAGAGGATGCGGTACTAGACGCAGACACTCGCACTAGTCGCGTAGCGCGGCAAAGTGAGGTGTCAAATAACAGGCCTACAATATACTTACTAGATTGTAAAGGTTCACATGCTAGTCAACATTCATATTAAACTAAGCTTCAGAAGATACGGTATGCATCCTAACATTCAGAAGAACAAAAGTTCAGCATGTTTATGCATCTCAATGATTCACCATACTATAACCCGTACAAAGCTGTGAGAAGGTGTGGAAATAAACAAAATCGGTCGATGCTTCTCTGAGCAAAGGGCCTCTCTGCGCATGCATTAATTTCTTGGGCATGCTTGTTTCTTCTCAATGTTGCGAGCACTTTGAGCATGTTGGCAACTCCACAGCTAGCTAGCTGCCTCATCTTGCAATTGATGCTGACACATTTGCAGCAAACACATGAGGCAATAGAGATGACTCAACATGAGTCCATGTTGTGTAGTTCCCTTGAAATCATCTTCATTGTCCTGAATCTGAAAAGATAGGAAAACAATAGCTATACTTAAATGGTGTTGCAAAACAGTAGCACATATCAATAGCTGGGCATGACAAAACACGATCATCTGGACGAAGGCGACACTGACCTGCCTGAGGAAGATTATATATAATTTCATAAGTGGTTGGTTGATTTCCATCTTCGGCTGCACTGCTTGTTTGCTACTCCACACATGACAGGATCGTTCCGCACTGCAATCAGCAAGTCAACGTACGAATAAGCTTATTTCATCTTACGGTGGTCATTGTACCTAGTTACGAATGTAGGAATACCTGGAGCACCATGAGGTTAGCTGATAGCTGGTAGACGCGCCATATAAATTTTGTGCGGTGCTACCAAAATTGAGGTTTGTATCCCTTCCCGTTATGAGAATTCTTCTTGAAGTTGGTAGAATGTGGCGGCTTGTTCTTTGCATCAAACTTGCCTTTCCCCTAAGATTTGTTCTTGTTGTTTTGGGGCTGGTTGGGCTGGAAGTTCTTCTCGTGTACCATGTGGGCACTAGAAGCTCCCTCAGCGACCCGAGCACGTTGTCTTTTTCTCTCGCATTCTCTTCAAATTTAAGAGTGCTAATGAGATCTGAAACAGAAAACTCATGTCTCTTGTTTTTTAGAGAAGTAGCAAAATCGTTCCACGAAGGTTGAAGATTGGCAATGATGGTCCTAGCAACAAATTTTTCCAGTAACACACACTTAAAGTACTCAAGTTCCTTAGCAAGTGACTGTACCTCATGAGTTTGCTAAACAACAGAGTGCTCATCAGTCATCTTCTAGTCACAGAATTGCTCCATGGCATACAACTCGTTGCCAGCGCCCGAGGCCCCAAACGTGGCCTCGAGCACATCCCACATGTCTTTGCCGCTGTCAAACGACATATACGAATCCACAATGGAATCGTCAAGAACACTCAGCAGGGAAGCTTGAAGAGAGTATCCATGTTCTCAAAAGCTTCCTGCTGTGTAGGATTAAGATCGCCCTCAGGCTTACCCTTAGTGACGTCATAGCAGTACATGATCTGAAACCAATATACTGCTCTTGTGCGCCACCTTTTATATTGCACCCCCTTAAAAGTAGGCGGCTTCAAAAGTGCAGCAAAACCACTCGGAGTAAATTGCCTATAATCAGATTTTTGGATTGGATTGTTGAATATATGAGCAATTTACTATGAGATTTAAGTCGAATCAACAGTAAATAGATCATGACGACAATTGCAAAGATCAAAGTAATGAGGCAGACTAAACCAGGAGGACAGAATCACATACAGTACAGCGGGAGCAGAACCGTTGTGGTTGATGTTGTCACTCATGTCATTGATGAAGAGGTTACCGAGGTCAGGGAAGAAGGCTGTCGTCGAGGAAGTCATCGCTGGCAGCAGTCACAGGAGTGTGCTCCCCAAAACACTGATCGCCCTCTCCCGTACAGGATCACGAAAGGCGGGGTTCAGAGGACTGCCGACCCTTCTCGCGGTGCACACCGGTAGGAGGGCTGGAGAAGAATTGCGTGGCGGCGCTAAGATCTAGAACGGTGTGAAACCATATGATACAGCGGCGGCTAGGGTAGATCCTATCAGGTCAGTCGTGCGAGTAAAGACCAAGTACAGTAGTAGGCCTTTGGCCCAAACCCCACGCCCAAGTCAATAATAGCCCCACTATCGAAAAGAATCAGAAACGGCTGAGTAATTAAGGCGTCCGTTAATTATTAATTAATGACTTAATAAATTTTCCGACCAACAAAAATATAGACCATGTGGATAGCTTTTGTCCTTGGACAAGCTCATTCCCGAATAGCGCGCGTGTAGGTTTCCTATTATCATGCTCATGCAAATGCTAGAATAGATCACATTATAAAGTGGTGCAACTCACAATCACCTAGCAGTATGAGACTAAACTTTAGTCCCACTCACACAACACTTAGAGCATGGTTAATAGTATAGCCAACATCCGGCTAAATGAAGTTGACACATCATCTAGAACCAACCTAATAGCCTGCTAGTACAACAGTTAGTCCCTTTAGTATAATACTATATCAATAATAATGGCCCCACCTTTTGTCTCACAAAGTGTGTTGGAGCTCCTGCTACAACCGGCTACAAGTTTACAACCCGCTTATCTTCTCTCTCCTTCAACTAAGCATAAATACCAAATTTAAATCCTTATGTCATCTAATTGTAGTACTTTCTCTAAAGTTAATCTGCACTGTGTAGTCTGAAATGCCAGGCGTGCAGAGGGTTGTGCCCTCAATCGGCGTGTCGCTTCAATGGCGGAAGTAGTGAGAGGTCGCATCACCCTGACTTGCCATCAATGTGGAGCGGTGGGCTCAGCTGGTGCCGGTGGGAAGCGCACAGGAGGGGGAGGGGTTTTTGTTGGGCCAAAAGGTGAGAAGCTAACTTGGGATCGGTCCGGACGGGCAAATATCATGTGCTCCCATACTCACTACTCCCTCTGTTCCTAAATATAAGTATTTTTATATATTGCAATAAGAGACTACATATGGAGCAAAATGAGTGAACCTACACTCTAAACTATGTCTATATACATCCGTATGTAGTCCATAGTGAAATCTCTAGAAAGACTTATATTTAGGAATGGAGGGAGTAGTAGATTCATGCATATGACACTAGTCTATGTTACTACTCCCTCCTTTTCGGTTTATAGGGCTTATCTCAAATCTTTGTTTTCCATTTTATAAGGATTAATTTGGTTGTTCCCCATCACAAGTTTAGATTTCAAGGTGCATTAAATAATTGCATGCAAGTATTAAGAGAAAATTGACCAATGCATGTACTTTATGCATGCATGCATGCATTGCAATTAATACAATGGTAAACATAAATTTTTGAGGAAAACAAGAGCATTAATTGGGTGCTTTTGCAAATTACAAAAAGTATTCCACCACTCATCATCTACCTTGGTTGGTGAGATTTTCGAATTGAGCCCTATAAACCGGAAAGGAGGGAGCCCTATAAACCGGAAAGAAGGGAGTAGTACAGTAATGTTATGATGGCTTCATTTATCACCTTGTAGACTCATCTTGTCTTGGGAAACACTATGTTACAGTAACATATTATGTTACCACTTCTCATTAACTACTTGCCACATGAGCAAAATTTTCTTGGAGTGCGCTAAGTGACTCCCACTATAACTAGCCGTACAAAGTGTGGGCTATATAGAGGGCGTAGTAAGCAAGCTTCTCATCGTTCTGCGAGTTGACATGACACATCAAAGTAGTAGTTTTTTTTCAAAATGTACATCAAAGTACCAGTGTAGTGGTCTCCAAAAAGGGCCGACCATGTCCATGGCTACCATCCCATCCCGTGCTCCGTCATTGAGTATGTGCACGATTCACGTGCCATTGAAGAAAAAAACTACGTACGTTCTATTGAAGAAAAAAATAAAAAATAAACACGCCACCGCGTTATGGTCGAACTTTGATTCGTCCATGCATGGTTCCCGATCCTCCACTAAGTGAACAACTACCAAACACGTCAAATTATCACGTGAGCTGCCTCTTCATCCAGAAATGAGCTCCACCATGTACCCGTGCGCGTGTGTTAGGGTATGAGGCACAGAGTACGTGTGTCCGTGCATGCAATTTTTCTCTTCGTGCATGTACTCCTTTTTTGTGGGTGATTCGTGCACGTACTCGGCCTACGTTGCTGACCGTTGGTGAGTGGCACTTATCTCTACATCTCAACATGTACATCTACATCTGCATCTACGTCTACAGTACATCTACATTTACATGTACCTCTACTATAGTACAACAAGTTTTAAACGTGAGACCAGCCATTTTCTTGCATGACACGACCAACCCGTATCGCTTCTTGCTCCTCGTCTCTCTCAAAATGCGTCCGACAGGCGATTTTGCCGTCGATTGAGGTCGGTTCGCTCACACTCGGTCCCACATCTTATCTATACCTACTATTAAAGGGAATAGAGATTCTTGGTTTGGTTTGGTCCATAGTAATATTTTTATATAGCCCAAATTTCCGTCTGTCTTTTATATAGGCTTTTTTGGTATGTCAAAGCGTACGGAAACCGAACTACGTGCGAACACAATGTGTACGTGGTCTTCGGGTTGTAAGTTTAGTGGGCTTAGAGGATTCTGCCTGGTTGGTGGTTTGGGGAGCCCGCATATCCACATATGCATGCATCCCCTAAAAAATCCACAAATGCATGCATCGAGCCAGAAAACCATACGTTGCACAATTTAGTCCGGACTACAAGTCCTTATTTACAGCTGGTTTGAGCCGAGTCGCCTACACACGTATATATACACGCATCAATGCAATTTAACTCGAACAACCTGTACATGCATCGAGCCCAAAACCCTAGATCGACGTAAGTCTCGCCGCCACCCTACCTTCCACAAGTGGCAACGCCATTCATGGACGATGAGCTCCCTTGCAGCAACCGGTTCAGCTGCAATGCGTCGCCGGTGCCAACCTCCCCGAGCAGCTCTTCATCTTGCAGCATCACAGAAAAAGAGCAAAATTCAAAGAAAACAAACAAAGGACAAGACTCAAGGAGTGGCGGTGGCTAGAGATGAAATTGTGCCGCCGGAGCTACTGCAACCCTAACCTAGTGCTGACCGAAGGCCATACTGTCAGCTCAAGCGCGTCCATCTCGATTGCAAGATCATGCTTAGAAAAAATAAATTGTTTGACGCATCATGATACGTCAAAGCTAGCAGTCCGCGCTAATCGTCTAGCATCGACTTTCGTGGCGGCGCGGCTACCACATAGCATCTACCTGCACACTATAGCGTTTAGAAGATGCACTGCACTAAGAAACCTTGATCCAAACACATGAACAAACATTTTAAATAAGGCGCTATAGAACCCTATAGTGTTTAGAAGTGGTCCATTGCTAAAAGGCTTAGCGCGCTATTTAAAATTGTGGAGGATGCCCAGCTACACTAGCATCTATGGTGGCCACAACAGGAGGTTGGCAATGGCCACATCAATCAGGAGACTCCATCTAACCGTGCATTGTCATGCGATGATTTAGTTCTCCCATTGCAACACACAGACATTTGTGCTAGTAAATCTAAAAAGAATACTCTGACCAGTGGACCATTGAAAGAAGTGGAGTATATTTTTCACCCTCAAATGTACGTTGATGGACAAATAACCCCCCAAAGTTAATTTCGGTATGATTTTTACCCTCAAATATCTAAAACTGGTTATATCACCCCCTTGAGCGGTTTTAGTGTTCACATGTTAGAGTTTAGGCGTTTTTGATTGTTGACTAGGAATTGACTAATTATTTACACTAATGAGATGGCAACGACACCGTCGGAAGCCGTGGATGTAGTCGGAGCTGTACCCAATGGACCCCGACCTTCCCTATGAGGAGAGGAGATCATGCGGGTGCCTTTCAAGCTCAAGGGGTCGTCGGGCTACCTCGTCGGCTCGTCGCCCGCCTCATAGTGGGAGTAACTTAGGTACTAGTAACATAGTGCACTCCAAGAAATTTTTTCTTATGTGGCATGTAGTTAATGAGGAGAGGGATCTTTAGAGTAACATAGTAATATGTTAGGCTGCTTCCAATGCATTGGTTCTTACATGAGGTGCTAAGCATATTAAATACTTTAGCAACTAAAGATCCCAAATGCATAGGTGCTTAACTTGTTGGTGCTAAGTATACTTCATTTAATGATTTTGCAACTAAAGTTCTTCATGAATTGGTGGGATTCTTCCATTTAAGTGTTTTGCCTAGGTTCTCGCGCTTGGCATTGTTTCTTCCTGGGGTCACCACACTCATCTCTCTCCTCTTAATTACCTTGCCACATTAGATTTTTTGCCTACATGGCAGCCTTAGCACATGTACAAGGTGGAGCATTGGGAGGGGCAGTACTATAAGTTACTCCCCACTATGACCAGCGTTGGCCTCTCCCAGTGCTCCACCATGTATAGCTGCTAAGCCTATCACGTAGGCATAAAATATGATGTGGCATGTTAATTAAGAAGAGAGAGACTAGTTTGGTGACCCCAAGAAGAAACGGTGGAAAGACAGTTTTGAGTCTATAGCTAATTAAATGAAGCAAGCTTAGCAACAACAAACTAAGCACCTACTATGCATTGGAGACTTGAGTTGCTAAGCCATTTAATGCACTTAGCACCTCAACACATTTGCATTGGAAGAGGTCTTAATTCCATACGATATCATACTATGATACTCAACTCTCTCTTTCTCCATTTAATTCTACGCCACCTCATCAAATTTGCCTACTACTAGTTGGCATGCATGATACTACTTATAATACTCCCATTACATCCAGCCTGGTAGAATTAAAATACCTAATGTAAATGGTTGCCGCTCGATCTCTTTGTCCTCCTCCAGCATGGTAGAAGAAGAATCGTGCAAGACACCGACTGTATTCGTCGGCGTCGCCTCCGCGGTGGCATTCATGGGATACAATCGGCGGCAGTCTCCCGTGTTCTACTTCTCCTCAATGATGGTGGCGGGCAGGGACGTGTTGCCCGTAATCTCGTTGACATCCGCGCAACTGCATCACCTCGTCGACATCCGTGGCGGCTTCTTTCTCTACCTGCATGTCGCTTCTACGAGCGCATCAACAGCGGATGGCGCATTCGCAGACACTGGAGGCGATGTACGACGCGGCGGCATCAAGGATAGCAACGATGCCTGTGCTGCAGTGCTCCCCGACAAGAGAGGCCAGCTGCGGAACCACGCACTGGCTTAGTGCAGCAACTGCCTCCGATGGGCTATGCGAGGTAGGTGGAGAAGCGAGCTGCCTCGCTCGTAACTACCGGGCTCGGCGGGCCACCCGGACGGCTTTTATGCCGGAGAACTGCTCTTCCTGCTCGTCGGATGCCACCGAAAGAGTGGACAAAATGGTGGAAGGAGGAGCTTAGCCGGTGTCCTACTCCTAAACGGACGTGTGTGGCCGGAGTTGGTTTCGTGCATTCCATGCAGTTTTAAATGTAGGTTTTTGAATGCGGTGAGGAGGCGGGTACAACTGGGAGTGCAGCGGGCGGCGCCCTGGGCCGGGGCGCCGCTTCAACTGGCGGATGCAATGAGAGGTCGCGTCTTCCCTGACCCCCTTGACGGTGGACCTTGACGGTGTACGTCACCTTGTGTCCAGATCTGAGATGCCACAAGTACCAGATGAATGACTCCAAGCTCAACCACCATGATCCAAGAGGTGCGAGCCGAGGAACACTGTTGGAGACACCCCCCTCAGACTAGCCACAATGGGTAGTAACATAGACTAGTAACGTGCTCATGTTACTCATGTTACTAGTCTATGTTAGGACTACCTCTATAGTAACAGTCTGAGGGGGGTAATATATGTGTGTTAACATGCAACAATTCATTTATTATGTTATAGACACATCTTGCCTTCCTATGTGTGATGTTACTACTTTCCTCTCTTTCTTCATTTATTGCTTGCCACATCATCTACTTTATCTAGACATGTGTGATGTTACTACCTACTAGCAAGATGCCCGTGCGTTGCACGTAACATCAAGATGCATTTGTATGACTAGTTTATCTTGTGAGAGAAAAGGATGAACGAGGGAAGGCCTTATTTGCAAATGTGGAGAGGTGTGTGGGTACCTTTTTGCAAAATTGCCATAGTTTCCTTCCTATCCGTCAGATATAAATCGGATGGCCTATATTGCAGGAAGGCAGACACACCATCATCACCAACTCTGTTTTTTATAAGAGTGTAGATGTTACTCCCACTATGGGTAGTCTCAGTGTGTCCTTCTCGTCATTCTGCGAGTTGACAGGACACATCAAAGTTAATACGTAGTAGTAGTATTTAGTACTCTCTCCCAAAAGGGCCGACCATATCCATGGCTACCATCCCATGCTCAGTCATTGAGTACGTGCACTATTCATGTGCCATCGAGGAGGAAAAATATTGCGTAGCACTAGGTGCCATCGTAGTGCACGACTCACTTACGCACTACTTATCTCCATTTTCTTGCATGACACATTCACCTTGATGCTTGATGTCCCGCGTGTTTGCAAAAGGATGAACAAAGTGCGGTGGGCTGGCATTTTCGCCATCTATTGAGGTCAGTTAACTCATCACATGTTACCGACTCTTGGGTGGGATATTTTTTTGGTGGGTTTGGGGCAACTTGCTCCAATTTGACCGTCATGTTTGGATACTTTAGGGCTATTTGAGCCCCAACTAGCTCAAACTAACTCTAACCCATGGATCCAAACAGGGCAGCCGGAGTACATGATACTAGCAAATGCTCACCAGTAGTAGTTGTTCATTGGTTGGTTTCGATTTTTTGATTCAGTTGTTGTGCTGCTACCGTCCAATATTTGCGTGTGGTTGTTTCTAGAATAAAAAAGGAGGTACCCCTACTTATGTTACTCCCACTATGCCTAGCATAAGGTTAGTAGGTGACCTTGCGCTTGGCTCTTCACCTCTTCAGGAAGTCGAACAATAATGACGGTACTACAATAGTACTTCTGGCAATCTGACACCAAATGAACTGCAGCACGTCCACCACTTGTAAGCAAAAGTTTCTCCTCGTGCTGCGAGCCACCGCGCATGCGTTGGCGAGGGAGAAGGCGTAGCAAGCAAGCTTCTCATTGTTCTGTGAGTTGGCGGGACACATCAAAGGTATTTAGTACGTACTCTCTCCAAAAAAGGGCTGACCATGTCATGGCTACCCCCCATCCCATGCTCCGACATTGAGTACATGCACTATTCACGTGCCATCGAGGAGAAAAACTATTGCGTAGTAGTAGGTGCCATCGAAGTGCACGACTCACTTACGCACTACTTATCTGATTATCTCCATATTCTTGCATGACACGTGCACATTGATGCTAGATGTCTCGCGTGTTGGCAAAGGGATGAACAAAGCTCACATAAGAAAATAGTTGAAGAACATAGATTCCCGACGACCGAGAAGGATCAAGGAACCTCGCGGTGGAGCGTCTGCAAGGAACCTTGCACGTTTCCCCTGTTTTTTGCCGCCTACCCACCTATAGACAAATAAAAGAACATGCACTCTTCGCTAACCACTAGACACGATACATCAGGATGCTAAGTTGAAGATGTTTAATAGTTTATATTGATAACCACGCAAGAAGCCATGCATGTACATGACACATGTAGCCATGCATGTACAGGACACATGTAGCCACGCATGTACACACGGCAACGCACTAACTCATGCCGATCCAACTCATGCACATACGTGCACAAGATGGAGCACACAACGCACATACACAACACATGCATGCACACACACTTGGCCGCAGAATGCACGTGAATAACACATGCATGAACACACACTCGGCTGCATGGAGGTGTGCGCCATCTGCGGCGATGTCCGGTTCATCGTGCTACGGTGAAGCTCGCACACAATGGCGCCTACGCATCTCTTGTAGCACCTCTTTGCCATCGTTGCTCAACAACTAGTCAGAGACGAAGACGACTGCAGCCTCGGCCTTAGAGCTAGCACTGATGGAAAAGCACGCACGCTGCACGCACACGAGCACGTACAGAGTTCCCACGACGTGGGGCATCCCCAGTCGCCTCTACTCCTTCTGCGCACATTGTCTATCAAGGCGGCTGCATGCCAAATGATGATGTGGGTGAGATCTTCTAGGACTTAGATGATGACGAGGAAAATTACGGGGAGTGGGCTCTCATGCAAGAGACTAGCTATATGAGGATTCGTAGACAAATAGAATAAATGTGAAGAAAGAGAAAGAGAGAAGGTTGAAAAAAGTACTAAGTGATGTTATAGCCAACCTTGTAGACCACACTACTATATGAGTGACTATAAATGATGGTTATACATGACATGGCAGTTTCTTATAGCCATCAGCTGGCTATACTATTAACCATGCTCTTAGGCTAGTTGTAATGGGGAGTATCATATACTAGTATCATGCATATGATACTAGTGTATGATACTACATCTGTAATGCATAGTATCATATGGTAATATCATAGAGGACTACATTTATTGCCATGCATGACACAAAGGAGCACATCATTTAATATGTTACGGTATCATGATATGATACTCAAGCATCTCTTTCTTCATTTAATTCTATGCCATCTCATCAAAATTTCTTAGTTGGCATGCATGATACTACATATGATACTCCCATTACGGGCAGCCTTAGGCTGGTCATAGTGCAGAGTAACTTAGACTAGTGTCATGCATATGACACTAGTCTAAGTTACTCCCTCCATAATGCAAAGTAACATAGTAGTAGTGTCATTCTAGTTGGCTTCATTTATTACCTTGTAGACTAATCATCTATTGGAAAGCTCTATGTTACAGTAACATTTTTTCTCAAATACGCACGAGTGTGTGTATCATTCATTAAAGAAGAGAGGGGAAAGAGCCCCAAATCCATGGTCACAAGCTTATTTACATGCGGAATTATTCCGGCACCACCCTAGTTTCTACAATGGACTACACGCTTGTGCCCCACACTACTATGTTACTCTAAACACATCTCTCCTCATTAAATACATGCCACATAAGCAAACTTGTCTTGGACTGCGCTATGTTACTACCTAGGAGTATGTTACTCCCACTATGAACTGTTGCACGTCCACCGCAGCAAAAGTTTCTCCTTGTGTTGCGAGCCACCGCGCACGCGCTAGCGACGGAGAAGGCATAGGGGCTATTTGGTTTGTGACTAATAAGTTTGCCAAAGGTTACCACACCTAAGGTTAGGCTAGTTTGACCAACTTAGTGGGTGTTTGGTTCAAGCCACACTTTAGGCAAGCCACACTTAGGCCCCACATGGCATGCACATAAAAAGTGTGGCCAGAACCCCTTAGGCTTGCCAACTTGTGGATCTCATTTTGAAGGCCTAAGGTTAGTTCTTCAAAATGAGAGCCACAAATTGGCAAGCCTAAGGGGATCTTGCCACACTTTTTATGTGCATGCCATGTGGGGCCTAATTGTGGCTTGCCTAAAGTGTGGCTTGAACCCAACACCCACTAAGTTGGTCAAACTTGACTAACCATAGGTGTGGTAACCTTTGGCAAACTTAGTCACAAACTAAACAACCCCTAACCTTAGGCAAGTTTGGCAACATTGTATGGCAAAATGTGGCACTCCTAGTCCTAGAACCAAACGGCCCCATAGTAAACAAGCTTCTCGTCATTCTGCGAGTTGCCGCGTGTTGGCAAAAGGATGAACAAAGCTCACGTCAATAAAAAAAACTGCAAGAGCATAGATTCCCGACGACTGAGAAGGAGCAAGGAACCTCGTGGTGGAGCGTCTGCACTCATAATATTTTATATTATTCAGTGATATAAAATCAACCAATCATCTCCACAGTGGATTGGAAGAATACGAAACACGACAACCCAATGTAGTTACATCATACTACATGGCTAACCCATGCTATCGCCATTTTTCTTGGCCTCCGTGCAACACCTAGCTCTAGTAATCCAGTGGCCCGGATCGCTTCTCGCTCCTCGTCTCTCTCAAAGTGCGGTGGGCTGGCGTTTTGCCGTCTATTGAGGTCGGTTAACTCATCACATGTTACCGACATGCCAAGAGCATTCTAAAAAAACATTGTACTCTATTGTTATGCCAAGAAGAGGAAGCGCTTTGACCGACGGACCAAAGGAGATAGGTGTGTTGTGCCGTGAGTGGGTCCAGTTTCTCATTTTGAACTCGTTTAGAACACTTGGTTTTGAATATTGATAAGATTTTATATAGGGCCTAATGTATTCTTTGAGGATGCCTTTGACTATTGATAAGATTTATATAATTTAAAAATTATATCATTCGAAGATCCTTTCACTTTCCGTTTTAAAAAAAGATCCTTTCATGTACGAATTCGACTGTATGCTTTGAGCAACTTGCATGTCCAATACTGCTCATGTTTGGATACTCTAACTTAGCTAGAGGTTAGACTAACTCATGACTTACCCTGAACTAACTATAGCCAAAGAGGTGTTTGGGTGGCAGGGTTAGATTGACAATAAATGCACTTGATGGAGAGAGAAAAGTGATTTTCTAGTGGGCCCAATGAGAACTATCTCCAATTAGCACCTCTTAGGTGGGATAGTTTTTTTGGTGGGTTCGGTGCAACTTGCTTCAATTTAACCCTCATGCTTGGATACTTTAGGGCTATTTGAGCCCAAACTAGCTCAAACTAACTCTAAGCCATGGATCCAAACAAGGCCAAAGTTAGTCTTGAAAAACGCATTAAGCCTATATACATGGACCGACGGAGTACATGATACTAGCAAACGCTCACCATTAGTAGTAGTTCATTGGTTGGTTTTGAGTTTTTATTCAGTTGTTGTGCTGCTACCGCCAATATTCGCGTGTGGTTGTTTCTAGAGCAAAAAAGGAGGTACTAGTACTTATTGTGGGAAAGGTGAAGTGATGGGTGCTTCGCCCGACCAACTTATTACTCTGGGAATATGGGAGTACCAGCGGATTCAAGGAACATATAAATGATGGTTGCTTCGTCTAAGCAACTTACTATGGCGAAGGTGGGGCTCTGTGATTTGACTGCCCACTAGTCCTTACTACTGCGGCACAACGACCGGGGTGAATCTTTCCCTGGAGTTGTGCACTCAATATTGCTGCATGGCAGGTGGAGCCGGATGAAGGATGTCCCACATGTCGGCGAAACAAAGTTGAATTCCTTCTGGCATTGTTATCAATCCTTCAGGATTTATTTATATGTACACATAATTTTAATGAACTTGTACTGTGATGCTATGAAGGTTTCAACTTTGGTTCCCACAGGAAAAAAAGGTTTCAACTTAGGATTCATGTGTCCTCTTGCCTCAAGATTATCTTGTTACAGCATTCCATCAAATACAAATGAAACTACCATGGCTGCTAATGCATCTCAATGGTTCGCAGAGCAGCGCCAATATTCACAACACAACTAAAGACAAAGTTGTGAGAAGGTGTACAAATAAAGAAAAATATATAATTGATCGATGATGTTCGTAGGCATGGCCCTATTTCCTGGGCACGGTGTCCATTGCTTGGCAGCTAGTTTCACCCAGCTCTGTAGCCAAAAAAGAGGTGTATGGACGACACCACAATCCGATCATTTTGTGCAGCTCCACTAAAATTGAGCGGACCATCCCTGTTTCAAAAGATATCCAGTCAGTGTGATTACAATAATAGTGGAACTAGATGATGAAACATAACACTCACAAATAGAAGCTGATCACCTCTGCGATCTCTCTTTAGGACTAACTACTTGTTGGAGAAGATTAGGCACAGAGTTGGATGAGGAGGATAGCAAAACCAATCTCCCTTTCTGCAGTCCCACAGAAATGTAAAAACATTGCCGGTGTGACATTTTGGTGGAACTGCACAAAACACTCTTAAGAAAAAATTGATTTGTGCAGTTCACCAAAAGGTCGCAATAGCAACGAGGTGAAAATGGATAGCCCTGTTTGCAAAAGGAGGTAGAGAGGAAACAATTACTGCCCAATAACACGAGTTGAAGACACATACGCCGACAAAAAAGAAGCATATTCCATGTAATAAGGGAAAGATAGTAGCATGGTGGTTTACCAAAAATGGTTTGAGGACGAGATGGCAAGATGGAAAGTACGCCGGCCAAGATACATTTTAAGCAAACAACTAAAGAAGATCCACATGCAGCAACGCAGGAAGATGGGCAGTGGAGCAAGGCCGAAGGAAGCTGTACCTGAGGGTCATCGGGATGTTACTAGGAGGGCGCTGGCGGCCAGGATCTGCCCGTACTACAGCAGTGAGCAAGTGGCGAAGGCCCTACCACGCTGGAGCTTGATCAGAGAGAACGGCGAGTACCGCAGATCGGGACGTGCTGCCTCAATACCGTCGAACAGAGAAATGATGCACATCCTCCCTTTCCGCCGGCGGACGAGATGTGGCCGTATCACTGACCAACAGTGAGACAGAGAGGCCACTGCCGCCTTGTGTGAGATGGTGTGACGAGAGATAAACCCCGGCAGGCAGGCTCCGTTTTATGTAGTGGAGCGGATTTTTCCATTTTCCCCCACGACAATTGTTTTATATTCTATAAGTGCCATTGAGGAATATATAGCTTTATTTAATACTAACGCGTCAAGTCAAACTTTGTTCCGTCTAGGCGTGCTACCCGACCCTCCTTCGAGTAAACAACCGCTATACGCGTCAAATTATCACATGGACTGCCTTTTCGTACAGGAACGGACTTCACCGTGTACCCGCACGGGTGTGGCCAGGAACGAGACGTGAGTACGTGTGTCCCGTGTGCACCTCTTCTTTAGGTGCAGGTACGTACGTGGGTGGGTGTGAGAGAGATGGTTTGTGTGAAACAGAGGCAATGTGTCGATGATATCTCAAACAAAAAAACGTAACATATGCAATGTGTGTGAAACAGTCATGGACGTGAGATATCGATAGAATCGAAAACAGGGATGAAGTGTGTGCCTGCACGATCAATAAAGAGTGCCATCGAATTTGTGTTTGCCCACGTCAAAGATACAGGGCGGCTGGCCTACTGGAATTTGAAAGGGCAAAGGTGCAGTTTTTTTCTCTGTGGCATGTATACCTACCTACAACGTTCGACTATCGGTGTGTGTGCGGGGGGGGGGGGTACAGACTGATCAACTAGTATATGTGTGGGGAAGGAGAGGGGCCAAGCTATGTATTGAGGGTGATTGTAACACCCACAATGCGGCTATATCTCCCACGTGTCGGGGCACGACTTAGAGGCATAACCGCATGGTAGGCATGTCGCAAGAGGGGTAATCTTTACACATCCCATGTACTGAATAAGAAAGGGATAAAGAGTCGGCTTACAATTGCCACTTCACACTATACATAAATATATCATACACCATCCAAGGTACAATCAAAGGTCCGACTAGGGAACCAAAATAAGAAAGACCACCCCAAATGCTAGACCCCCGATCGTCTCAACTGGGCTCCACTACTGATCATCCGTAAAAGAAACATAATAGCGACCCAAGTCTTCGTCAAACTCCCACTTGAGTTCGATAGCGTCCCCTGCACTGGCATCATCGGCACTTGCATCTATTTGGAAGTATCTGTGAGTCACGGGGACTCAGCAATCTCACACCCTCGCAATCAAGACTATTTAAGCTTAAAGGTAGGAAAGGGGGAGTGAGGTGGAGTTGCAGCAAAGCACTAAGCATATATGGTGGCTAACTGACGCAAAAGAGAGCGAGAAGAGAAGCAACGCACAGTCGAGAAGCTGATAGTGATCAAGAAGTGATCCTGAAGCTACTTACATTCAAGCATGACACGAGACCATGTTCTCTTCCCGGACTCCGCCGAAAAGAGACCATCATGACTACACACACGGTTGATTCATTTTAATTAAGTCAAGTGTCAAGTTCTCTACAAACGGATATTAACAAATTCCCATCTGCCCATAACCGCGGGCGCGGCTTTCGAAAGTTCAAAACCCTGCAGGGGTGTCCCAACTTAGCCCATCACAAGCTCTCATGGTCAACGAAGGATATTCCTTCTCCCGGGAAGACCCGATCAGTCTCGGAATCCCGGTTACAAGACATTTCGACAATGGTAAAACAAGACTAGCAAAGCCACCCGATGTGCGACAAATCCTAATACGAGTCACACATATCTCATTCTCAGGGCACACCGGATGGGCCAGACATCGGGTTGGCATAGACCCTAGTTGCCTAGGGGGCGTCGGACATCGCCCAGTTTGGACCAACACTCAAAGGAGCACTGGCCCGGGGGTTTAAAATAAAGATGACCCTTGAGTCCGTGGAACCCAAGGGAAAAAGGCTTAGGTGTCAAATGGTAAAACCAAGGTTGGGCCTTGCTGGAGGAGTTTTATTCAAAGCGAACAGTCAAGGGGTTCTCATAACACCCAACCGCGTAAGGAATGCAAAATCAAGGAACATAGCACCGGTATGATGGAAACTAAGGCGGCAAGAGTGGAACAAAACACAAGGCATAAGGCCGAGCCTTCCACCCTTTACCAAGTGTATAGATGCATTAAAGTAAATAAGAGATAGTAATGATATCCCAACAATATCCATGTTCCAACAAGGAACAAACTTCAACTTCACCTGCAACTAGCAACGTTATAAGAGGGGCTGGGCAAAGCGGTAACATAGCCAAACAACGGTTTGCTAGGAAAGGTGGGTTAGAGGCTTGACATGGCAATATGGGAGGCATGATAAAGCAAGTGGTAGGTAGCACGACATAGCAATAGAGCGAACAACTAGCAAGCAAATATAGAAGTGATTTCGAGGGTATGGTCATCTTGCCTGCAAAGTTCTCAGAGTTGTCGAAAGCTTGATCCTCGCTAGCGTACTCAACGGGTTCCTCGATCACGTACTCGTATCCCGGCTCTACCCAAAGCAAGAACACAAGTAAAGGACCAACAATCAAACACGGTGCGATGCACAAGCAACATGATGCAAAACATGCCATGATATGCAAGACATGATATGCAATGCATATGCATGCTTCGGAAGGGAAAGATTGAACAAGGCATCGACTTGGCACCAAGTGTGCCGTAGGAAATGTGAGATGATTTCGATTGAAATCGATATAAAGATCACCGGAAACGGATGCACGGTTTGCAAATGGCAAGCAAAACAAGAATGGCACAATTCTGCGAGTAACAGCACGATGCCATCTAGAATGCAACAAGAAACTAAGCTACTGCACTCCAACATAGCAACAAAGCACATGGTAGTGATGTACACAAGATGCTTGACAAAACATAAACACTGAGCTATGGCTAAATCACAAAAGTGCAGGTTCAAACAAGCATGGCAAAAGTGCAAAAATATATCAGCTTCACAGACTTAGTGAAAATACTAACATGCCAGAAATAACATTAGGAAGCCATGTTTAGAGCAAGCAAACAACATTCTACAGGAACATATCATAGCAATACAAGGCATGGCATGAATCTACTAAATTCATAGATCAAAATGTTGTAAATATGCCCTAGAGGCAATAATAAATTGGTTATTATTATATTTCCTTGTTCATGATAATCGTTTATTATCCATGCTAGAATTGTATTGATAGGAAACTCAGATACATGTGTGGATACATAGACAACACCATGTCCCTAGTAAGCCTCTAGTTGACTAGATCGTTGATCAATAGATGGTTACGATTCCCTGACCATGGACATTGGATGTCGTTGATAACGGGATCACATCATTAGGAGAATGATGTGATGGACAAGACCCAATCCTAAGCCTAGCACAAGATCATGTAGTTTGTATGCTAAAGCTTTTCTAATGTCAAGTATCATTTCCTTAGACCATGAGACTGTGCAACTCCCGGATACCGTAGGAGTGCTTTGGGTGTGCCAAATGTCACAACTTAATTGGGTGGCTATAAAGGTACACTACAGGGATCTCCGAAAGTGTCTGTTGGGTTGGCACGAATCGAGACTGGGATTTGTCACTCCGTGTAAACGGAGAGGTATCTCTGGGCCCACTCGGTAGGACATCATCATAATGTGCACAATGTGACCAAGGAGTTGATCACGGGATGATGTGTTACGGAACGACTAAAGAGACTTGCCGGTAATGAGATTGAACAAGGTATCGGGATACCGACGATCGAATCTCGGGCAAGTATCGTACCGATAGACAAAGGGAATTGTATACGGGATTGATTAAGTCCTTGACACTCGTGGTTCATCCGATGAGATCATCGTGGAGCACGTGGGAGCCAGCATGGGTATCCAGATCCCGCTGTTGGTTATTGACCGGAGAGGTGTCTCGGTCATGTCTGCATGTTTCCTGAACCCGTAGGGTCTACACACTTAAGGTTCGATGACGCTAGGGTTATAGGGAAAGTATGTACACGGTTACCGAATGTTGTTCAGAGTCCCGGATGAGATCCCGGACGTCACGAGGAGTTCCGGAATGGTCCGGAGGTAAAGATTTATATATGGGAAGTCATGTTTTGGTCGCCGGAAAAGTTTCGGGTTTTATCGGTAATGTACTGGGACCACCGGGAGGGTCCTGGTGGTCCACCAAGTGGGGCCACCAGCCTTGGAGGGCTGCATGGGCCAAGTGTGGGAGGGGACCAGCCCTAGGTGGGCTGGTGCGCCCCCCACCAAGGCCCAAGGCGCAAGGGAGAGTGGAAGGGGGCAAACCCTAGGCTCAGATGGGCCTAAGGCCCACCTAGTGGTGCGCCCCCCTCTCTCCCCCCTTGGCCGCCCCCCTAGATGGGATCTAGGGCTGGCTGCCACCCCTAGGGGTGGAAACCTAGGTGGGGGCACAGCCCCTCCCCTCCCCCTATATATACTTGAGGTTTTGGGCTGCCAGAGACACGATTGAATCTCCCTGTTGGTGCAGCCCTACCCCTCTTCCTCCTCGTCTCTCGTAGTGCTTGGCGAAGCCCTGCTGGAGTCCTACACTCCTCCACCACCACCATGCCGTCGTGCTTCTATTGGATGGAGTCTTCCCCAACCTCTCCTTCTCCCCTTGCTGGATCAAGGCGTAGGAGACGTCACCGGGTTGTACGTGCGTTGAACACGGAGGTGCCATCCGTTCGGCACTAGGATCATCAGTGATTTGGATCACGACGAGTACGACTCCATCAACCCCGTTCACTTGAACGCTTCCGCTTTGCGATCTACAAGGGTATGTAGATGCACTCTCCTTCCCTCGTTGCTAGATTACTCCATAGATTGATCTTGGTGATGCGTAGAAAATTTCGAATTTCTGCTACGTTTCCCCAAAAGTGGTATCAGAGCTAGGTCTATGCATAGTTTCTATGCACGAGTAGAACACAAATTAGTTGTGGGCGTTGATTTTGTTCAATATGCTTACCGTTACTAGTCCAATCTTGATTCGGCGGCATTGTGGGATGAAGCGGCCCGTACCGACCTTACACGTACTCTTACGTGAGATTGATTCCACCGACTGACATGCACTAGTTGCATAAGGTGGCTAGCGGGTGTCTGTCTCTCCCACTTTAGTCAGATTGGATTCAATGAAAAGGGTCCTTATGAAGGGTAAATAGCAATTGGCATATCACATTGTGGTTTTTGCGTAGGTAAGAAACGTTCTTGCAAGAAACCCATAGCAGCCACGTAAAACATGCAAACAACAATTAGAGGACGTCTAACTTGTTTTTGCAGGGTATGCTATGTGATGTGATATGGCCAAGAAGAATGTGATGAATGATATGTGATGTATGAGATTGATCATGTTCTTGTAATAGGAATCACGACTTGCATGTCGATGAGTATGACAACCGGCAGGAGCCATAGGAGTTGTCTTAATTTATTATGACCTGTGTGTCAACATAAACGTCATGTAATTACTTTACTGTATTGCTAAAGCGTTAGCCATAGTAGTAGAAGTAATAGATGACGAGACAACTTCAAGAAGACATGATGATGGAGATCATGATGATGGAGATCATGGTGTCATGCCAGTGACAACGATGATCATGGAGCCCCGAAGATGGAGATCAAGAGGAGCAAAATGATATTAGCCATATCATGTCACTATTTGATTGCATGTGATGTTTATCATGTTTTACATCTTATTTTCTTAGAACGACGGTAGCTTAAATAAGATGATCCCTCACTAAAATTTCAAGAGAAGTGTTCTCCCTAACTATGCACCGTTGCGAAAGTTCGTCGTTTCGAAGCACCACGTGATGATCGGGTGTGATGGATTCCTATGTTCGAATACAACGGGTGTTGACGAGCCTAGCATGTACAGACATGGCCTCGGAACACGGAAGACCGAAAGGTCGAACATGAGTCGTATAGAAGATACGATCAAGATGAAGATGTTCACCGATGATGACTAGTCTGTCTCACGTGATGATCGTACACGGCCTAGTTGACTCGGATCATGTAATCACTTAGATGACTAGAGGGATGTCTATCTGAGTGGGAGTTCATAAGATGAACTTATTTATCCTGAACATAGTCAAAAGGTCTTCACAAATTATGTCGTAGCTCGCGCTTCAATTCTACTGTTTAGATATGTTCCTAGAGAAAATTTAGTTGAAAGATGATAGTAGCAATTATGCGGACTAGGTCCGTAAACTCAGGATTGTCCTCATTGCTTCATAGAAGGCTTATGTCCTTAATGCACCGGTCAGTGTGCTGAGCCTCGAATGTTGTCTATGGATTTTGCGAACATCTGACATACACATTTTGATAACTATGTGATAGTTCAGTTAAACGGTTTAGAGTTGAGGCACCGAAGACGTTTTGAAACGTCGCGAAACATATGAGATGTTTCGAGGGCTGAAATTGGGATTTCAGGCTCGTGCCCACTTCAAGAGGTATAAGACCTCCGACGATTTTCTTAGCCTGCAAACGAAGGGAGAAAATCTCAATTGTTGAGCTTGTGCTCAGATTGTCTGAGTACAACAATCATTTGAATCGAGTGGGAGTTGATCTTCCAGATGAAATAGTGATGGTTCTCCAAAGTCACTGCCACCAAGCTACTAGAGCTTCGTGATGAACTATAACATATCATGGATAGATATGATCCTTGAGCTATTCACGACACCGCGAAAGTAGAAATCAAAAGGGAGCATCAATCGTTGATGGTTAGTAAAACCACTAGTTTCAAGAAGTGCAAGGGCAAGAAAGGGATACTTCATGGAACAACAAATCAGTTGCTGTTCTAGTGAAGAAACCCAAAGTTGAACCCAAGCCCGAGACTAAGTGCTTCTGTAATAAGGGGAACCGTCACTGAAGCAGAACCACCCTAGATACTTGGTAGATGAGAAGGCTGGCAAAGTCGACAGAAGTATATTGGATATGCATTATAATGTGTACTTTACTAGTACTCCTAGTAGCACCAGGGTATTAGATACCGGTTCGGTTGCTAAGTGTTAGTAACTCGAAACAAAAGGCTACAGAATAAACGGAGACTAGCTAAAAGGTGAGATGATGATATGTGTTGGAAGTATTTCCAAGGTTTATCAAATATCGTACACTCCCTCTACCATCGAGATTGGTATTAAAACCTAAATAATTGTTATTTGGTGTTTGCATTGAGCATAGACATGATTGGATTATGTCTATCGCAATACGGTTATTCATTTAAGGAGAATAATGGTTACTCTGTTTATTTGAATAATACCTTCAATGGTCTTGCACCTAAAATGAATGGTTTATTGAATCTCGATCGTAGTGATACACATGTTCATGCCAAAAGATATAAGATAGTAATGATAGTACCACCTACTTGTGGCACTGCCACGTAAGTCATATCGGTATAAAACGCATGAAGAAGCTCCATGTTGATGGATCTTTGGGCTCACTCGTTTTGAAAAGTTTGAGACATGCGAACCATGTCTATTGGTGTATATGCATGAAGAAACTCCATGCAAATGGACCGTTTGGACTCACTTGATTTTGAATCACTTGAGACATGCAAATCATACCACATGGGCAAGATGACTGAAAGCCTCATTTGCAGTAAAGTGGAACTAGAAAGCAACTTGTTGGAAGTAATACATTTTGATGTGTGCAGTCCAATGAGTGCTGAGGCGTGAGTGGATATCATTATGTTCTTACTTCACAGATGATTTGAGTAGATGTTGAGTATATTTACTTGATGAATGACGAGTCTGAATTATTGAAAGGTTCAAGTAATTTCAGGGTGAAGTTGAAAGATCGTCATGACAAGAGGATAAAATATCTATGATATGATCCTAGAGATGAATATCTGAATTACGAGTTTGGCACAGAATTAAGACATTGTGGAAATTGTTTCACAACTAATACAGCCTGGAACACCATAGTGTGATGGTGTGTCCGAACGTCATAACTGCACCCTATTGGATATGATGCATACCATGATGTCTCTTATTGAATTACCACGATAATTTATGGGTTAGGCATTAGAGACAACCACATTCACTTTAAATAGGGCACCACGTAATTCCGATGAGATGACAACGTATGAACTATGGTTTAGAGAAACCTAAGCTGTCATTTCTTAAAAGTTTGGGGCTGCGAGGCTTGTGTGAAAAAGTTTCAGGTTGATAAGCTCGAACCCAAAGCGGATAAAATGCACCTTCATAGGACACCCAAAACAGTTGGGTATACCTCCTAATTCAGATTCGAGAGCAATAGGGATTGTTTCCAGAATCGGGTCCTTTCTCGAGGAAAGGTTTCTCTTGAAAGAATTGAGTAGGAGGATGGTGGAGACTTCATGAGGTTATTGAACCGTCACTTCAACTAGTGTATAGCAGGGCACAAAAGTTGTTCCTGTGGCACCTACACCAATTGAAGTGGAAGCTTATGATATTGATCATGAGACTTCGGATCAAGTCACTCCCAAACCTCGTAGGACGACAAGGATGCATACTACTTCAGAGTGGTACGTAATCCTGTCTTGGAAGTCATGTTGCTAGACAACAATGAACCTACGAGCTATGGAGAAGTGATGGTGGGCCCGGATTCCGATAAATGGCTCGAGGCCATAAAATCCGAGAGAGGATCCATGTATGAAAACAAAGTGTAGACTTTGGCAGAACGGCTCGATGGTCGTAAGGCTGTTGAGTACAGATGGATTTTAAAAGGAAGACGGACAATGATGGTAAGTATCACCATTAAGAAAGCTCGACTTGTCGTTAAGATGTTTTCCGACAAGTTCAAGGAGTTGACTACGATGAGACTTTCTCACTCGTAGCGATGCTAAGAGTCCGTTGGAATTGTATTAGCAGTCACTGCATTATTTATGAAATCTTGCAGATAGGATGTCAAAAACAATGTTTCCTCACGATTTTTTGAGGAAAGGTTGTATGTGATACAACTAGAAGGTTTTAACAATCCTGAAAGATGCTAACAAGTATGAAAAGCTCTAGCAATCCTTCTAAGGACTGGAGTAACCATCTCGGAGTTGGAATATACGCTTTGATGATGATCAAAGATTTTGGGTTTATACAAAGTTTATGAGAAACTTGTATTTACAAAGAAGTGCGTGGGAGCACTATAGAATTTCCGATGAGTATATGTTGTTAACATATTGTTGATCGGAAATGATGTAGAATTTCTGGAAAGCAAGCAGAGTTATTTGAAAAGTGTTTTTCAATGGAAAACCTGGATTAGGCTACTTGAGTATTGAGCATTAAGATCTATAAGGATAGATCAAAACACTTAATAGTACTTTCAAATGAATACATACCGTGACAAGATTTTGAAGGAGTTCAAAATGGATCGGCAAAGGAGTTCTTGGCTTTGTTATAAGGTGTGAACATTGAGTAAGACTCGAAACCTGACCGCGGCAGAATAGAGAGAAAGGACGAAGGTCATCCCCTATGCTTTAGACGTAGGCTCTACAGTATGCTATGCTGTGTACTGCACCTGAAGTGTGCCTTGCCATGAGTCAGTCAAGGGGTACAAGAGTGATCCAATAATGGATCACAGGATAGCGGTCAAAGTTATCCTTAGTAACTAGTGGACTAAGGAATTTTCTCGATTATGGAGGTGGTAAAAGAGTTCGTCGTAAAAGGTTACACCGATGCAAACTTTGACACTAATCCAGATTATTCTGAGTAGTAAACTGGATTCGTATAGTAGAACAGTTATTTGGAATAGCTCCAAATAGAACGTGGTAGCTGCATTTGGGAGATGACATAGAGATTTGTAAAGCACACAAGGATCTGAAAGATTCAGACCCGTTGACTATAACATCTCTCACAAGCATAACATGATCAAACCCAGAACTCATCGAGTGTTAATCACATGGTAATGTGAACTAGATTATTGACTCTAGTAAACTCCTTGGGTGTTAGTCACATGGGGATGTGACCTTGAGTGTTAATCACATATCGATGTGAACTGGATTATTGACTCTAGTGCAAGTGGGAGACTGTTGGAAATATGCCCTAGAGGCAATAATAAATTGGTTATTATTATATTTCCTTGTTCATGATAATCGTTTATTATCCATGCTAGAATTGTATTGATAGGAAACTCAGATACATGTGTGGATACATAGACAACACCATGTCCCTAGTAAGCCTCTAGTTGACTAGCTCGTTGATCAATAGATGGTTATGGTTTCCTGACCATGGACATTGGATGTCGTTGATAACGGGATCACATCATTAGGAGAATGATGTGATAGACAAGACCCAATCCTAAGCCTAGCACAAGATCATGTAGTTCGTATGCTAAAGCTTTTCTAATGTCAAGTATCATTTCCTTAGACCATGAGATTGTGCAACTCCCGGATACCGTAGGAGTGCTTTGGGTGTGCCAAACGTCACAACGTAATTGGGTGGCTATAAAGGTACACTACAGGTATCTCCAAAAGTGTCTTTTGGATTGGCACGAATCGAGACTGGGATTTGTCACTCCGTGTAAATGGAGAGGTATCTCTGGGCCCACTCGGTAGGACATCATCATAATGTGCACAATGTGATAAAGGAGTTGATCACAGGTTGATGTGTTACAGAACGAGTAAAGAGACTTGCCGGTAACGAGATTGAACAAGGTATCGGGATACCGACGATCGAATCTCGGGCAAGTTTCGTACCGATAGACAAAGGGAATTGTATACGGGATTGATTAAGTCCTTGACATGGTGGTTCATCGTGGAGCATGTGGGAGCCAGCATGGGTATCCAGATCCCGCTGTTGGTTATTGACCGGAGAGGTGTCTCGGTCATGTCTGCATGTTTCCCGAACCCGTAGGGTCTACACACTTAAGGTTCGATGACGCTAGGGTTATAGGGAAAGTATGTACGCGGTTACCAAATGTTGTTCAGAGTCCCGGATGAGATCCCGGACGTCACGAGGAGTTCCGAAATGGTCCGGAGGTAAAGATTTATATATGGGAAGTCATGTTTTGGTCGCCGGAAAAGTTTCGGGTTTTATCGGTAATGTACCGGGACCACCGGGAGGGTCCTGGTGGTCCACCAAGTGGGGCCACCAGCCTTGGAGGGCTGCATGGGCCAAGTGTGGGAGGGGACCAGCCCTAGGTGGGCTGGTGCGCCCCCCACCAAGGCCCAAGGCGCAAGGGAGAGTGGAAGGGGGCAAACCCTAGGCTCAGATGGGCCTAAGGCCCACCTAGTGGTGCGCCCCCCTCTCTCCTCCCTTGGCCGCCCCCCTAGATGGGATCTAGGGCTGGCCGCCACCCCTAGGGGTGGAAACCTAGGTGGGGGCGCAGCCCCTCCCCTCCCCCTATATATACTTGAGGTTTTGGGCTGCCAGAGACACGATTGAATCTCCCTGTTGGTGCAGCCCTACCCCTCTTCCTCCTCATCTCTCGTAGTGCTTGGCGAAGCCCTACTAGAGTCCCGCTCTCCTCCACCACCACCACGCCGTCGTGCTGCTATTGGATGGAGTCTTCCCCAACCTCTCCTTCTCCCCTTGCTGGATCAAGGCGTAGGAGACGTCACCGTGCTGTACGTGCGTTGAACACAGAGGTGCCGTCCGTTCGGCACTAGGATCATCGGTGATTTGGATCACGACGAGTACGACTCCATCAACCCCGTTCACTTGAACGCTTCCGCTTTGCGATCTACAAGGGTATGTAGATGCACTCTCCTTCCTCGTTGCTAGATTACTCCATAGATTGATCTTGGTGATGCGTAGAAAATTTTGAATTTCTGCTACGTTCCCCAACACAAAAGTCTCTTACTGAACATGAGCCAAAAAGGCACAGAAGATATGGTGGCACCCATGTAAACATAGCAAGTTTTATTAACAGTTTCAGACTTAGCAGAAATCAGAGCATGGCATAAACAAAATTATGAAGGCAACTTTGCGAGCTCAAATCACTCATCACAAAGCATTTCATGACAAAACAAGCATAGAATCAGCAAGATGACATGTTAAGAAGCTAACCATGGCAAGATCAAGTTCATAGCATGCATTGATCACTAGCAACAACCATGGCAGAATTGATTAACATGTAAACAATCTGCCAGGAACATTTTATAGCAAAAGTAGAGCAAGATTAAGACAAGCTAGTGCACTCCATAATTGTAAACAGGGGTATGGATGGATAGAGCATAACCATATGTTCATAACATCCTTACTGAAGCAACTAAAAACAAGCATGGATCTCACTATAGCATCATGTTTATACGGCATCAAAATAACAGCAGGAAAATCACTTGGCAAAATCCTAAGTCCCTGAAAACAGCAATATCACGAAGCCTAGTTTGCATGCTTGTGCTAGTCACCACATAGATCACAAAAATACATGGCGAGCACCTCTATAAAGATGGCATGGCATCGTTCAAAATACATGTAGAGCTCATGCCCATATGAAGCACACATCAAATGTGGCAAAAATGACAAAACATCATAATCTGATAAGTAGCAGCAGTAGACATTTTATAGCACTCTTGCATCAACGATTAGGACATCAACTTGGACTCAAAAAACATGCCACAAAGTAATGAAATGAAGAGCAACTCTCCATGAACATTTTGAAATATCATATGCATGAAATGAAGCTACGGTCATGGAGTTATGATGCAATGAACAGGGCATGAAAAAGTCACAGAAAAAGGACTTAGTCGAAAATGAGGGGGGGTTAGACCTCAGATCTAGGGTTCTTGGCATGGTCTACGAGGATGGCCGGAGTCCGTCGGGGATGGCGGTCGGAGCTGCGGGGAGCTCACCGGAGGAGAGAGCCGGCGAGATCCAGGGCCGGGGCACCTGTCGGAGGAGGAGGCGGCGACGGGGAGCCGGGGTGGCGCGGATCTGAGGCACGGGCGTCGCGACGGAAGAGCTGCAAGGCGGCGGCTTCCCGCAGCGATGGCGGCGGCGCGAAGGCTCGACATGGGGCGGCGGCTCTTGGGGGCGGAAGGCGCGAGGGCGGCACGGCTCTCGCGTGGGGGAGCGACTCGGGCCCGGCACGGTCGCGGGCGGGCCGGCCGTGGGCCTCGCGGGCCGCGGCGGCGGGCGGCGCAGGGACAAGTGGCGAAGCCTCACTAGCTCGGGGCGGTGGCGCGAAATGTCCGGCGGGCGGCAGACATGTCCGGTGGCGCGGAGGGAGTTCGATCTAGGGTTTCGGGACCCGAATTTGAAGGAGATGTGCACATATTTATAGATAGAAAGAGGTAGGAGTGTCCAAATGGAGTGTAGTTTTTGCCCACACGATCGTGATCCGAGGACGGAGGACATGGGAGTGGTTTGGATGGGTTATTGGACCGTTTTGGAGGGGTGTTGGGCTGCAACACACAAGAGGCCTTTGCGGTTCCCCGGTTAACCGTTGGAGCATCAGACGGACTCCAAATGGCATGAAATTTGATAGGCGGTCCACCGGTGATGTACCAAGGCCACTTGGAAAATCTTGGTCCATTCCGAGAATGTTTAGCACCCACTCACGAAAAGAGACAAGAGGGGTGCACCGGTGCACGTAGGAGTGTCGGATTACAAAACGGACAACGGGGAAAATGCTCAGATGCATGAGATGAACACGTATGCAAATGCGATGCACATGATGACATGGTATGAAATGCATGACATGAACAAAATGCAAAACGAAGACAAAACCCAACCACGAAGGGAAATCTCATAACTTAAAGCCGAAAGTGGCAAGAGTTGGAGTTACAAATATGGTATGTTACATCCAGGGTGTTACAGAGATCGACCGGCATCCATGGATATGTGTAGCAGAGGAATAAGGTTGGGAGAAACACAAAGGTAGAGCGTCAGAGGGTTGGTGATGGAGTGGCGTCTCACAAATGGTGGGAGAGGCCTGCTAGACAAACGAAGGGTACGAGTGCAATATCAATAAGAGAGGGCAAGGGATGTCTGTCTATCTATGCACGTGCGTGTGAGAGACGGGTCGGGAGGTATGCAAGGATGATGAGGGGACGATATGGTTGTGGTAAGAAAACGTAACTACATAGGAAGATCAACCGTCGTGTGTCCGAGAAAGGGAGAGATATAACTAGTGAGGTAAGTTTGCATGGGGAAAACGAACTATAGTCAACCTAGCTATATGTAGGGAGATCGGTACGTATACGCATGCATGTGTTAGAAGCAAATAAGGTTTGGAGAGACAGACAGGGGGGAGGGGTGCAGCTGGGAGGTGATGCAAGAGGCCTACCATGTCAAGGGGGGAGGAGTGTGCGAGTATGAGATCGATGAATAGAGGGACAGGAGTGTGCACCTGCGTGGAACCGTATTCGACATAGGGGCATGGACGGTGAGAAGAGAAGAGGGGAACTACGTGTTTGTGGTAGGCACATGTCACAGCCCCAGATCAGCCCTTGTTTGTTTTTGCTTTAGCATCCATGCAACATGTTTAAATTTTATGAAATTTGAAATGGGGATGACCAAGCCCTAGCACCAAAGCATTGCAAATAGGTTCAACTTCAAAATATTTTCAAAGAACCCAAATTGGTTTGCAAAAATGTTCATGATTACTGGAAAAGGGTGAAAACCATATCCAAAGATGATGGATATTTTTCCAAGACATTTTTGGATTTTTGATTAAACCATATTGTATTTGAATTGGGGCATTTAAATACTGTTAATATTTTTAAATGCTCCAACAATTCTGAAAATAGTTGAGGGCCTCTGTAATAATTCAGTTATTGTCCACAATTATTCTCAAGATTTATAAAAAATGATTTAGTGTCTAAAACTAAATCAAAACAAACTACAGAAAATAGAAATAGAAAAGAGGAAATAAAAGAAAGGGAGAGAAGGCCACCAGGCCACCTACCTAACTTACCTGGCCCAGCACGGCCCAGCCCATCTCCACTCCCCCTGTCGCCTTCCTCCTCTGCCAGGAGGACGGGCACGCGCCCGGCGCGCGCGGCCACGCGCCCCGGCCACCTCCTGCTTCCCGGCCACCTCCTGTTTCTCCGGCCCTCCTAGACGATGCCACGGAGATGCCCCCGACCCCTCGACCCTCTCTCACTCTCCCGTGTCTCACCCTCCGTCCCTATCCCCCTCTGGCCCCTCTCACTCCCGCGACCGAACGGAGCTCGCCGCCACCGCTCACTGCTGCCATGGCCACAGCCACTGCCCCGCCTTGCCGTTGCGCCCAGAGGCTCCGCCTCGACCCCCTCTTCCTCCCCACTGAGCCATGAGGTCCCGGACACGCTGCAACGCCGCCACCATCGCCGTTTCCATCGCCGGCCGCCGAGGATCTTCACCGTCGATTCGCCGCCGTCTCCGCTTCCCCGAGCTCGTCATCTACCTCATCCGAACCACCGTGAGCTCCTGCACGTTTTGCCCCTAACCCCGTGGCTTGCCGCTCGCCGTAGCCGCCATTTCATAGCTGGCCGTAGCACGCCGCCGTCTGAGCTCGTCGCCAGCGTAGCTCCGGTGACCATTTGGTCACCCTGGCGTGCCTAACTCGCTCCCCGCACCGCGTAGCGCTCTGCTAGCCTCTCACCTTGCTCGTTTGCACACCGTAGCACTAACTCGCCCGAACCCGTAGCTCCGGCCGCCGCCGTTCTGGTCACCGCCGTCGACCCCGGCCTCCCTGTGCCCAGCTGCGTGCGCCCCTAGACGCGCGGGAGCATGGGCTCCCTCCTGGTGCCCTCAGGGTGCCCAACCGCAGCCTGTAGCGCCGCCCCGACCAACTCCGGCGAGTTCCCGCCGCTGTTGTGGTCGCCGGCGTCACCTGCTGACGTGGCGCCGGTTAATTAGTGCCCTGCCATGTGGGCCCCTGCGCTTAATTAGGTTAATATAATTATTCTGTTAAATTAGTGTTAGTCTCGTGGACCCCACGTGTCAGCTTTGACTCTGGCCCAGTCATCGTTGACCGGTCCCACCTGTCATTCACTCAATCCAGACCTGAGTCACTGACCAGTGGGCCCCACTGGTCAGGTTTGACCAGCAGCAGCGTCTTTTGACCTGTTGACGTCATAGTGACGCAATGCTGACGCAATAAGTATTTTCTGGATTTATTTTTATTCAGGAAATTCCAGAAAATAGTATAAACTTCTAAAAATCATAGAAATTCAACCGTAACTCCAATGGAAATAAGTTATATATGAAAAATGATCAGAAAAATATGAAGAATCTGTTTATGCCATGATCATGCATGTTTGAACAAGTTAACCTCACTGAATATGACAAATGATGATTAGGGCAAATTATGAAATAACATTTGGAGTTGGAATTTGACCTTGTTCGAGTTCCACTTCAATTAACTTGGCTAGATATTGCATTAGGTGAATTCAGTACCTTAACATGACATGTCATTCATGAGAATGTGCATTGCATTAATTGTGTTCTTCCTTGTTTGCCGGTGTTTGTTCCCTCTCAGTAGACGACATACCGACGATAAATTCGATGACACCGATGAAGAACTATATTATCTTCAGAAGTGCCAGGCAAGCAAAACCCCCTTGTTCATTCTGATACAATCCTACTCTCTCGCTCCTGCTCTCTTTAATGCATTAGGACAACACCGACTCATCTGTTACTTGCTGTGGTAGCTGAACCCCTTTATCCTCTGCATGACCTGTCATTGCCACAGTAAATAGATGAAACCCACTAGCATGAGTAGGAGTTGTTTGAGCCCTGTTGTGCCTACTCATTCATGTTTGTTTGTCATGCCTGCTACTGCTTAGAGTTGAGTCAGGTCTGATTCATCGGGGATGAATCAGAGGCGTGTGAACCTGTCCTACTGTGTGTGAGCTAAGTGTGTGAATACGATTTGGTAAAGGTAGCGGTGAGAGGCCATGTAGGAGTACATGGTGGGTTGTCTTATTGCAGCCGTCCTCAGGAACTGAGTTCTGTGTTTGTGATCCATGATTCAGCTACTACCACGCATTGGGCCCGAAACCAATGGACCCTCTCGGCTTCTTAATCACCCTTGTCCTCTGTCCAGGAGTTGCAAGTAGTTTCTGGTGTTTGTAGTATGCTGGAGGCCGTGCGCAGCGCTGACCGTAGGGGTGGGCTGTGATGCGGTAGGCACGTGGCCGGGTAAACCGGGCGCCCGTTTGGTGTCACGGAACCCTGCTCACATCGTTTGGGGCTGTGAGCGAAACTCCGGCCGGATCTCCTCATGGATGGAACCCGAATAGGCGATAAACCTGGACAAGAGACTTGAGTGTTTAGGCAGGCCGTGGCCGACACCCACGTTGGGCTTCCGCTTGAAGGTTGCCGAGTACATGTCGTGTAAACGGCGGTAAGTGGTGAGAGCGTGTGTGAAGAAGTACACCCCTGCAGGGTTAACATCATCTATTCGAATAGCCGTGTCCGCGGAAAAGGACTTCTGGGTTGCTTATATCAGTTCATAGACAAGTGAAAGTGGATACTCTAAAATACGCAAGATAAGCGTGAGTGCTATGGATGGCGTTCTCGTAGGGAGACGGGAGCGGATCCATAGTGGTGTATTGATATGGTGAATATGTGGACTCATGTGCGCCACCTCAAAAGAGTTACTTGCAGTCGTAGTTTAGGTTAGCCACCAAGTCAAAGCTGGCTTGCTGCAGTTAAACCCCACCATCCCCTTTGTTGAAAATGATGCATATGTAGTTAGTTCTGATGTAAGTCTTGCTGGGTACATTTGTACTCACGTTTGCCTATTTTATGTTTTTGCAGAGAGACTTCAGTCTCGCTAGTAGTTCCGCGTGGACTTCGGCGTTTAGCTTGTTACCTCAGCTACGATCTTGTGCCCTCGGCAGGATCTGGTAGATAGTCAGGCTTCTCAGCCTTTTTCATTTATAGATGTCTGTACTCATACATGATAGCTTCCGCTTGTGCTTTGATTTGTATGCTCTGAATGTTGGGTCGTGAGACCCCCTGTTTGTAATATCTCGCTCCTCGGAGCCTATTGATTAAATACTTGTGTCGTAGAGTCATGTTGTGATGCCATGTTGTACTTGCACATATCGAGCATATTGTGTGTATGTTATTGAAATGCTTGGTATGTGTGGGATCTGACTATCTAGTTGTTTATCCTTAGTAGCCCCTCTTACCGGGAAATGTCTCCTAGTGTTTCCACCGAGCCAGGGTAGCTTGCTACTGCTCTGGAACACTTAGGCTGGCCGGCATGTGTCCTTCTTCGTTCCTGTGTCTGTCCCTTCAGGGAAATGTCACGCGATGAATACCGGAGTCCTATTAGCCCGCTACAGCCCGGTTCACCGGAGTCCTGCTAGCCCAGTGCTACAGCCTGGATTCACTCGCTGATGACCGACACGTTCGATGCTGGGTCATGGATGCCTGTCCCTGTAAGTTTGTGCCACTTTGGGTTTACGACTAGCCATGTCAGCCGGGGCTCCTTATCATATGGATGCTAGCGACACTATCATATATGTGTGCCAAAAGACGCAAACGGTCCCGGGCAAAGGTAAGGCGACACCCGTGGAAATACCGTGCGTGAGGCCGCAAAGTGATATGAGGTGTTACAGGCTAGATCGATGTGGCATTGAGTCGGGGTCCTGACAGCGTTGGTATCAGAGCTTGACTGCCTGTAGGTTTACCGAGCCAAACTGGTCGAAGTTGAGTCTAGAAATTCTTTAGTTATATAAGGGAATTGATTGTGGGATGGAACGTAAGGCTCTTTTTACTCCTTATACCTCATGCCCTTCTGATCTGAGTCATCTTATCTTTCCTACGGGGATTAAGAACTAGGCTATCTCTTCTTTCTATCAGGATCACGTGTTTCTAATCCGTAGACTTATAGATTGTTGGACTTAAGCCTCGTTTCAGTTCCTATTACTTCCGTATGTTAACTGTTGATCTCCAAACCTTGATATTGTGCTTCTGAGTGGTTATGCCACCCTTTTGTGAATGTCTCAAATCTTTTCTGAGCATTTACAGCCGTTATGCTGTCCGAGTCATCTCAGGTTTCTAAATAGTTTGAAGCAATTTGCAAATTCCTTCCTCCCGTTTCGATGTTCCTTTGGGCCAGATTAACCACACTAATCGGTGAGTTGAGGTACTTTATTGCCTTGACATATATGTTGGAGTTATTGTTATGACCCTAGGTGTCTCAGGGAATCATCTAGTAGTCTAGCCATGTTTTGTGTCCCAGTGTGAAGATTCTGGCCTTTATTCTCGGAAGCATCCCGTGATGCTACTTAGTAGTAGGTATTCTACTCCTTGGGTTTTCGAACCAAGATTCACCCTACCTACATCATGCTGATAGTGTTGCTAGTTCCTTTAGGATATTAGTAACCTTTGCGATAGTTCTTGAAGTCCGTGGTATCTTCTTCTTCCAAATACCATGAATTAATTATGGCAGAAGTTCCTCGTTGAACTGAACGATCACAACCAGAATGCTCTTGATGAGTTCTCCATTATATATTGTGACTCTGCCAGCTCAACCTTTCTGCATGGGTTATCCGGGAGAATTATGTTGAACCTGGTTCGACAAACTAATCTATGCATCCACAACTCAGAAAGTTATATGTTCCTTTGAGTTGTCCCTCTTTAGTTGTCTACTGACCTTCGTCTATCAATTGATAGTCAAGAGTATGCGTGCATTCGTTCATCGATGCCTATTATTCTTGTGGTCCGTCAAGCCATTCTATCCGGAATGACTAGGAGAAACAAACTCCAGTACCTCTTCCATATCCAGGATTGGCTCAAAGAAGTTGTGCTCCGCAGATCAAATTGCTAATCCAGCTTTTGTTCTGTTCTACCCTGAAGTATTACCATCTTTATATCGGGATTGTTATAGGAATTGCACACCATCCTATGAACTCTTGGTATAGTGATACTTCTTGCCATCATTGTTCATTCCTCGGTTCCTGTGTTATTGTAACCAGAATGCCGACAAGTGAATCGTGGCGTGTGAAATCAATACTGCTAGCAACTCTGTTGCTTGGTAGTTAAATGGACGATAACCTCATTCCTAGCATATTGATTATTGAATCGTCACCCTAAGACTGATCGTGCTATCTAGTTCTTATTTCGGTGCACCCTTCGATTGATGAGTTAGGATCTTGTCAAGTCCTCACTCATTTGATCATATCGTCTTGCCCTTAAAAGCGAGATTGTTCTCGAGCTTAGTAACATACCGGTAGTTCGTGATTTTCTGAATGTCTTCTCGGAAGTATCACCAGGTCGTCACCTGACCGTTATGTTGAGCTCGTGATCAAGTTGGTTTCTTATGAACCACCTTCTCTCCAAGAATCGGTGTTAGATATCCCTGAGCTAGTTGGTTAAGCTAGACAACAAATTGGAGAGTTGGAAGATAAAAGCTTGCCTGGCTTAGTTCGTTCCAAAGGGATATCCTGTTGGAAATATGCCCTAGAGGCAATAATAAAAGTATTATTATATTTCATTGTTCATGATAATTGTCTTTTATTCATGCTATAACTGTATTATCCGGAAATCGTAATACACGTGTGAATACATAGACCTCAATATGTCCCTAGTGAGCCTCTAGTTGACTAGCTCGTTGTGATCAACAGATAGTCATGATTTCCTGGCTATGGACATTGGATGTCGTTGATAACGGGATCACATCATGAGGAGAATGATGTGATGGACAAGACCCAATCCTAAGCATAGCACAAAGGTCGTTTAGTTCGTTTGCTAGTGCTTTGCCAATGTCAAGTATCTCTTCCTTAGACCATGAGATCGTGTAACTCCCGGATACCGTAGGAGTGCCTTGGGTGTATCAAACGTCACAACGTAACTGGGTGACTATAAAGGTGCATTACAGGTATCTCCGAAAGTAGCTGTTGGGTTGACACGGATCGAGACTGGGATTTGTCACTCCGTATGACGGAGAGGTATCTCTGGGCCCACTCGGTAATGCATCATCATAATGAGCTCAAGGTGACCAAAGTGTTGGCCACGAGATCATGCATTACGGTACGAGTAAAGTGACTTGCCGGTAACGAGACTGAACAAGGTATTGGGATACCGACGATCGAGTCTCGGGCAAGTAACGTACCGATTGACAAAGGGAATTGTATACAGGGTTTGATCGAATCCTCGACATCGTGGTTCATCCGATGACAACATCGAGAAGCATGTGGGAGCCAACATGGGTATCCAGATCCCGCTGTTGGTTATTGACCGGAGAACGTCTCGGTCATGTCTACATGTCTCCCGAACCCGTAGGGTCTACACACTTAAGGTTCGATGACGCTAGGGTTATAAAGGAAGTTTGTATGTGGTTACCGAATGTTGTTCGGAGTCCCGGATGAGATCCCGGACGTCACGAGGAGTTCCGGAATGGTCCGGAGGTAAAGATTTATATATGGGAAGTCCTATTTTGGCCACCGGAAAATGTTCGGGATTTTTCGGTATTGTACCGGGAAGGTTCTAGAAGGTTCCGGAGTGGGGCCCACCTGCATGGGGGGACCCACATGAACGTGAGTAGTGGGGGAAAGGCCCCACACCCCTGGTCAAGGCGCACCAAGATCCCCCCTTAGAAGGAATAAGATCATATCCCGAAGGGATAAGATCAAGATCCCTAAAAAGGGGGGATAACAATCGGTGGGGAAGGAAATGATGGGATTTCTTTCCTCCCACCTTGGCCAACGCCCCAATGGACTTGGAGGGCAAGAAACCAGCCCCTCCACCCCTATATATAGTGGGGAGGCGCATGGGAGCTTAACACAAGCCAAGGCGCAGCCCCTCCCCTCCCCAACACCTCTCCTCCTCCGTATATGCTTGGCGAAGCCCTGTCGGAGTACTGCTGCACCAACTACACCACGCCGTCGTGCTGCCGTTGGAGCAATCTTCCTCAACCTCTCCTTCCCCCTTGCTGGATCAAGAAGGAGGAGACGTCTCCCATCCCGTACGTGTGTTGAACGCGGAGGTGCTGTCCGTTCAGCACTTGGACATCGGTGATCCGAATCACGTTCGAGTACGACTCCATCATCACCATCCCCTTGGCTAGCTTCCGCTCGTGATCTACAAGTGGTATGTAGATGCAAACTCTCTCCCTTGACTCGTTGCTTAGATGAACTCATAGATGGATCTTGGTGAAACCGTAGGAAAAATTTTAATTTTCTGCAACGTTCCCCAACAGTGGCATCATGAGCTAGGTCTATGCGTAGTTCTCTTTGCACGAGTAGAACACAATTTTGTTGTGGGCGTGGATTTTGTCATCTTACTTGCCTCTACTAGTCTTTTCTTGCTTCGGCGGTATTGTGGGATGAAGCGGCCCGGACCAACCTTACACGTACGCTTACGTGAGACCGGTTCCACCGACTGACATGCACTAGTTGCATAAGGTGGCTGGCGGGTGTCTGTCTCTCCCACTTTAGTTGGAGCGGATTCGATGAAAAGGGCCCTTATGAAGGGTAAATAGAAGTTGACAAAATCACGTTGTGGTTATTCGTAGGTAAGAAAACGTTCTTGCTAGAACCCAATTGCAGCCACGTAAAAGATGCAACAACAATTAGAGGACGTCTAACTTGTTTTTGCAGCGATTGATCATGTGATGTGATATGGCCAGAAGTTGTGATGAATGATGAATTGTGATGTATGAGATCATGTTCTTTGTAATAGGATTCACGACTTGCATGTCGATGAGTATGACAACCGGCAGGAGCCATAGGAGTTGTCTTTATTTTTTGTATGACCTGCGTGTCATTGAAGAACGCCATGTAACTCACTTTACTTTATTGCTAAACGCGTTAGCCATAGAAGTAGAAGTAGTCGTTGGCGTGACAACTTCATGAAGACACGATGATGGAGATCATGATGATGGAGATCATGGTGTCAAGCCGGTGACAAGATGATCATGGAGCCCCGAAGATGAAGATCAATGGAGCTATATGATATTGGCCATATCATGTCACAACTATATAATTGCATGTGATGTTTATTATGTTTATGCATCTTGTTTACTTAGGACGACGGTAGTAAATAAGATGATCCCTTACAAAAATTTCAAGAAGTGTTCTCCCCTAACTGTGCACCGTTGCTACAGTTCGTCGCTTCTAAGCACCACGTGATGATCGGGTGTGATGGATTCTTACGTTCACATACAACGGGTGTAAGACAGTTTTACACAGCGAAAACACTTAGGGTTAACTTGACGAGCCTAGCATGTGCAGACATGGCCTCGGAACACGGAGACCGAAAGGTCGAACACGAGTCGTATGGAAGATACGATCAACATGAGAATGTTCACCGACGATGACTAGTCCGTCTCACGTGATGATCGGACACGGCCTAGTCGACTCGGATCGTGTAACACTTAGATGACTAAAGGGATGTCTAATCTGAGTGGGAGTTCATAATTTGATTAGAACTTAATTATCATGAACTTAGTCTAAAACCTTTGCAAATATGTCTTGTAGATCAAATGGCCAACGCTCATGTCAACATGAACTTCAACGCGTTCCTAGAGAAAACCAAGCTGAAAGATGATGGCAGCAACTATACGGACTGGGTCCGGAACCTGAGGATCATCCTCATAGCTGCCAGGAAACAATATGTCCTAGAAGGACCGCTAGGTGACGCTCCCGTCCCAGAGAACCAAGACATTATGAATGCTTGGCAAACTCGCGCTGATGATTACTCCCTCGTTCAGTGCGGCATGCTTTACAGCTTAGAACCGGGGCTCCAAAAGCGTTTTGAGCATCACGGAGCATATGAGATGTTCGAAGAGCTGAAACTAGTTTTCCAAGCTCATGCCCGGGTCGAGAGATATGATGTCTCCGACAAGTTCTACAGTTGTAAGATGGAGGAAAACAGTTCTGTCAGTGAGCACATCCTGAAGATGTCTGGGTTGCACAACCGTATGACCCAGCTGAACATTAACCTCCCAGATGAGGCGGTCATTGACAGAATCCTCCAGTCGCTCCCACCAAGCTACAAGAGCTTTGTGATGAACTACAACATGCAGGGGATGGAAAAGACCATTCCTGAAGTGTTCTCGATGCTGAAGTCAGCAGAGGCTGAAATCAAGAAAGAACATCAAGTGTTGATGGTCAATAAGACCACTAAGTTCAAGAAGGGCAAGGGTAAGAAGAACTTCAAGAAGGACGGCAAGGAGGTTGCCGCGCCTGGTAAGCCAGTTACCGGGAAGAAGTCAAAGAATGGACCTAAGCCTGAGACTGAGTGCTTTTATTGCAAGGGGAAGGGTCACTGGAAGCGGAACTGCCCCAAATACTTAGCAGATAAGAAGGCCGGCAAAACCAAAGGTATATTTGATATACATGTAATTGATGTGTACCTTACCAGTACTCGTAGTAACTCCTGGGTATTTGATACCGGTGCCGTTGCTCATATTTGTAACTCACAGCAGGAGCTGCGGAATAAACGGAGACTGGCGAAGGACGAGGTGACGATGCGCGTCGGGAATGGTTCCAGAGTCGATGTGATCGCCGTCGGCACGCTGCCTCTACATTTACCTACGGGATTAGTTTTGAACCTTAATAATTGTTATTTAGTGCCAAGTTTGAGCATGAACATTGTATCTGGATCTCGTTTAATACGAGATGGCTACTCATTTAAGTCTGAGAATAATGGTTGTTCGATTTATATGAGAGATATGTTTTATGGTCATGCTCCGATGGTCAATGGTTTATTCTTAATGAATCTCGAGCGTAATATTACACATGTTCATAGTGTAGATGCCAAAAGATGTAAAGTTGATAACGATAGTCCCACATACTTGTGGCACTGCCGCCTTGGTCACATTGGTGTCAAGCGCATGAAGAAGCTCCATGCCGATGGACTTTTAGAGTCTCTTGATTATGAATCGTTTGACACGTGCGAACCATGCCTCATGGGCAAGATGACCAAGACTCCGTTCTCCGGAACAATGGAGCGAGCAACCAACTTATTGGAAATCATACATACCGATGTGTGCGGTCCAATGAGCGTTGAGGCTCGCGGAGGATATCGTTATGTTCTCACTCTCACTGATGACTTAAGTAGATATGGGTATGTCTACTTAATGAAACACAAGTCTGAGACCTTTGAAAAGTTCAAGGAATTTCAGAATGAGGTGGAGAATCAACGTGACCGAAAGATAAAGTGCCTACGATCAGATCGTGGAGGAGAATATTTAAGTCACGAATTTGGCACACACTTAAGGAAATGTGGAATCGTTTCACAACTCACGCCGCCTGGAACACCTCAGCGAAACGGTGTGTCCGAACGTCGTAATCGCACTCTATTGGATATGGTGCGGTCTATGATGTCTCTTACTGATTTACCGCTATCATTTTGGGGATACGCTCTAGAGACAGCTACATTCACTTTAAATAGGGCACCGTCTAAATCCGTTGAGACGACACCGTATGAATTATGGTTTGGGAAGAAACCTAAGCTGTCGTTTCTAAAAGTTTGGGGATGCGATGCTTATGTCAAGAAACTTCAACCTGAAAAGCTCGAACCCAAGTCGGAAAAATGCGTCTTCATAGGATACCCTAAGGAAACTGTCGGGTATACCTTCTACTTAAGATCCGAGGGCAAAATCTTTGTTGCCAAGAACGGATGCTTTCTGGAAAAAGAGTTTCTCTCGAAAGAAGTAAGTGGGAGGAAAGTAGAACTCGATGAAGTACTACCTCTCGAACGGGAAAGTGGTGCAGCTCAGGAAAATGTTCCTGTGATGCCCACACCAACTGAAGAGGAAACCAATGATGATGATCAAGGTACTTCGGATCAAGTTGCTACTGAACTTCGTAGGTCCACAAGGACACGTTCCGCACCAGAGTGGTACGGCAACCCCGTCCTGGAAATCATGTTGTTAGACAACGGTGAACCTTCGAACTATGAAGAAGCGATGGCGGGCCCAGATTCCAACAAATGGCTTGAAGCCATGAAATCCGAGATAGAATCCATGTATGAAAACAAAGTATGGACTTTGACAGACTTGCCCGATGATCGGCGAGCGATAGAAAACAAATGGATCTTTAAGAAGAAGACAGACGCGGATGGTAATGTCACCATCTATAAAGCTCGACTTGTCGCTAAGGGTTATCGACAGGTTCAAGGGATTGACTACGACGAGACATTCTCTCCCGTAGCGAAGCTAAAGTCCGTCCGAATCATGTTAGCAATTGCCGCATACTATGATTATGAGATATGGCAGATGGACGTCAAAACAGCATTCCTTAACGGGCATCTTAAGGAAGAACTGTATATGATGCAGCCGGAAGGTTTTGTCGATCCTAAGAACGCTAACAAAGTATGCAAGCTCCAGCGATCCATTTATGGGCTGGTGCAAGCATCTCGGAGTTGGAATATTCGCTTTGATGAGATGATCAAAGCGTTTGGGTTTATGCAGACTTATGGAGAAGCCTGCGTTTACAAGAAAGTGAGTGGGAGCTCTGTAGCATTTCTCATATTATATGTAGATGACATACTCTTGATGGGAAATAATATAGAATTTCTGGACAGCATTAAGGCCTACTTGAATAAGTGTTTTTCAATGAAGGACCTTGGAGAAGCTGCTTACATATTAGGCATCAAGATCTATAGAGATAGATCGAGACGCCTCATAGGTCTTTCACAAAGCACATACCTTGATAAGATTTTGAAGAGGTTCAAAATGGATCAGTCCAAGAAGGGGTTCTTGCCTATGTTACAAGGTGTGAGATTGAGCTCGGCTCAGTCACCGACCACGGCAAAAGATAAAGAAGAGATGAGTGTCATCCCCTATGCTTCAGCCATAGGATCTATTATGTATGCCATGCTGTGTACCAGACCTGATGTAAACCTTGCCGTGAGTTTGGTAGCTAGATACCAAAGTAATCCCGGCAAGGAACACTGGACAGCAGTCAAGAATATCCTGAAGTACCTGAAAAGGACAAAGGACATGTTTCTCGTTTATGGAGGAGACGAAGAGCTTGTCGTAAAGGGTTACGTCGACGCTAGCTTCGACTCAGATCCGGATGACTCTAAGTCACAAACCGGATACGTGTATATGTTGAATGGTGGAGCAGTAAGCTGGTGCAGCTGCAAGCAGAGCGTCGTGGCGGGATCTACGTGTGAAGCGGAGTACATGGCAGCCTCGGAGGCAGCGCATGAAGCGATTTGGGTGAAGGAGTTCATCACCGACCTAGGAGTCATACCCAATGCGTCGGGGCCAATCAAACTCTTCTGTGACAACACTGGAGCTATTGCCCTTGCCAAGGAGCCCAGGTTTCACAAGAAGACCAGGCACATCAAGCGTCGTTTCAACTCCATCCGTGAAAATGTTCAAGATGGAGACATAGAAATTTGCAAAGTACATACGGATCTGAATGTCGCAGATCCGTTGACTAAACCTCTCTCGCGAGCTAAACATGATCAACACCAGAACTCTATGGGTGTTCGATTCATCACAATGTAACTAGATTGGTGACTCTAGTGCAAGTGGGAGACTGTTGGAAATATGCCCTAGAGGCAATAATAAAAGTATTATTATATTTCATTGTTCATGATAATTGTCTTTTATTCATGCTATAACTGTATTATCCGGAAATCGTAATACACGTGTGAATACATAGACCTCAATATGTCCCTAGTGAGCCTCTAGTTGACTAGCTCGTTGTGATCAACAGATAGTCATGATTTCCTGGCTATGGACATTGGATGTCGTTGATAACGGGATCACATCATTAGGAGAATGATGTGATGGACAAGACCCAATCCTAAGCATAGCACAAAGGTCGTTTAGTTCGTTTGCTAGAGCTTTGCCAATGTCAAGTATCTCTTCCTTAGACCATGAGATCGTGTAACTCCCGGATACCGTAGGAGTGCCTTGGGTGTATCAAACGTCACAACGTAACTGGGTGACTATAAAGGTGCATTACAGGTATCTCCGAAAGTAGCTGTTGGGTTGACACGGATCGAGACTGGGATTTGTCACTCCGTATGACGGAGAGGTATCTCTGGGCCCACTCGGTAATGCATCATCATAATGAGCTCAAGGTGACCAAAGTGTTGGCCACGAGATCATGCATTACGGTACGAGTAAAGTGACTTGCCGGTAACGAGACTGAACAAGGTATTGGGATACCGACGATCGAGTCTCGGGCAAGTAACGTACCGATTGACAAAGGGAATTGTATACAGGGTTTGATCGAATCCTCGACATCGTGGTTCATCCGATGACAACATCGAGAAGCATGTGGGAGCCAACATGGGTATCCAGATCCCGCTGTTGGTTATTGACCGGAGAACGTCTCGGTCATGTCTACATGTCTCCCGAACCCGTAGGGTCTACACACTTAAGGTTCGATGACGCTAGGGTTATAAAGGAAGTTTGTATGTGGTTACCGAATGTTGTTCGGAGTCCCGGATGAGATCCCGGACGTCACGAGGAGTTCCGGAATGGTCCGGAGGTAAAGATTTATATATGGGAAGTCCTATTTTGGCCACCGGAAAATGTTCGGGATTTTTCGGTATTGTACCGGGAAGGTTCTAGAAGGTTCCGGAGTGGGGCCCACCTGCATGGGGGGACCCACATGAACGTGAGTAGTGGGGGAAAGGCCCCACACCCCTGGTCAAGGCGCACCAAGATCCCCCCTTAGAAGGAATAAGATCATATCCCGAAGGGATAAGATCAAGATCCCTAAAAAGGGGGGATAACAATCGGTGGGGAAGGAAATGATGGGATTTCTTTCCTCCCACCTTGGCCAACGCCCCAATGGACTTGGAGGGCAAGAAACCAGCCCCTCCACCCCTATATATAGTGGGGAGGCGCATGGGAGCTTAACACAAGCCAAGGCGCAGCCCCTCCCCTCCCCAACACCTCTCCTCCTCCGTATATGCTTGGCGAAGCCCTGTCGGAGTACTGCTGCACCAACTACACCACGCCGTCGTGCTGCCGTTGGAGCAATCTTCCTCAACCTCTCCTTCCCCCTTGCTGGATCAAGAAGGAGGAGACGTCTCCCATCCCGTACGTGTGTTGAACGCGGAGGTGTTGTCCGTTCAGCACATGGACATCGGTGATCCGAATCACTTTCGAGTACGACTCCATCATCACCATCCCCTTGGCTAGCTTCCGCTCGTGATCTACAAGTGGTATGTAGATGCAAACTCTCTCCCTTGACTCGTTGCTTAGATGAACTCATAGATGGATCTTGGTGAAACCGTAGGAAAAATTTTAATTTTCTGCAACGTTCCCCAACATATCCTTGTGTAGTGTGTGTTGAAGAAAGATGATATCTTCATCGATTGGTTCCTGTGATCAGTTGTTGGACCTATTGTCTTATCAATCCTTTGATTTGAGTGTGGGCCATCGTCAAGTCAAATCAGTACCAACGATGCTCGTAATGTTGTCTTACTCGTGGTTGATCCCTCGAGCATACACCATTATATCTTTTGGGTCTGACCAATGCTATCACCGTGTTCGCATGATGGTGGAAGTCCAGTGATAAGGAAACCCAGATGAATTGCTTTTGAGCCCATCGACAACATCATTGTCTCCTCCATGATTTTGTTGAACATTAAGCTAGTGTTGGAAACTTTTGAAAGCATTTTCTTCATGCTAGCTCATGAAGTACTTGTTTGATGAAAGGAGTGACTTCCTCTTATACACGTGCATTTGGTGAAAGTTGCCACCGTGAATTTGAGAAAGTTAGTTTTGCTTCCTCTGGAATCATCCCAAATCAGTCATGCACACGTGCGAAGTATTCTGTGGTATGGAGACTTGCAACCTTCATTCCATATGTGTCCCGAGCACACCAAGCCACTGATTGATTTGTTCAAGGAGAAGGAGTTCCTTCATAAGAGCTAATCCAGACTTATGTAAGGACTTCGATACCCTCGTTGATGGTTCCCCCTCCTGAACTCGGTAGTGTTTTATTATAAGACTACTTTGTGGTCATGCTTGTCTGGGACAACGTGTTCACATGTTTGTAGCAGAACCAGCTCATGTTTTGGAGCTTACTATCATGGTTCATTTCCCGAGAATCTCGCAACGTCATCTCGTCGATTTGTGTTGCAAACTTTCGTTTTTCTTCCTAGACTCGATGAGTCTGGAATATCCTGACACCAACCAGATCTGAATCTCAAGCAGATGTGATGGTTGGAACATTTCCCAAGAACTATAATATTGGCCCCTCGATAACCGGTAAGGTGGATGTCGTGGCCAACACACCCAACCGGAAGACCTATTATTGTAGTATCTTGATTGAGGAAGTTGGGCACCTTCCCATAAGGACTTCGTAGGATTTACTCCCTAGTTGTGCCTTATGATTTTTGTGCTCCCGAAGTCCGACCTTTTTACTTGATGTTCTAGATATCAAACCATAATTATCGATGGGTTACGCTAGTACATCAAGGAGAACATCAGAAGCGGAGTGCTAAATGTCTCTCGGTCGATCATCCAGATTTTATTTCCTTGGCCCCGCCAAGGGTGAAATCTGAGAAGGGTTATCTTCCTTGGCATCTGCATCTTCCACCGGTATTCACCATGGTAGTATGATGTGTTGCCAGGATCCTTGACACGGATGTTGGTAAAACCTTGATGAATATGGAAATGCTCAAGTTCTTGAGAGCACGCACAAGTGCTACGTGTTATCACCGGCACTAACTGGGATTGCCCCAGATTTCCTCGGTTATGCTATAACCATTCCAATAGTGGAATAACTCTCTATTGTTGGGTTCTTCCCCAGTTACCAGAATCATTCCCAGCATTTGCATTTTGTTCCCAGCTTGCACCGCCAATGTGCCATTCTACCACGGGTCTCTTCCATTTCCGGTGGTAAGCAAATTCATCCATTACGTTGTCTTCAACAAGGTAATCCACATCATCCAAGTCCGAGTATGCCATTCTACCGACCCCCTCCAAACGATCGCTCGAGAATTGCCTTAGGCTGGTTTAAAGAGTTTCAATGATCTTTGAATCAAAGGTAATTCTTTTTGCTACTTAAGGGGATATATCTACGAGTCACGATTCCTAAGGTGTCTCGTTGTGGTATCATGGCAACTCAACTCCTCGCTACATTGACAATCGTCTACCACCTTTTTAAATGTGAAATTATTGTCTACCTAGTGAACCCTCATCATCTGTTCCACTCCATCCTTCTAGAGGTGTGCTTCGTCTCTCAGCTCGAGAGATGTTGCTACGTCACATTCTGCGAGTTGATCCTAAGTTGTTCGACCTTCGAGAAGAACGATTCTTTTAGGGTCTTTCATTTCCTCTCGTTGTCATGTTAGTTGGAGTTCTCAAGGCAAGACTTCGAGACAATGATGGTGGACGAATCAACGTCCATTTGAAGTGCAACTGGATCGTGAAGATTGTACTAGTTTGCGTTCCCCCTTCACCTTACCCTACGCTTGAATCTCGGGATGAGATTTTTGTTTAGTGGGGGTGAGCTGTCACAGCCCCAGATCAGCCCTTGTTTGTTTTTGCTTTAGCATCCATGCAACATGTTTAAATTTTATGAAATTTGAAATGCGGATGACCAAGCCCTAGCACCAAAGCATTGCAAATAGGTTCAACTTCAAAATATTTTCAAAGAACCCAAATTGGTTTGCAAAAATGTTCATGATTACTGGAAAAGGGTGAAAACCATATCCAGAGATGATGGATATTTTTCCAAGACATTTTTGGATTTTTGATTAAACCATATTGTATTTGAATTGGGGCATTTAAATACTATTAATATTTTTAAATGCTCCAACAATTCTGAAAATAGTTGAGGGCCTCTGTAATAATTCAGTTATTGTCCACAATTATTCTCAGGATTTATAAAAAATGATTTAGTGTCTAAAACTAAATCAAAACAAACTACAGAAAATAGAAATAGAAAAGAGGAAATAAAAGAAAGGGAGAGAAGGCCACCAGGCCACCTACCTAACTTACCTGGCCCAGCACGGCCCAGCCCATCTCCACTCCCCCTGTCGCCTTCCTCCTCTGCCAGGAGGACGGGCACGCGCCCGGCGCGCGCGGCTACGCGCCCCGGCCACCTCCTGCTTCCCGGCCACCTCCTGTTTCCCCGGCCCTCCTAGACGATGCCACGGAGACGCCCCCGACCCCTCGACCCTCTCTCACTCTCCCGTGTCTCACCCTCCGTCCCTATCCCCCTCTGGCCCCTCTCTCTCCCGCGACCGAACGGAGCTCGTCGCCGCTGCTCGCTGCTGCCATGGCCACAGCCACTGCCCCGCCTTGCCGTTGCGCCCAGAGGCTCCGCCTCGACCCCCTCTTCCTCCCCACCGAGCCACGAGGTCCCGGACACGCTGCAACGCCGCCACCATCGCCGTTTCCATCGCCGGCCGCCGAGGATCTTCATCGTCGATTCGCCGCCGTCTCCGCTTCCCCGAGCTCATCATCTAGCTCATCCGAATCACTGTGAGCTCCTGCACGTTTTGCCCCTAACCCCGTGGCTTGCCGCTCGCCGTAGCCGCCATTTCATAGCTGGCCGTAGCATGCCGCCGCCTGAGCTCGTCGCTGGCGTAGCTCCGGTGACCATTTGGTCACCCTGGCGTGCCTAACTCGCTCCCCGCACCGCGTAGCGCTCCGCTAGCCTCTCACCTCGCTCGTTTACACACCGTAGCACTAACTCGCCCGAACCCGTAGCTCCGGCCGCCGCCGTCGACCCCGGCCTCCCTGTGCCCAGCTGCGTGCGCCCCTAGACGCGCGGGAGCACGGGCTCCCTCCTAGTGCCCTCAGGGTGCCCAACCGCAGCCTGTAGCGCCGCCCCGACCAACTCCGGCGAGTTCCCGCCGCTGTTGTGGTCGCCGGCGTCACCTGCTGACGTGGCGCCGGTTAATTAGTGCTAATAACCTCGCTAAACACCCCCAGAGCCACTGCCATGTGGGCCCCTGCGCTTAATTAGGTTAATATGATTATTCTGTTAAATTAGTGTTAGTGCCGTGGACCCCACGTGTCAGCTTTGACTCTGGCCCAGTCATCGTTGATCGGTCCCACCTGTCATTCACTCAATCCAGACCTGAGTCACTGACCAGTGGGCCCCACTGGTCAGGTTTGACCAGCAGCAGCGTCTGTTGACCTGCTGACGTCATAGTGACGCAATGCTGACGCAATAAGTATTTTCTGGATTTATTTTTATTCAGGAAATTCCAGAAAATAGTATAAACTTCTAAAAATCATAGAAATTCAACCGTAACTCCAATGGAAATAAGTTATATATGAAAAATGATCAGAAAAATATGAAGAATTTGTTTATGCCATGATCATGCATGTTTGAACAAGTTAACCTCACTGAATATGACAAATGATGATTAGGGAAAATTATGAAATAACATTTGGAGTTGGAATTTGTTCTTGTTCGAGTTCCACTTCAATTAACTTGGCTAGATATTGCATTAGGTGAATTCAGTACCTTAACATGACATGTCATTCATGAGAATGTGCATTGCATTAATTGTGTTCTTCCTTGTTTGCCGGTGTTTGTTCCCTCTCAGTAGATGACATGCCGATGATGAATTCGATGACACCGATGAAGAACTATATTATCTTCAGAAGTGCCTGGCAAGCAAAACCCCCTTGTTCATTCCGATACAATCCTACTCTCTCGCTCCTGCTCTCTTTAATGCATTAGGACAACACTGATTCATCTGTTACTTGCTGCGGTAGCTGAACCCCTTTATCCTCTGCATGACCTGTCATTGCCACAGTAAATAGATGAAACCCACTAGCATGAGTAGGAGTTGTTTGAGCCCTGTTGTGCCTACTCATTCATGTTTGTTTGTCATGCCTGCTACTGCTTAGAGTTGAGTCAGGTCTGATTCATCGGGGATGAATCAGAGGCGTGTGAACCTGTCCTACTGTGTGTGAGCTAAGTGTGTGAATACGATTTGGTAAAGGTAGCGGTGAGAGGCCATGTAGGAGTACATGGTGGGTTGTCTCATTGCAGCCGTCCTCAGGAACTGAGTTCTGTGTTTGTGATCCATGATTCAGCTACTACCACGCATTGGGCCCGAAACCAATGGACCCTCTCGGCTTCTTAATCACCCTTGTCCTCTGTCCAGGAGTTGCAAGTAGTTTCTGGTGTTTGTAGTATGCTGGAGGCCGTGCGCAGCGCTGACCGTAGGGGTGGGCTGTGATGCGGTAGGCACGTGGCCGGGTAAACCGGGCGCCCGTTTGGTGTCACGGAACCCTGTTCACATCGTTTGGGGCTGTGAGCGAAACTCCGGACGGATCTCCTCATGGATGGAACCCAAATAGGCGATAAACCTGGACTAGAGACTTGAGTGTTTAGGCAGGCCGTGGCCGACACCCACGTTGGGCTTCCGCTTGAAGGTTGCCGAGTACATGTCGTGTAAACGGCGGTAAGTGGTGAGAGCGTGTGTGAAGAAGTACACCCCTGCAGGGTTAACATCATCTATTCGAATAGCCGTGTCCGCGGAAAAGGACTTCTGGGTTGCTTATATCAGTTCATAGACAAGTGAAAGTGGATACTCTAAAATACGCAAGATAAGCGTGAGTGCTATGGATGGCGTTCTCGTAGGGAGACGGGAGCGGATCCATAGTGGTGTATTGATATGGTGAATATGTGGACTCGTGTGCGCCACCTCAAAAGAGTTACTTGCAGTCGTAGTTTAGGTTAGCCACCGAGTCAAAGCTGGCTTGCTGCAGTTAAACCCCACCATCCCCTTTGTTGAAAATGATGCATATGTAGTTAGTTCTGATGTAAGTCTTGCTGGGTACATTTGTACTCACGTTTGCCTATTTTATGTTTTTGCAGAGAGACTTCAGTCTCGCTAGTAGTTCCGCGTGGACTTCGGCATTTAGCTTGTTACCTCAGCTACGATCTTGTGCCCTCGGCAGGATCTGGTAGATAGTCAGGCTTCTCAGCCTTTTTCATTTATAGATGTCTGTACTCAGACATGATAGCTTCCGCTTGTGCTTTGATTTGTATGCTCTGAATGTTGGGTCGTGAGACCCCCTGTTTGTAATATCTCGCTCCTCGGAGCCTATTGATTAAATACTTGTGTCGTAGAGTCATGTTGTGATGCCATGTTGTACTTGCACATATCGAGCATATTGTGTGTATGTTATTGAAATGCTTGGTATGTGTGGGATCTGACTATCTAGTTGTTTATCCTTAGTAGCCCCTCTTACCGGGAAATGTCTCCTAGTGTTTCCACCGAGCCAGGGTAGCTTGCTACTGCTCCGGAACACTTAGGCTGGCCGGCATGTGTCCTTCTTCGTTCCTGTGTCTGTCCCTTCGGGGAAATGTCACGCGATGAATACCGGAGTCCTGTTAGCCCGCTACAGCCCGGTTCACCGGAGTCCTGCTAGCCCAGTGCTACAGCCTGGATTCACTCGCTGATGACCGACACGTTCGATGCTGGGTCATGGATGCCTGTCCCTGTAAGTTTGTGCCACTTTGGGTTTACAACTAGCCATGTCAGCCCGGGCTCCTTATCATATGGATGCTAGCGACACTATCATATACGTGTGCCAAAAGACGCAAACGGTCCCGGGCAAAGGTAAGGCGACACCCGTGGAAATACCGTGCGTGAGGCCGCAAAGTGATATGAGGTGTTACAGGCTAGATCGATGTGGCATTGAGTCGGGGTCCTGACAGCACACTTGGCTAGAGAGGTATATCGACCGGTGTGTGCCGGAAAGAAGGAGCCGGGGGGCTACACACACCGCGGGTGAACGACCTAAAGATAAATAACGAACATGCGCGATGGAGGGAACGCTGGGGGAGGGTGAGAGGGAGGCGGGCGTGTGCATGCACGATAGAAAGTTAGCGCTAGCTAGCTACAAAGAGAAGAGGATCATGAACATGTAAAAGACGAACAAAGATCATAATTCATTATAAAAAAGTGGATACAGATACTTGAAGAAGATATCATAATGTAGAACATTAATTATAATTTGGGCTAATGTGTGGCTTTTGCAGCTCAGGGCTAAATACTTGTCATAATGTAGGGGGCGGGGCACTATACTTTGTGTGATAAACACGATGTACGTATGGAACATGGTTTAGATTATGAATATATAGTTAGTACATCAAATGCACTATTATTTGGAATCAACATCAAGTGTATTCAAAAAATTGAATTTGAGTTCATATAGTACACATAGTTCATATCTATCTCTATAGTAATCATGTGATGTGTTGTTAAGGTAATACACGAATGATGGTTGAAGTTCGCAACAATCATGATTGTAGATTCTTATTGAAATAGAGAAACGAATTCAAATTTAGTTCGAATTACAGCGGTAGTATAGACATTTGCATTGCACTAAAATGTTGGTATGAGTAGGTTACATGCATTATACAGCGAACGAAAAAATTTAATTGGACATAACATGTTGGTATGAGTAGCTTTGAATAGCATTTGTATAGTAAAACGGGACAAGACTCTATCTTTGTGTGGTGTGAATAGTTTTATTTTTTGTTTTTTTTCGTTGAGGGAAGTGCGAATTGATTTGGTACGTACAAGTACAATATTACACGTTAGGCATGTCCCTAGAATTCAACCAGCGCCTTGTTATATCCCGAAAATTTAGATATCGTGCTCGCAAAACTGGCGCCTTCACAACCCGCGCCTTGCTATCCCGAAATTACAACGCGCGCGAAAACTCCCTCCAGCTGCCAAATCCCGACACGCAAAATCCCCCTTCTAACCCTGAGCCGAAAGGGCCGCTAGTTCAAATTGGTGGGGGTACTTTTGTAACACACCCTACATTTTGGACAAGCGCATCCCTAAGGCATGGTTCCCCCCACCCATCGCCTCCTTTTCGCCATTCGAAATCCCAGGCCGCCATTACCTCTCCGCTCCATCCATGAAACCCCACCCTCCTCCGTCTGCCACCTCACCGCTGCCCAGCTGGAGCCTCTTCCCCGATGGCGTCGTCCACCGCAATAGCTCGAGGTCCCAAATCCACCTCCCCGGATGAGGATCCGTCATCCCACCGGTTCAGCCGCCCCGTCCTCCACCTCCAAGGAGCTGCTCCGACGATCGCCTCATCTATCGCGGTTGCTCCATCCCCACAGTGCCGCCTTAACCTGCTCCACTGGAACTGCAACATCCTCACTGACTCCTCGGACGAAGCCAAGGCCTACTCGGTGCCACCAAAGAGGTTGTCAACTCATCGCATCACACCTTCTCCTTAACTCGACCTCCCGGCGCCAACGGTGCTCCATCCTGCACCCCCATGGAGCGGCTACCTCGAAGCCGGCATCCCAGGTGACATCTCCACGGCGGCTCTCCCCCAGTGTGAGGCCCCTTCGGCGGCAGCGTCCATACCAGCCAGATATGCTGCTGCTGCTCCAGCTCTCGCTCGCTCACGCTGCTACTGCTGCTCCGGCTCTCGCTCGCTTGTGCTACTGCTGCTGCTCTCCCCCTCACTCGTGCTGCTTCTCTGCTCCGATTTAGCTACACTTCAGTCGACAGAATCGACTTTTGGTTCAATCAATTTTCAGGGGGTGGGGGCCGCCGGAGTTAAGGAAGAACCACCCGCAATGGGGAGGGAGGCTTGCCGTAGAGGTACCCCACTATCTATCTTAGGGTTCAGGGGGGCGGTGGTCGCCGGTGGTGGGGGCACGGTGGTGGGCGGTGGCGTGGGGATCGCCAGAGAAAAAGCTCGGCGTGGGGGGGAGCTAGAGGGCTGGCAGGGGCAGCGGCGGACCGGCGGTGGGGAGTTGTTTCGGGGCGGCGGTGGGGAGTTGTTTCGGGGTGGCGAGGCGGCGCGAGGGCCGGCGGTTCGGCCGGTGGCGGCTAGCGGCTCAGGGTGGTACAGGTTGAAGATGAACTGCAGGCCCTCCCTAAACTACATGTCAAGTGCCTCTCGGCTACCATTGCGTTCAGTTTCAACAGTAACATTCAGATTCCATAGTAAATTTCAGTTTTGACTGGTAAGTTCAGAGTCAACAGTTTTTACCTCATCTGTTGTAGTCAGGTGGTTTTTGGTGATGTAAATTTTGCATCTATTTTACATTATCTATTGGAGATGCTATTAGAATCCCACTTGAGATTAACGATGTCTGTCCTGTGTTGCTTCAGCCTTGACGTCTTATGGCTCACCGGAGCTGCTCCAACGATAGAACGATCCATCACAATAGAGCAGTGCCCTCGATGTCGTCTACAGATTCCTCAGATCTTCCTCCACACCTCCGATGGCCACCTCTACCTCAACTTCTTCAATGACCAACCCAATGATGCTGAGGTCGACGCGGCTACGGCAAAGAGGTTGTACACTTGTTGCATCACTTATTACTCTACATTCATGTCGATCCATTAGGGCTATTTTGATTCAATGGAAAAACATAGCAATAGGAAATTTTCCTATGGCACTCTACTATTTAATTATTCATGCATTTTGTTGAAAGGAATGGAGCAAAACATCCACCTGGGCCTACTTTTCAAAATCTGATGCATGAAAACAAGCCTAAGTGCATTAGTGGCAGAATAACATTCTAACTGTACACACTTTCATATGGTTTCACTTTATTTTGGCCATGTTTCTTTGCATTCCTCTGCTCTTCCAATTCATGTGAACCAAACACCCAAGTTGATAGAAATCATGTGTTTACAAATGCACTGTTTACCATGTGCATTCCTATCCTATTCTGGTGTTTTTCCTATCACTGCGTTTTTAGAATCAAGCAAGCCAAATGAGCCCTTACAGAATTACTTCAGTTACAGGTAGGTGTCGAAGGAAACTTTGTGTGGTTTGTCCTACTCCTGTCGCGATGTCGTCCACCTCACCTGAGCTGCTCCATCGACAGAAGCATCCACCAAACCAGACATCATGACTCCTGGACGTCTTTCTCCGCCTTAGATCTCTATCCCTACCACCGGCACCCACCGCAACGGCATCACCATCATCGACTCAGCAGATGAACCTGAGGAGCACACGGGTCCACAAGAGAGGTCACACTCTTTTGTTTCTGCTTATGTTATGCATTGCTTAAAATTACCTGCTACTTTATTGTCTTGTTCACCTCTTAGACTCCAAGTCAGGTCCATCCACTGGTTTTTACCATCACTGTAGATTTGTGCATACTCTCCTTACATAATATCACCATATTTTTTGTATGCATGTCAGATATTGTACATAGTCATGCTGAACATGTAAAGAAAAAGAGAAGAGTTTTGTGCGGAAATACAATGTCATGCAGACATTGCTCCATGGTGGGTTCAATGGCAAACCCTCCCCCCTCTCCAGACTATAATCCAGAGGAAGATATTTGTTCTGAGGTGGATTCAGACGCAGCTGACCACTCCTATTTACCCCAAAGGTGTTTGCTCTACCTTGGCATGATGATGTTAGTCATATTATGCATGTGTTGCCTTGCAGTGCCTACTTTTGACATCATATATGTCATCTGCTTAGTTTAGACATGTTCTGTAATGCCACCTATTTAATTTCTATATCATATATGGGAATTATGCAGTCTCATGTCTTTTAGCCAGCCATAATATATGTGAAATGTGCAATGCCATCCTGTTTAACCAGGCATCATATATTTGGATGATATCTTGCCCATCATTTTCTTCATTACATTTCCATTTGTCGACAATGTTTGTACATTAAACTACACTTCCCGTGAATCAGCCATTTGGGTGGGAGATGGAAAAGTCTAGAGTGAAAACAAGGCCTTCAAAGAAGACAGTGCTACTTGTCGAAGCAGATCTCTTGTTGGGTCCCGATAGCTACTCAGAGATGGATTCAGAGACATATGACTAGTCCTATTCCCCCGCCGAGGTGTATGCTCTAACTTGGGATTTAACTTGGCATGGTTATACTGCTCATATCATGCAGATGGTGTCTTGCATTGCATAGTTTAGACATCATATACACAATATTCAACACCATGTTCTTAGTTTAGACATCATATCGAATGCCCTCTATTTAGCATATAAATCACATATGTGAATTAAATCATGCAATCCTGATTACTTAGATAACATGTATGTGAATTATGTCATGCGATCCTGTTTAGTTATTTATCATATCTTTAAATTATGTTATGCTATGCTATCCATTTTAGATAGACATCATATATGTGAAATTATGTCATGCTATCCGTTTTAGTTAAACAATATACATGTCAACTATTTCATGCCCTCTTTTTTCCACACTATCTATTCCATCTGTCTCTCATACAATGTATGTACATTCTACTATGTTTCCTATTTATCAGCCATTTGAATTGGAGTGGGTGATGCCAGTATCTAGCGGAGTAAAAACACGGTCTTCAAATAAAACAGTGCTACCTCTTGGTGGAGATAGCACCCCAGTTGTACATGCACGAGAACCAGCCCTACCACACATAACCCAGACTCTCGCCGATTGTAACCCTACTGCGATGGTCAGAGAACCAGCTTCACCCAATCTATCCTCAACCCCAGCAGATAGTAACCTAGTTCCTGTTGACACAGCACCATCTCCACCATAGAGCTCCCAAACAAGAGCAGTTAGTAAGGCAGCTCCAGTGCCCAAAGGGCCAGTACTACCACGGCGAACCCCAACTCCACCAGTTATTACGCCTATTCCTGTGGAGGAAGCACAACCAGCCAGTCGTAGTTTAGCATCTATCGCATTTGATGTTGCTAAATCCTATGTGTGTATCTTCCCATCTTGGAAATATTATACAGAAGATGAAGGAAAATGTCAGTTGCAGGTGTTTGTCCAGGAGTTATGTGTAAGTAATGTTATTCATGGCAATTACTTTGCTTTGTCCCATACATACTACCTCCATGATGGTTATAATAGAGCAAATTTTCCCATTTTTCTCTATAGAGAAGGACCGATTTGGAAACTCAGGATGAGGTAACCTGTGCTAATACCTGTGCTATCTTCAAGAATGCTTGGTGGCAGTATTGGAATTACCTGAAGAAACCATACTTCACTGGCAACGAAACTCATCAAATTCCCTTATGTTCTCCTGAGACACATTTACTAGACGATGACTGGGAATGCCTTGTTCTGTACTGGTCCCGAACCAAGAATGTGTTAAGGTCTATGAGCTCATTCTTTAAGTATTGTATTCTTGTGTCTTAGTGTACTCTGTTCATGTAGAACAAGTGCTTAAACCTAAACAACAACTGTTCTAATTTAAGATTCCATTGCTATCGTGTATATTGCTTTGCTCTTGTGTCACTGTATTTACTCGTATAAACTTATTTTTAAATTGAAGGATCTAGTCGAAACTCCAATGGCACGGCAGGTATGTTCACGCATGTTTCTTTAACATGTTTGCTCTTATCAATACGTCTATTGACTTCTCATATCATGCACATTACTAGCATCACAATAGAGCCAATAGTGTTGTTGTACATGTAGATCCGTGGTACCCATCTGAAATCTTGTTGTGCCGTGTAGTTTCCCACGCTTTGTATTCTTTCACTGCTGCTTTGTCTTGAACTAATATGATTTGAACTGTGTCTCTATTTTGATTTGGCAAGACAATGCAGTGACCATAGGACATAGATATATGTTTGTTTGATGCTTTTATTATGTACTAGCACTTGGCAATAGAAGACTTGGTAGTTTAATCTTGTCCACCTTACTAATGAACTAGTTCACCAAAATGAGTTTCATATACTAGTACACGCTAAATCTGTTATGTGTCTGCTTGTTTCTTCTTTTAGAATGCTGACAGAATATTGGGGAAGGGTGCCTTATTAAGAAATGGTAAAGGAAGTAATGCAGATAAGGTTCGGGATAATGAGATATCCTTGTTGCTCTCCAACAAAGCTGATAAAACAGCTAAGGAAGTCTATATAGAAGACAGTGAGACAACCCCAAAGTCCTGTCTTGTTTTAGTGTTCGAGTTACTGGCCACTACCGCTTACACAAGCTATTCACTATCTGAATTAGTTCGGTTTCTTGAGTCTCAACTACAAGCTGAAAGACATCGATCAGTTGTGCTGCGACAAGAAGCGGACGGACCGCAGAAATCCCTGGAGCATTCAAGTGCGTACTTTCTGGTGCAACAGCAAGCCTTGGAGGATTTTAGCGCCAAACAGGACAAAGCTAATAAGCTTTCTAAGCTTATTGCCAGCATGGTGGATACCGAGGATAATGTTTCTTGAGCTCTACTGAAGTTGTTTCAGTTATACTTTTGTTTTGCTGCCGCGTTTGTTGCACTTATGGCCAATTTTGACGGCCAGTGTATGTAATATGATGCTTTGTTCCCTATATTTGCACTGGTGGTGAACTTTGATGCCTAGTGGATGTAATATGTGTAATAGCTGTAATAGGTTGGCGTTAGTTGCTTGCTTAATTATTTCCTTATTGTCTTGTTTAGTTGTTTGCTTGTAGTCACTGCAGTTCTATTTCCGTGTTTTTCTAGTGGCCACAATAACCTATTTTTGGTAACTAGGACACAATAATCATGGAAACACATGGACTGTTGTAACCATGGGCCTCCTGCGGGCCATAGGATCCATGGGCCTTCCACGGGCAGTAGGATCCATGGGCCTTCTAGGGGCCATAGGATCCATGGGCCTTCTATGGGCCGTAGGATCCATGGGCCTTCTATGGGCCGTAGGATCCATGGCCTTTCTATGAGCCTTATGATTCATGGGCCTTCTACGGGCCTTATGACGCATGGGCCTTCTACGGGCTGTAGGGTCCATTGGTCTTCTATGGGCCGTATGATCCATGGGCCTTCTACGAGGCGTATAATCATTTTGCCAAACATGGGCCATACTATTTGTGGACCATAACGGGCTGTTAATAGGCCATATTTGATAACGCTATGAAAATAGCCCAACGGGTTAACGGGCCGCAAACGGGCCCAATGTAACCACGGGCTGAAGTTGGCCCACAAACAGAACAGGCCAGTACCGGACCGTAACTAACCGAATTCTATAAATGAGCCCAACACTACTAGGAAAAGGCCAACTAGTGGCGCACCTGTTTTGCCTACTTATGGCGCACTACAGGTGCGCCACTAGTATCACGCCATTAGTATTTTTTACTAATGGTGCACCTGTGGTGCACCATTAGTATCTGGTATACTAATGGCGCACCATGCAGTGCGCCATTAGTATAGCCCACGGTGCGCCATTAGTATGCCTCCCAGGGGGCCATATTTACCCATGTGCTTTGGCATACTAATGGCGCACTGGTGGATGATGCACCATTAGTGTGCTCTAGCTTACTAATGGCGCACTATGTGGTGGTGCGCCACTAGTATGAATATTAGGGATTTTTTTTCTTTTCTGATATTTTCACGGGTTACAAAATATACAATTGGACATAATATAGCTAGCACCACACAGCAACAGCAGATTCATCGAATACAATAGAAAATTAGTCTTCGAATACAATTCATCATATTAGTCTCCGAATTTAAAATACTGAACAAAGTTAGAACATTACAAGTCTCGAAACCGCAAGTAGCGAGTTTGTCTTCACATTACAAGTCGATATCGATCATCTAAACTACCATCACATAGAAGAGAGTTGCGGTCATCACGATGAGCATAATCGCGATGAAACTGGTCTTCATCCGGTTCCTCCAATGCCCCCTCATCTCTCCTGCTAGATAGCGTGTGTATCTAACTTCCGCCTCCGCCCTAGTGGTGTACCCTTTGTTATTGTTACCGCTGAAACGGTGAACCTGTCTCCAACACTCCTCCCAGTCGTCGTAGACTCCGGGAACCTTACCCTTGTACACGACATACGACGACATCTCTATGCACTAGCCAAACAAAACGTTAGTAACAATTCACAGACAATACATAAGCAATATATAAGTATGCAACAAAAGGATCGGAAGAGAAAAGCAACACATTAGTAGCATGATTCATGGTCCTACTAATAAATAGCATCGATTACATATAAGTTGAACGACTGTCCAAACCAAAGAGACATACAAGTTCATTAAAGTTTAATTACAACATGAGCCAATCGATGTTTCAGAACTACACATAGCATCACTACTTTCGACTCGACTCAGGGACCGGAGCGTGGATGAAGCCGCCGTCTCTCGTGATGGTCATGAAATCGCGGGCGTTGTCAGCCTGCATTTGTAGCGTTGTGTCTATCTCACTGTTGGACGGTTGATATCTGAGGTAGAACTGCCCCGAGGTACGAAGGACATCTTGATGGATGATTTCCGCAAACTCCGACTGGATGCGAAAGAATTCTTGTCTGATGTCCGCGTCCTGGATTGCCGACAATCTTGCGGCCCAATCTTTGAGATTATTTGGTAGCAGAAGGTGATTATGGTCCCGTACGATCGCCCACATGTGATGGAGGACGTAGTAGGCATCCTTATGACCGCTAGGCGGCTGCTTGACGCAGGGGAACATCATAGTGTGGGCTAACACGTGCTTGCCGTACCTACGAACTGGCCTGGTGAAGGTGCCTCTAGATCTGGCGTAGCCGGGGAGAACATCATCAAGAACTTTCTTGATATTTGTGTAGTCTTTCTTCGACCGACGGTCCGAGTCGAAATACGTGGCCATGGAATATTTTGGGCTTAAGAGGATGAGTGTGCAGTGTGTGTCACTGCATAAAACACGGAATGTTAGAAAAAAAAGAACGATCAAAATCTAAGAAATCACATGTTACGGGGCGGTGAGGGGATGACTTACTCGGGAAAGTAAGGCATGAGGAAGTTATCCTTATCTGGGTTTGCCAGAATGATGCCTTCGAGGTAATAACTCGCGACCTGCCGGTCCCCTGCACTGCCCAAGATCTTGGCACGCATGTAGAAAGGGTCCACTATCACGATGTCCGGGGTCTTGTCTCTAATGATCCACATCTCCAAACTCAGCGAAAATAGCCGAACGAAGGTGTAGTGCAGCGAATGAAGGTTAAACATAGCGAAGATGTCATCAAACCACAGGACGATCATACCCCTGATGGCGTTATCCAGAAAGCTCTTGCCCTCTGGCACCTTGGCTATGAAAACCGGGTATGCCACATCATTCTCGGAGAGACGCCGCTTCTCCAAAGAAACAACACTGTCATGCAGACTCCGCATAGCACCGGTTGCAGCATTGAGAAGATTAGTCGGTAGCATCGGCCTACCCGCCACATGCACCCTCCTCGAGATATCCTTAGGTTAAGGTGGACCGTCCTGAGCACGGATCGTACTCGGTGCTGGCTGGCTGGAACCCTTGTTACTCTTTATTTTCCGTCCCTTCTTCTTCTACTGTAATGGGATCAAGTTCTACTCACAGACCGCCTTCTTGAGTGTGTTGGGGCTGATAATAGTTGGCACCTCGGCTATCTAAGGCTCGGTAAAGGCGGTAGCTGGAGGCGTCTCCTGATAACTGAACTCCAGACGACGCTTGTTGCAATTTGGTTTCTCCGCGGTACCAGCATGATCGCGGTCATCTTTTTCAGGGTTGGGTTCTTGAGAAGGAGGCCCGAAGAATTCGTCACCGTACCCATGTTCGGCAAAGTACTTATCGACGTTGGTAATTGTACCATCGTCGTTGTCGTTGTCGTCCGGATCCTGTGCCATATGCATGTTCGGATCCTGTGCCATAGGGATGTCTGGCATGTCCGGTAGCATTGCGGCGGTCTTGCCATGGCTTGGCGCCGGCACGAATGGCGGTGTTGTCTTTGGGGTGGTGTCCCCCGCCCCCAAACGAATCTGGATCTTTGGCCAAAGCAGGGGCCAGCTTAGGCAGGCGCTGAGGGTCATCACATCACACCAGTTGAACCCTATACACAGTGGGTGGCATAGGATTACTGTGGAACACGGGGTTGCCCGGTTGAACGATTTTTCCCTTGGCAACATCGACCAACTCATCGTTCACGAAGTGCAGGAGAGTGCACGGAACGTCGGCGGTGCCCTGCGAAAACATGTAGGGTGTCAGGGATGCCTAGTCAAAGGCAAGGAGATGAAGTGCTCGGCCGAGAGCTTAATTAGTTACCATGATGATGGCGTCGAGCTCGGCTAATGTCGAGGCACCGCCAATGGCAGGCGTGCAACTGACGGAGGGGCAGCTTGCTGCCGAGGTGTCGGCCGGCGTACACCCGGGTGCATTAAGCTCCAATGCCCGTGCTGGCGTCGGAGACACCAATACCGCCTCCGCCGGAGACACCAATGGTGCCGCCTGCACGTTGTGCGAGTTGCTGGCCGTGAAGCTGGGAATCGGCGGCGGCCCCTGTTGGCCCCCCGTAATCCACGTCGTCAGCCCATGAATCAAGGTAGGCATAATGCCGGTGAGCATCGATCCCAGTTGTTGTTGCACTTGCTCTTGGACAATCTCCAGAATCCGCGCCACTTGTGCCTTGAGTTCTTGAACCTCGCACGACTGGCTTTCCGAGCTGGTCTTTCTCTCCTTTCTCCCACCAGCGTTATAGTAGGACGACCATTTTGTGGACATGCCTTTGCCGGCCACACGACGAGCTGACGACGGCTTACTGAGCTTATCCTTGTTTTTCATTACGTTCAACACCCTATTTAGAGTGTTGTCCCAAGGGGTGCTCTGAGACGACCCCGCGCTACTGCTTTCAGTCTCCTGCAGAAGGAATGTGAACCATTTAGAAATTTGGCTTCATTAATTAGAATGCAACCATATGGAGCTAATTACGCGGGGGTGTATTCCTTACTAGAACAAGCTCAAGCGCCCTGGTCTTCAGATCCGTTGTAAGCTCCTTTGTTATCGGGTCCTCCTTGTACCGGGCCCTGACATAGTTCCTGGTCTGCTTGTCACGGTATTTCTTGAAGCGGGGCGGTAGGCCTTGCTCGGCACGCTCCACGTCCTCCTTGTCCCATATAGGCTCTGCCACTCTGTAACCGTCGGGACCGAGTTTGTGTTCCCCTAAGTTCAACTCCCGCATTTCTTTCCCCCACTGACTTGATTCGGAGGTTGCGCAGCTCTCGCACTTGATCTTGAACTCCTTGTAGTCATCTTCGCTGATCGAAGGATTTTTCGCCTTGATCTTCTCAAAACTATCACCTTTCTCAATCATTGTCTTCACCGTGCTTCTCCAAGTAAACATGGTCGTGCTCATCCTCGTGAGGGCGGCACTGTTCACTTTATTCCCTGAGAGGCGTGTGCTTTCAAATTCAGCGGGGAACTTGTATCATTCGTGCAGCTTCGGGAAGACGAGGGTGCGCAAATTCCCTCGGTCCTTATGCCTTAGGTTCTCGGTGTTGATCGAGACGGTGCTCCGAAGAATGCACCCGAGCTGAAGCGAGTACCCCTTGGCTATTTCTTTGGGCGTTGTTGGATGCCCGTCGGAGTTCACTTCAGTAAATTCCTCCTTGACGGTGCGGAGCATGTTCGGGCACCGGTCCTTCCGTTGCCTCTTCGGTTGGCTGCCATCTGTGCATGCGCTGCCATCACCAGTGGTGGCATCCTCGGCGGCACCATCAGTGGTGTCATCCCCGACGCCACTAGGGGTTGTGTAGTCAGGATCAGTGTCTTCCGCGGCGTCCTCATAGCAGTGAGGTTCTTCCTCCATCTCCTAGGACAGCTCCCAGAATTGCTTGCCGCCCGAACCGCCGGCCTCATCGTTGTGGGCCATGTTTCGCTCTAAATAGGAAAAAAGTTTGGTCAAAAAGTTGGTTATTGTCAAGGAAGAAGATCATGGTCTCATCATTTAGGTTTTGTCGACACCGAGGCATCCTAAAAGCTAAGCTTTTATCATTTAGGGTTTGTCGACGCCGAGGCACCCTAAAAGCCTAAGCTTTCATCATTTAGGTTTTTATCGACACCGAGGCACCCTAAAAGCCAAGGTTTTATAATTTAGGGTTTGTCGACGCTGAGGCCCATGCATAACACAAGAGGTAGTTGATCCTACTTAATTAAGTACTAAGATACCCCGTCCCATGCATTAGTAGCAAGTACCCCATATGTCCGATTTTTAGCAAAGTCATGCTAAAATTCACGGAAAATTTCAGCATGACCTTTGCTGAAAATAGGACATATGGAGTACCCGAATTTGCCGGAACGGAAGTTAATCGACATTCCGGCAAACTCAAGGGCCTCTCGGGGTACCTGCAAAATCATCACGACACGATGGTCGGAGACAAAACCCAGCAAACTAGCACCACAATGTGCCTCTACTTTCATATGGATGAAAAGGCCACAGACCATATGGTCCTCTGCTTTCATATGGACAAAAATCAGCTCAACTTATGTGAGCTTCCATTCCAGATCTAATAGGTCACCCAACAAAAAATCATCAATAGTTTTAGCTGGAAAAAAATCATGGATTGCTGTTAACTGAAAATTAGTGAAAGAAACTGTTGCTGATCATGGATTACTGTTAATTAAAAATAGAGCATCTGGCTTGTCTTATCATGTTCACTAAGTCCACAAAAATGAATAGATTCCGTAAACTTGAAGTACTCAACACTAAACATGGTTCAGAGCTCACTACACTACACTACATCGTGCAATGGTTCAGAACTCACTACACTAGAACAAGCTCACTACACTACACTACACTACACATGCTTAAACGCTGAACATAAACAAACACCAGCAATGCCCTGATAAATGCAGTAAAACAGAAGGCAATGCAATATGTAAACTACCTCTGTTTCTAGGCAACAAGAGTTATCATCAGTTTAGTTTGGTTACACCTCAAAATTCAGTTTAAAATTTGTTCTTCCACTCAAATACAAAGCACTTTTCTGAATATGAATTTACAGTGGAAGAAAATAAACTTCTAGCTATTGGTTATGGTTGATGTTTAAAATATAGAGTACTTATGACAATCAACAACATGTATATCCATGCTAGCATCTCTAGATGTTGGTCTTATACTTGTTTTTCACTCGTCTTATCTTAAAAAAATGAAAAGAAATTCCACTAGTCTGAACCTGGACATGGAGCCTGTCTAGCTTAATTTTCAGTGCCATAGTGTGGTTTTGGAAGAAGATGAAAACACTGTGATAATATAGTGCTAAGCTTCTGGTGATAAAAAGAGTAGTGGAAAGCAGTAATATAGTGTGTTAAAAACAGGGTGAAGATAAGAATAAGACCAACATTATTGGGATGGCAGCAGAAGGGGGAAGGAGGAGTGGCTGCCACTGCACCACACACTGAAGCCACCATTGCTAAAATATCAGCTTCAGGGTCCACCATTACACACTTAAATTCAGTACCACTATCACTTTTGCTAATTGCTGTTTTGGCTGCTTATTTCTCCTTGCATCTATATTTTCACAGAAACTTTGCCTACTTTTGTGTACTATATATAATGCACTAAAATACAGGGTATTTTCTTTCCAACAACTTTTGAGTGCACAACCATAGCCCTCCATTAAGAATGTAATCTGCAGAAAATAGTGGTAGGTGCAACTTCCAAGCTAGAACACTAGAAAACCAAAAGATTTCTCACAACTAGCTAACTGCATCGTTAGGTTTTGTGGACGGTAGCACCTTTTTGTGATATACAAAATTGAAGTTAGGTTTTGTGGATAGAGCTCGCTGAGACTGAACCTATTTGGGAAGAAGGAGGAAGGAGGAGAGGTACCTGGGCGGGGTCGAGGTTGGCGGCGGCAGCGTCGAAGGGATGGCTCGAGGGCGTCCGAGCTCGTTCGGGTCCTCGTAGTCAAAGAGGAAGACGACGGCGGTCCTCCTGGGCGCCTCGGTTGGTTGTGGGGAGGCCGGCGGCCACGTGCTTCACGGGTCGGCGGCGGTCGTCGTCCTGCACCCCGTGCGGTCGTCAGCGGTGCAGCAAATGCAGTGGTGGGGCACGGGGGCGGCTGCGCGGGGGAGCCAGAGCGGGTGTGGAGCGGGTGCGGGGGTCGTGGGAGCGGGCCGGGGGTCGTCGGAGTGGGCCGGGGGTCGTCAGAGCGGGCCGGGGCTCGTCGGAGCGGGTGTGGCGAGGGAGGGAAAGGGGATCTGGCGAGGGAGAGGGAAGGGGGATCGGGCGAAGGGGTATATCCAGCTAGAGGGGGGAATGTTAGTAATGGCGCACCATCTAGGGGTGCGCCAAAAAACATTCATAGCAATGGTGCACCACCCTCTGGTGCGCCATTAGTAACTTTTTTTCTGATAGCAATGGCGCACCCTCCTCTGGTGCGCCATTAGTAACTTCTTTTTCTCATTATTTCTTGTTGCATCTAATATTTTGTTTTTTTATCAAATTTGTTATTTTCATGAGGACTAGAACAGAAGATATCATCAAATATCATCAAATTTGTTTTTTTTTTGAAAATATCATCAAATTTGTTTTTTTATTGAAAAAATATCATCAAATTTGTTATTTGAAAATATCATCAAATTTTTTATTTAAAAATATCATCAAAAAGCGGGGGAGGGTGCGGGGCGTCGGCGGCGGCGGTGGAGTGGGCCGGGGGAGGGTGCGGGGGGTCGACGGCGGCGGTGGAGCAGGGGAGGGTGTGGTGGGTCGTCGGCGGCGGTGGAGCGGGGGAGGGTGCGGTGGGTCGTCGGCGGCGGTGGAGCAGGGGGTGCGGGGGGTCGGCGGCGATGGAGCGGGGGGAGCGTGCGGGGGGTGCTCGGGGACGAGGGGGATCTGGCGGGGGGGATAGCGATCGAGATAGAGGGGGATCGAGATCGAGTGTCCTCATGAATATTCAATATTTTTTCATATTGAATATGAAAAAATAGCATCAAATTTGAAAAAATATTCATGAATTCAAAAAGTGCCCATGAAATTTAAAAATATTCATGATATCAAAAGGTGCCCATGAAATACAATCGAGAAATGAAGACTACGATTTAAATACAATCGATCTTAGCTAGCTATCTGTTCACAATCTTCTTGCCCTTCTTTTTCGCAAATGGAGTTCTTCTGTGGAACGGACGTCCTTTAGGTAGGGTGGTCTTGCTTCTTCTTGTGGTGTATGCTGCTACTTCATCGTCGTCGTCATGTTCCATCTTCGGGTCGCCGTACTTGTCGAACTCTTGCTCATTGGCGACTCCGTCCATTCCGATGATCTTCCTTTTGCCTCTCCTCACGACAACACGACTGGGCTTTGACGGGTCGGTAATGAAGAAGCATTGGTCCACTTGGGAAGCCAGTACCCATGGCTCATTTTTCGCGGTGACGTTTGCGCCCGCGGTCTTGGATTTGGCTTCGGGTATAACCATGGTGGTGAAATACCGGTCTTCTTTTAGGACGCTCTTGGCCCATCTGACACGGAACATCGGGACCTTCTCTCCAGCGTAGCTCAGCTCCCAGATCTCCTCGATCCTTCCGTAGTATCTGTCCTTGTCGTTACCGGTGTAGGATTCCATCGTTACCCCGGAGTTCTGATAACCATCGCTCTTCATGTCCTTGTCCTCGGTGTAGAATGTGTAGCCGTTGATATCGTACGCCTCATAGGTCATCAGGTTGTGCTCGGCGCCCTGTGACAAGGCGAATATGAGTTGTTCTTCCGCGGAAGAATCCTCATGTAAAGGGTACGACAGAAGCTTCTGCTTGAACCAACGCGTGAAACATGAGTTGTGCTCTTTGATTATATCTCCGTCCGTCCTCTGTTGGCCTCGGTCATTGTACGTCTTCTCAATAAAGGTTTTGTGCTCTACCACCCAAGGATCGACCACGTCTATGTGTTGTAGCGCGACTAGGTTTGCTCTTTCAAAGTCGGCGAGTCGACCCTCGAAGTCGACATGCATTTCGCGGCGACCCTCACGGTGACCCCATCCAGCGAGCCTGCCGAGGTGCCTGTTGACGGGCAGACCAACGGGGTTCTCGATGCCTAGATAATTCGTGCAGTAGGAGATGCACTCTTCGGTCAGAAAGCCCCTGGCTATGCTTCCCTCTGGACGTGACATGTTGCGAACGTATCCTTTGATGACACCATTCATCCTTTCGAATGGCATCATGCTGTGCAGGAACGTCGGCCCGAGTTGGATGATATCCTCCACGATATGGACCAGCAGATGCACCATAACGTCGAAGAATGCGGGCGGGAAGTACATCTCAAGCTCGCATAGTATCACCACGATCTCTTCCTGTAGCCTTCTGAGTTGCCTCACGCCAACCGACTTCCGAGAGATGACGTCGAAAAAGTTGCATAGGCCAAATAGCATTTCACGGACGTGCGCGTCCATGATCCCACGGATTGCAACTGGAAGTATCTGCGTCATCAGCACGTGATAGTCATGAGACTTCATCCCGCTGAACTTCTGCTTCGCTGGGTCTAGGTATCTGCTTATCTTCCCCGCGTAACCGTAAGGAAGTTTTACTCCTACGAGGCAGGTGAAAAACTGCTCGATCTCCTCCTGACTTAGAGTGAAGCACGCGGGAGGGTAGTCATTTCCGGTCTTCTTGGCCTTTTTGCCTTTGCGATGACTTTCTGTGTCCTGCTTCGCCTCATCATCATCATCATTAGCGTGAAGCTCCTCCCTGAAGCTCATTGATTTCAAGTCTGCCCTTGCTTTCGGCCCATCTTTGGTCCTCTCTGGCATGTTGAGCAGGGTACCAAGCAGACTCTCGCACACGTTCTTCGTGATATGCATGACATCAAGACTGTGAGGCACACGGTGGATCTTCCAGTACGGCAAGTCCCAGAAAACAGACCTCGTTTTCCATACCTTTGGTAGCAGCTCTGGCGCCTTTTGCTTCTTTCCCGGTGCTGGCGCCTTTTGCTTCTTTCCCGGCTCTGGCGCCTTTTGCTTCTTTCCCGGCAGTGGGCAATCTTTCCAATTTTTCAACAGCTCATCTATTTCCTCGCCGCTCCTCGTACGCGGGCGTCTTCGGGGTTCGGTTTCACCATCGAACAGATCCTTGCGTTTTCTCCACGGGTCATCGTCGCGAAGCCACCTTCAATGTCTCATGAACACGGTTATCGAAGACCCGGGATCTCTATCTAGCTGGCGATACGTTGTGTCATCCATGGACCTGACGCATCCAGAAAATCCGTGGACCACCTGCCCCGCGAGATATCTGTAACCGAGATAGTCATGCAGCGCCGTGAGCGGTGCGGCTCTCATAAGGAAATATTCTTTCTCTGCGGCGTCCCACGTATTCGCTGGCATTTTCCACAGCGTGTCTAGCTCCTCTTTCAGCAGCCCCAAATACAGATTGATGTCGTTCCCTAGTTGTTTCGGCCCTTCAATTAGCATACTCATGTGAATGTACTTCCTCTTCATGCACAACCAGGGGGGAAGGTTGTACATCCACACAAACACAGGCCAGGTGCTATGTGTGCTTCTCTGGCTGCCAAACGGATTGACTCCATCGGTGCTCACGCCCAGCACGATGTTCCTTGGATCGTCCGCAAATTCTGGGTCTTCGAAATTCAACGCTTGCCACTGGCTCGCGTCCTTAGGGTGACTCAGCATCTTGTCTTTTTTTATTTATCTCCGGATCATTTCCGTCATCTTCTCGCTTCTTCTCCTCCCTATCCGCGTGCCAACGCAGGAGCTTTGCTACCTTAGGGTCCGCGCAATACCGCTGCAGACGAGGAGTGATCGGAAAGTACCACACCACTTTTCGAGGAGCTTTCTTCCTCTTCTTGTATCGAGTGACGCCGCACACCAGACATATGGTAGACTCCGCGTGCTCGTCCCGATAAATGATGCAATTGTTCATGCACACATGGTATTTCACGTGCGGTAAATCCAGAGGACACATGATTTTCTTCGCCTCCTCGAAACTGGTCGGGCACTTGTTCCCCTTGGGAAGACGTTCGTGCCAGAATGACATGTTCTCGTCGAAGCATGCGTCGGTCATTTTGTGTTTTACCTTCATCTCCAGAGCCATGAGCGTTACTTTCAGGCGGGTATCCTCGGGCCTGCATCCTTCATACAATGGAGTAACCGCGTCTATCTCCAGTTGATCCAGCTTGGCTTTCTCTCGGGCGGCAGCTCTTGCGTTATCCGTCTGCTTGAGAAGCAGCTCTTGAATATGAGGGTCCTGCACCCAGCCTCCATCGTCGTCTGCTCCGGCATCTTCATCTTCATGATCATGCCCTTCGTCTTGATCTTCCTCATCATCATGTCCGGCATCTTCTACATGATGACTGTGTACAGCATCACCGTCGTGATCATGTCCTGGAGATTCTTCGTCTTCTCGCCCGCCCTCGCCGGTGGTGGTTGTCTTGCTGCCCTTCCTCATTTCTTGCCCGGCCCCCATGGACGACTTCATAGTCATCTTCATCACCTTGCCACCGATAGCCATCCATGAAACCACGCAAGAGCAGGTGGTCCCGCACCTGCCCGGAATCCGGGTCCGCAATAAGGCTCTTCAGCTTGCATCTTCGACATGGACATCTTATCTCTGTCTCGTTCTTTTGAAGCATCTCGGCCTTCGCGGAGCTCAAAAACCTATTCACGATGCCTTCAGTCATCGTGCGGACCATGGTCGCCTGCGGGGTAGAGCAAAGCGATATTTTAGAACCAAGAAAAAATTTGGCATGACTTTCCCTAAAAATAGGACCGAAAAGAATGCATAGTGCCAAAATTCTCGCCGAAACGGAAATGAATCAACATTCCGGCAAAATATTGGCAACTATCGCATTACAAATACCGGTACCTGCAAACACAAACATATATGCAACACCACAAACATATGCAACACCACAAACATACATAGATCTAGCAAGGCCATAAAAAGTGCATGTGCACGTTGTTGGAGCGAGGGAGAAAAAAAGTAGATCTCCAACATAAAGATAGCTTTCCCCTTACTTACCTATCAAAAAAAGGTAATTTAATCACTTAATTTTGATGAATCTATGGTGCAAATGAGGTGAGGAGGAGGAGGCAGCCGACACAAGCTTGGAGGAGGAGGTGGAGAGAATGAAGTGGGGAAAGTGAGTGTGTAGGTGCGGCTGTCCAAAATATCTAGCTGGTCCCAGGTTACTAATGGTGCACCACCCACAAATGCGCCATTAGTAACCCTGGTTACTAATGGCGCACCAGCTTGAGGTGCGCCATTAGTAGTTTTGCAAAAAAATAGTAGTAGCGCACTGTGTTGGAGGTGCACCATTACTAGTTAAACTTGTAATGGCGCACTCTTCCCTGGTGCGCCATTAGTATTTTTGGAGAAATAAAAAAAATTGTTACTAATGGCGCACCGTGGGTCTGGTGCGCCATTAGTGTCTACCACACTAATGGCCCACCAACTCATGGTGCGCCATTACTATATAGTAGTGGCGCACCACATGTCTGGTGCACCATTAGTGACCATATCATCTATAGCCCTTTTCCTAGTAGTGCAATAATAAATGGGCCCTTAGAAGGCCGAAAGTTAACACAGGCTGGAAACAGCTGACGGAATAATGGACCTTTAATCGGTATAAAGCGATATACCATTCATTATGGGCCAGTTTCACCTCGGGCCTTTATCGGGCCCAGAGTTACGAAGGGCCTCATATGGGCCGATAGACATCATGGGCCATACATGGGCCGATATACATCATGAATCATATTGGACGGCCAAGATGAAGCTACTGGGCTTAATCTCGATAGGCCGTAATAGGTCAGGAGTTAGCGGGGTCCGTAAATGGGTGTTATACGAATAGGCCGTTAACAAGCTTTCCATGGGCCGGTCCGTTACCTTTTGACCAAGTCAAACGAGCCGGCCTTTTCACCGGAATGGGCCTCTGTTGGGCCATGTCACGTGTCGACGTATCATAGGCGCCTCCTGTCCAATGAGTGGATGACATCTGTCCCAACTGTGAGCCAACATGTGTTTCCTTTGGCCAATGAGAATTTTACACGTGGAAAATCCCCATTGGTCCTGGCTGTTAACGGGTTATCAGATCCAAAACCGGACCCGATAGCTTAACGGCGACCTATTACAGTGGATGCCACATGTCGGTCACCCTTGATGAAAACACTTCTATGATGCGTGATTTATCGTCATGGAAGTGGACACTTCCGTGATGATAATTTTGGTAATGTCATGGAACACTTCTACGACAACACAGGTATGACTATCTTGATTCTGTCATAAAATCGTCATGGATGTATATGCATGATAGAAAATGTGACCTACTGTCACAAACACGTATCATCATGGAAGTGTTTTTTTGTAGTGACGATGATTGCCCCAGCGGCATTCCGGCGCCACCGAGAGAGAGGGAGAGAGAGCCCCCTCCTCCTTCCTCTTCCTTGGCCTCCGCCAAGATGGGAGGAGAGTTCCCCCTCTGGTCCATGGTTTCCATGGCGGTGGAGGGGCGAGAGAGAGGGGCTGAAATATAATACCCACTAGAAATCTAAGCCTAAAACATACAATTTGCCGACTTTTGGTATGTTTCAGACTTTGAAGGAAGACATTATTAAACATACACATTCATATACAAAATTGCATAAAACATGTTTGCTACAACATGGGAGCTAAATCACTCCAGCAAAATAGTGCCAAACCTACCCCGCTTGTCCGTCGGCACATGCTAGCAAGCACAGCATATTGATAGTCAGATAGTGGTAGCTGGGCAGAGAGAGAAGATCAGACCGACCCACCCAAGCAAGCAAAGCCAGCAAATCCATGGCGGAAGCGGAGGTGCACGGAACAGACCGGTGTGGCGCCGGCGCCAGGGATGCTGTGTCCATAGCTCCCCATCACCTTCTTCAATGACATGGGTTGGCACTTCACGGACCCTATCGAGCGCCTCTTCTTCTACCGCCAGGTCAACCCGGCCGCCGCGTTCCCGCTGCCCGCTGCCTTCCCGCCACATGCACTCACCCGCTTCCTCTAGCTCGCCGGCACCCTCAGCACCGCCGCCCGTTGCTTCTCCTACTCCATCGGCCACGATGCGCTCGACCTCTGCCTCCACTGGACGGAGGAGAGGAATCCCGCCGCCGCCGATGCAAGCAGATCACCCTGCGCCCCGTGCCGCCACCGCTTCTTGATGGAGGAGAGGAACCCCGCTGATGATGAAGTCCGAGCCCCCTGCGTCTCAGGCCGCCGCCACCGCCGCTACCTCTGCTCGACGGAGGAGAGGAACCCGGCCGCCGACGATGGCCGAGCACGCTCTATCTCGCGCCGCCACCACTGCTTGAGGGAGGAGAGCGACCCCAGCGGAGGTGAGGATGAGAGAGGAGGGAGGGATGGGGACGATGGAGGCGAGGCATGATGAAACGTGGGCCCTCTTTTTTGACGGGAGATGCGGGATCTCCTTTTCGTGTCGATTCGGCGGATGGCAGAGTTTTCATCCGCCAGAAAGAATTGCTAAGCGTACTTTCGGTGAGGTTAGTTGTTATGTTAACGGTTAGATCTAAATGAGTGGGTTTGATCATGATGCTCTAATTGCTTTAAAGTGTTGTGTGTACATTAGATGGGGTGTGTTTAGGCAAGAAAATGTTCTCTTTTTTAATAGTAGTATAGAAGAAGGTGTCGTTGCCCATGGCTGCGGGCACCGCAGGCGCAGCGGCAGCGGCAGACGGGGGCGCGCGAGGCGAGCGGTGCCAATAACCCTCCCACTGCGGCTGTGGCAGGGGTTGCGGGCGCGGTCTAACCCCTTCAGCATGTCGCTGATCAATCTCCTGCCAGAACGGGTCACGGAGGCGCTCAACCTGCTCCTGCTCAACCCACGACGTGACCAACCAACACAAAGTCGACGCCTGGTCCGGTGCAAGCCGATATCAATTGGTCGTGCCGCCCGGAGGGGCGGAGACAGCGCATGCACCTTGCCCCGCGTTGGGCGGGTGCGACAACACTGAGAACAGCGCCATTGACCTCCAGCGACCACGCCCGCATGGGGAAGGGCCTGGTTGACCAAGAGGTTGGTCCACAAGAACAGCTTGGGCCGCCTCAAGTCCCTCTGGCTACTGGTCTGAGGTCGTCACTGGGGTGTCCATCACGTAAATGTCGTAGGTGGATGTGACCGATCAGTGGCTGGTGACAGGGGGCAATATCGGCATTGGCCATGGCTCCGTCCTCCTCGTCCATGTATTCGGCATTCTTCGAATTATAGTCTAGCATATCGGTTAAATAATCGATAGTGGCTACCAAATGGGTGGTGGGTGGGGTGCAAAATCCCCTATTATACGCCTCAAAGGGTTGGTAGTTGAAGGCAGAGGGCAGGTCCTCCTGGATGGTCATGTTCTGAATTCGGTCCAGTGCCTCGTTTATCATTGCGTGGGTCACCAAAATCGAGGCTTCCAGGCCAAATTCCACAGTAATGGAATGGGGGCCGATCAATGCCCTGGCCAATCCTTGATTTCTGCTGGTCGTGCTGAGCTTGGGGTGCGGAGCTGGATCCTTGAGGGGATCCAGGCTGTCACTGGAGGTCAAGGACGGGCTTTGGTCCTTTCTTATGGCTTCTCGATCGGGTTCGAGATCAGGCTGCTTTGGGCTGGGGGTGACCCCTGGCCGTTAGCTGCCGCTTCCTCGTAAGGGCTCAAGGCCAGGCAAGTGTTGTGAAAGGAAGGTTTGGCCGAGATTAACTCTTGGCCTCTACCTCCTGATTCTACCTCGAAGGTCGAGGATAGGTCTTCTGCAGTCATGCCGTGTCCGGACACGGACAGAGTCTGCCCCCTGCTCGAAGCAGAGCTCTCCTGACTTGAAGCTATCGAGGCCGATCCGCTGATCATATCAGAAAGGAACTCCAGAGCGGGCATGGAGAGGGTGCGGGAGGGGGAGTGAATCTAGTGAAAACTAGATCGCCCCGTGCGTCCGCAACGTATTCCAAATCACCGAATCGAATCCGGTGTCCAGGGGCGAAGGCGTCGACCTGACCCAAACGACTAGTCGGGTCTCCGTGCCGTAGAATGCTGCCAAATGTGAAGAGTTGTCCAGGGACGAAGAAGTCTCCACATCTGATGCCCTCTCGTATGATCGGGCGAGCCATCGATCCTTTGGGCGACCCTATAATGAAACTCTCAATGAAAGCACCAATGTCGATGTCAAAACCGACAGACCTCGGGGTAGGGGATCCCGATCTGTGGATCTAGAATAGATGGGGAACAAGGGATGATGAACAAAATGTTTACCCAGGTTCAGGCCCTCTCGAAGAGGTAATACCCTATGTCCCGCTTGATTGTATTGGATGTATAATATGGTTTACAGAGTAGATATACCTCAAGATCAACATGAGCTAAACCGTAAAGAGATGAGGTGATGAATGTAGCTCTAGCTCTAAGACTAAAAACCCTCGGTTTATATAGATACCGGTAGGTTTAGGGTTACCTAAGATAGATTACAATAAGGGTTTAAAGAGATCCCACGCCTTCTTAACATGGAGGGCACACCACGGCTTCATAGATCTCCTATCACTATACATCTCCACCAGTTCGGCCCATGTACATCGCCCCGAGGACCCCTTAGTCCATGACTCCCTCACCAGGGAGAAGGGAGTTTGGACAGTGGCTCTATTTGGTGTCGTCCTAATTGACCAAAGAACCACCGACAACTCATCAATCCAGCGCTTGCCGCATTTCCGCAGTCTATCGAAAGTTCTTGTCTTCAGGCCTCGCAGCACCTCAGCGTTCATCCTCTTAGCCTGCCCGTTGCTCCTTGGGTGGGTAATGGAGGCGAAAGAGACCTTGCTCCCAAGGCTCTAGATGTACTGCATGAAGGTGCGACTTGTAAACTGGGTGCCGTTGTCGGTGATTACCCTGTTGGGCACTCCAAAACGACACACCAGTCCCTTGAAGAACTTGATAGTTGACTGCGTCGTCACCTTTCTCACTGGTTCCACTTTGGGCCACTTTGTAGACTTGTCGATTGCAACATACAAGAATTCAAAGCCCCCGGTAGCACGGGGGAAGGGGCCCAAGATGTCGATCCCCCAGACCGCGAAAGGCCAGGACAAAGGGATGGTCTACAAGGCTTGAGCTGGTTGATGAGTATTCTTGAAGTGGAACTGACATGCTTCCCACTTGGTGACGAGCTCAGTTGCATCCTGGAGGGCGGCGGGCCAGTAGAATCCTTGCCAGAAGGCTTTCTTGACAAGTGCGTTTGATCCAAGATGCGAGCCACACGTGCCTCCATGTATCTCCGCCAACAGCTCTAGTCCATTCTCTTGACTGGTGCACTTCAACTTCATGCCGCTTGACCTCTTTCTGTACATAATGTTATCCACAAACTGGTATATACTCGATTGTCGGGCTACTTTCTCATATTGCTCTGGATTGGCAGGAAGTTCTCTAGTTTGCAGGAATTGGACTATGTCATGTTCTTGTGCCACAGCCTGGGGCTCGACGACAAGGACTGAAGGCATCTCTTCAGTTGTGGGAGCACTTGCTTCAACGACAAGAACCTTTTATTCCACCAGAAAGTGTGGCTCTTCACCCGGCGCAACATTTCTCCCGACAACCTTTCCACCGGCAGCTCCAGGGAGCTCTGCCGGGAAATGCTTGCCAGTGTTGAGCTTCCTTCTTTTTCCGGCCAAGGTTGACAGGGAAACTGTTGGTTGGGTGCGGTGGAACACAAATGTGCCTAGTTCCATAGGAAGCTTCTGGGCAGCGCACTTTGATAGGTCCTCAACGATGTTTCCACACGGGGTACATGCTTTGTTTGTAGCCCGTCGAAGTGCTCTTCCAACTTCCTCACCTCTTCCACATAGGCTTCCATCAGTGGGCTCTGATAGTCTTTGTTCACCTACTTCACAACAAGCTGGGAGTCACCGCGTATGATCAACTTCTTGATTCCCAGCTCGACAGCGATCCGGATCCTAGCAAGGAGTCCTTCATATTCTATCGTGTTGTTGGTGGTGCCTTCCCTGAGGAAATGCATTTGGACCACGTACTTGAGGTGTTCTCCGGTGGGTGCAATGAGTAATAATCTACACCAGCACCTTGGAGCTAGAAAGCACCGTTAAAGTACATGATCCATTCCTTAGGGGCCTCCTTGTCGGGGAGGGCAGTTTCCACATGTTCTTCATAAGGTGTTGGCGTCCATTCTGCTATAAATTCTGCTTATGCTCTGCTTTAGATGGTTGTTATGATTTCAAACTTCAAGGCAAAACTTGACAGCTCCAGAGCCCATTCTATTATTCTACCGGTGGCCTCGGGGTTCCTCAAGATCCGCTGTAGTGGGAGGCGAGTCACAACAGTGATCTCGTGGGCTTAAAAGTAATGGCGCGGCTTCCTTGAGGCCATGAGGAGGCCAAATATCAGCTTTTGGACTCCAAAGTACCTTGACCTAGCCCCTATTAGAGGGAGCTAACAAAGTAAACTGGTCACTGCACCACTTTCTTTCTTGCAACCCCCTCCTATTCGTCAGCGTTGATCTGTGGATTCCCCCCGTCACCGCCGGCAAGCTTTGTCAGGGATAAAGTTGGCTCAAGGCTGGCAGGTTCTATCGTTGTAGCTTCTTCGCTTTCCACTTCCCTGTGCGCCACTTGATTTGTTGCCACTAGGATTAGCAGCAACCGCTCTTGTGGTTTGGGTGTGACCGAGGTTGGAGCAAAAGAAAGGTAAGCTTTCAGATCCTGCAGCGCAGCCTCAGCCTTTGGAGTCCATTTTACTGGACCAACCTTCTTCAAAATTTTGAAGAACGGCAAGGCGCACTCGGCGGATTTAGAAATGAACCTGCTTAGCGCGGCGACATAGCTAGTCAAGCTCCTCACATCCTTAACTATCTACGCGGCTTGGATCTGCTCTATTGCTTTCATCTTGTCGGGGTTGGCTTCTATCCCTCGATGAGACACAAAGAACCCAAGGAGCTTGCCATATGGAACGTCGAATACACATTTCTCCAGATTAAGCTTCAATGTTCAACTTCCGCAAATTTGCAAAGGTCTCTTCTAAATCTTCTATGAGTGAAGATTTGTCTTTGGTTTTGACCATGATATCATCCATGTATGCTTCAAAGTTCCTGTGCCACTGTGGCTCAAGCCCAGTCTGCACGGCCCTTGCGAACATAGAACCAGCATTCTTCAGCCCGAACGGCATATGCACGAAGCAGTATGTGTCGCGTGCTACTTCTTTACCTTGCGTTGCTTTTTCCCTTGAAGAGGAAAGGGTGATGCAGCAAACTAGAGATAAGTACTTCCCTTAGTTAGAGAACCAAGGTATCAATCTAGAAGGAGACAATGCACAAATCACCAATACCTGCACAAACAATCAAACACTTGCACCCAAGGTGATAACGGGGTTGTCAATCCCTTCACGGTCACTTGCAAAGGTGAGATCTGATAGAGATAGATGAAACTAAACAAAAGATAAAGTAAATATTTTTTGGTTTTTTGGTTTATAGATCGGAAAGTAAAAGATTGTCAAATAGTAGATCGAAAACTTATATGATGGAAAATAGACCCAGGGGCATAGGTTTCACTAGAGGCTTCTCTCAAGATAGCAAATAACATGGGGGGTGAACAAATTAGTCTCGAGCAATTGATAGAAAAGCGCAAAGTTATGATGATATCCAAGGCAATGATTATGAAATATAGGCATCACGTCCGTGTCAAGTAGACCGACTCCTGCCTGCATCTAGAGTATTAAGTTCATGAAGAACATAGTAATGCTTTAAGTAAGATGACATGATGTAGAGGAATAAAGTCAAGCAATATGATGTAAACCCCATCTTTTTATCCTTGATGGCAACCATACAATACGTGCCTCGCTATCCCTGCTTTCACTGGGTGAGGACACCACAAGATTGAACCCAAAGCTAAGCAATTCTCCCATTGCAAGAAAAACCAATCTAGTTGGCCAAACCAAACCGATAGTTCGAAGAGAATTACAATGATATCAAATCATGCATAAAAGAATTCAGAGAATATTCAAAAAATATTAATAGATAAGCTGATCATAAATCCACAGTTCATTGGATCTCGATAAACACACTACAAAAGAAGATTGCGTCGGATAGATCTCTAAGAACATTGAGGAGAACATGGTATTGAGAATCAAAGAGAGAGAAGAAGCCATCACTACTGCAGGATGCTGCTAATGCGACACTACGATCATAGACCCGTCGACGAAACTGTGTGCGATGTCATAATCGCAAACAGTGGTGTAAGAAAAACCGTCAAAAAAGGTGCAAAATGTTTGCGATGGATGATGCGTCAAACACGGTTCAGATTTTAGTTGCGTGTGCGATGCAGGGCATACGGTTCAGTTCAATTAACTGTTTGCGATGAGGAGGAACAAAAGAAACGGCCAGCCAGATGAAGGTGTGTGCGATATAGAGCATACAGTTTACTCGGCTGGACTGTTTATGATTAGGCAACACAAAAGAAACGGTCTGCCAGATCAAAGGTGTGCGCGATATACGGCATGCGGTTCACTCGGATGAACTATTTGTGTTGAGACAAGAGAACAAAAATGGTTCAATATAACAAGATGTGTGTGGTACGCGGCAAACAGGTCTGTAATCAGAAATGTGTGCGAAGATCGATAATAACACAGATGGTTGCTGCTAATAAGACGTGTGTGTTGTGCGACAGGATTGCATACAGAACAACAACATTGTATACACACTTATAAGGACATGTTTGCATAATCAAATTAAACATCCACTTACATAGGTGGCTACTACAACAATGGAATTTGCACACACGAAAGTAAACTATTAAATGCATAATTACATAGGTGGCTACTACACACATGACATTTCCACACACCAATCAAGTAAACTATATATTACATGCATGATTAACTAGCATAAACGATCATCGGATCATCATCTACTTCTTGTGACGCTTGCTCTTCTTGTGGCTCGATCTGGGCTCGTCGATTTGGGTAACGAGGCACTTCCTCATGTCAACGATCTACATGTGCATCTTGTAGCATGTGTACATGCTCTTGGCCGTGAACCTGAGGTGAGGTTCATCCAGTTGACGCATCCAGGCCCTATGCCAGGATAGGGGTCTTGTTCTCTGGGCATCCTGCTTCATCTTTTCTTAGTAGGGGTCGATGATGGCTGAGGCGAGTTCGACCAAGGAGTCCTTCTTCGTGCTGCCCCAGGCCCTGTAGTGGTCATGGATTTCGACAAGGTTCTTGCAGGCCAAGCCCGTAACACTGAGCACCTTTACATCATCTGTGATTTCCACCGTGGCGAACTTGTAGTCGGTGTTGTTGACAAACCTATTGAAACGGTCGCAAGGCTCTGTGGCCAGGCAGTAGTGGTAGATGAGGACATCATGGTGCATGCACAACTGGGCGATGACAACCTTCTGATCTATGCCGGGACGATCGGTGGTGCATTGGATCGAGGTCGATGCCAACCACCTTGTACTTGTCTCGAGCAAGCAACTGCTCAACATTGTTGCCACGCCATGCTGTTGATGTAGTCATGCACCACGGCCGGGTCAATGGTACACCACCGAGAGATCCGTCTCCCTCGCGTGGGTCTCCACTCTATGCTCGCCGAACTCCATTGGAGCACCGCTAGACATCCCGTCTCTATGTGTCGCCGTGGGTGTGCTTGTTGTGTTGTGGGGCGCAATCAAAAGGTTGAAGAGACTAAGGTTATAATGGCTGCGAGAATTAAAGGGGAACCCGGACGGCCAGGAATATCGGCAGGCCCTGATGGCAGTTCTAATTTGCAGCGTGTAACTCCATCGTGTCATACGTAACTGCATCGCGTGGCAACGTGCATGGCACAACATCATGCATATGGGGCCCCCGACGTGATCGTGTGCACGCCCAACCGCTGGTAGAGCGTGCGCGGAGGGACGCGAGAAGAGCGCTCCGCAGTTGCCTCAATGGCGAGCAACCATATATATATATACATATAGTAGTGGAACACGCAAGGAAAAGGTGTCCACAAGCCTAGCGCGCCGATGGACGCGAGTAGAGTGTGCCAACGGACGCGAGCAAAGCGCGCGGCGGTGCCTGACAGCGAGCACAACGCGCTGTGGCGCCTAACGGCGAGCAGAGCTTGCCGAGGGACGTGACCAGAGGCCAGCACAGTGATAGGTGGCTAATGAGACAAAATGTGTGAGCGATGTCGAAGACATCAAGCACGAATCAGATTAGAGTTGCGCGTGCGATACGTGGCATACAGTTGATCCATCTGAGCTGTTTGTGATGGAATAAGCCGTGTGTGTTGCCGACAAACGCTTGCTAGTATATAACCTTAAATTTTACCAAAAAAGTGTTAATGCATGTCACAAAAATTGTATAGCTAGAAACTATGTTCAAATATGACTCCAACAATATAATCTTTGGCGGCATGCATTCGTATTTTATTAGTTAAATCCTGCATATAAACCAGGATGGGGGTATAGTAGGTAATTAAATCGCAAACGTTTTTTTAATTAACCGTATGTGTATGTGGCCTTTCGTCCTCCTCTCGCACGTCTTGTCACCCCGCTGTCGCAGACGGCTTACAGCGCAAGCTTGCGCAGCGCGCGGGGGCATTCTTTTGGCCAAACGGTGGCGTCAATGAATCATCGGTGAGCCTGTTCCCGTGCAACCTCACAGGTTCCCGCGCAAGCTTCCCGCCCGACTTGGTGAAATCCCCCAAAACCCCAATGCTTACCGGCCTGCTATATAAACCCTCACGGCCGGTGAGTCCTGCGTAGCATTTTCCCCTCCCTCCCTGTAGCTTATCTCATCTGCCTCTCCCACAATCGCCAATGGCACCTGTCCATCATTGATGCTCAGACACTCCGCCGTCATCAGAGGACAGCTCTAGCTGGGAGGCTACACCGCGGCGGCGGCGTAGGCCCCGGCATAGTGTAGTGCGCGTGGCGTCCCTATTGGGTGTGCGCGAAACAACCACCACACGCTCCACCGCCACTGCCCGTCGGCAGATGCTGTCGGCCGCTGTTGCCGCCACACCACCTTCGAAAGCCAGGGCCATCTCCTGCTCCGCCGCCGTGGCCCGATGGCGGGAGGTGGTCGTCGTGGCCGCCAGCCCACTGCCAGCCATCATGGCCATCACCCGCTCCACCATCGAGGCCCGAAGGTGGGAGGTGTTGGTCGTGGCCGCCAGCCCAACATCGACCCCTAGGATCATCACCCACTCCGCCGCCACGGCCCGAAGGCGGGAGGCAGAGGTGGAGGCCCGCACGTGCGTGAGCGACCTTGCGCGCTACATCAAGTTCCTGCGGGAGGAGGTGGAGCGCCTCGTCGAGCACGCAAAGAGCCTTACCGCAGCCGACGCAGAGGCGAGGAATCAGGGGATCTACGAGCAGTCTGGCCACTTCGAGAGGGGTCGTCTGGAGCGGCAGTGGTTGTTCGAGCTGGCGAGCGTCACTAAACATGCAGTAATGGCAGGCACCATATTGCATTTGTCCAGCTCGTCGGTAGGCTCCTCCTCCTCTGCCTCTTACTGAGCGCGCTCGGCAAAGGAGAGGCTGACGGAAGTAGCACAAAGGCCCTCTGTAGTAGTATTATTTAGGGGTTATTTTGTTTAGTTCATCTGACTATAGATGTGTGGTGGAACTATACAATGCACTTAAAATTAGCTAGTATATATAGTTGAACTAGCTATTTCATTACGTGGTTGGCCACAATTGGGGAAAAGTTTGGTTGGTTCAGCTGTCGAGTTGAACTATTTGTATAAATTAAGAATGCCTGCTTCATCTATGAATGAAATCTATGCTTAATTACTGCATTTTAGTTGCAAAAAATAGATAGTGCTAGTGATTTTTAGCTACATAATTTATCAAATAGCAGTGTTACCAGGATTAACAAATGGCAACGTTACTAGATCAACAAATGTCAATCTTTCTAGTTTGACAAATGGCAACATACCCAATATGACATATGTAAATCTTACCAAATTGTTTGTACCTGGCTGCACATGGTTCATCCAAAACAACCGTTTGCGTTGAAGGGATGCACAAATCCTGCCCTGCGAATTTTCCCTCGACTTTAGGGGGAGACCACAGATCTCAATTTGCATACGGGTGTTCTATATAAAATGTTTGCGATCAAGAGCTACAGAAATCCTGCTCGGCACATTTTCTCTTGGCTTCCTGGGGAAGCTGTTAGTTTGCATACGGGTGTTCTAACTAAAATGTTCGCGATCAAGAGCTGCACAAATCCTGCTAGGCACATTTTCCCTTGGCTTCCTGGGGAAGTTGTCGGTTTTGCATACGGGTGTTCTAACTAAAATGTTTGGGATGAGTGTTTTATATTTAAAAACCGAATTAAACTGCGGCTTGGGCGCCATTAATGGAGAGGATTCTAGCAAGGCGGGCGGCCATAGAAGTCAAAGGGCTCACTTTCCGGTGAGCCTGCGCGGCGTACAGCTTGCACGCTTCCCGGTGAGCCTCGGCATTGGAGTACAGCTCGCACGCCTCCCGTTTAATCAAGCACTCAAGCACCTGTCCGCCCGGCACCTCCTAGCCATTAAAAGCGTGAGGCGTGGCGTCACGTGAATGGTTAACAGAACACACACAATTTATATGCACTGGAGCATGTGAATGTAGTTCAAATTTGAATTATGCACCTAAAATGCCTAGAAAATCCAGATAATGTATAAAAATGTCCAAACGAACCCTAAAAAATTCCAAAATTAAAAAAAACACTCATGTTGTTCTATGTTGACACTAGAAATTTTTTAAAGCAATAAGAGGCAACGAATATCGTTTCGTCCCCAAAGGTGGCATGTTCCCTACCAAAACCATCACGCTTGTTGTGAGAAGCTCTGGTTTGTGAGACGCTTATACCCAAACATTCCCCAAATGGGACAAAAATTTTACCACGGCATGTTGATGCCACTCCATGATAGCATGCCAAGTTTCATCAATTTCAGACGAGTTTCGGATTTACTAGAATTTAAAAACCAGGTATCTCAATGTTTGCGGCCGAGTAACGGTGGCAGGATGTTTGAAATTCATTCCCATTTCTTGCATGGGACCTAAGCATGGAACCAAGGAAACAGATTTGATTTTTCAAACAGTTTATATGCACTTGAGCATGTCCATGTAGTTCAAATTTGAATTATGCACCTGAAATGCCTACAAAACTAAGTTAATGTATAAAAATGTCCAAACGAACCCCGAAAATTCCAAAATTAAACACAACACTCCTGTTGTTCTATGTTGACACTAGAAAACATTTGAAAGCAATAAGAGGCAACATATATTGTTTCGTCCCCAAAGGTGGCACTTTCCCTACCAAAACCATCACGCTTGTTGTGAGAAGCTCTGGTTTGTGAGACGCCTATACCCAAACCTGCCCCAAATGGACAAAACATTTACCACGCCATGTTGATGCCGCTCCATGATAGCATGCCAAGTTTCATGAATTTCAGACGAGTTTTGGATTTACTAGAATTTAAAAACCAGGTATCTCAATGTTTGCGGTCGAGTGACGGGGGCAGCGTGTTTGAAAGCCATTCCCATTTCTTGCATGGGACCAAAGCATGTAAACAAGGACGCATATTTGATTTTTCAACCAGTTTATATGCACTGGAGCATGTGCATGTAGTTCAAATTTGAATTATGCACCTGAAATGCCTACAAAACCAAGTAAATGTATAAAAATGTCCAAATGAACCCCAAAAAAATCCAAAATTAAACACAACACTCCTCGTGTTCTATGTTGACACTATAAATTTTTTTGGAAGCAATAAGAGGCAACGGATATCGTTTCGTCCCGAAAGGTGGCACGTTCCCTATCGAAACCATCACGCTTGTTGTGAGAAGCTCTAGTTTGGGGGAAGCTTATACCCAAACCTGCTCCAAATGGGACAATTTTTTTACTATGGCTGTTTGATGCCGCTCCATGATAGCATGTCAAGCTTTATGAATTTCAGACGAGTTTTGGATCTACCAGAATTTAAAAACCAAGTATCTCAATGTTTGTGGCTGAGTGACGGTGGCAGGGTGTTTGACATTCATTCACATTTCTTGCATGGGACCTAAGCGTGCAACCAAGGACATCGATTTGATTTTTCAACCAGTTTATATGCACTGGAGCATATGCATGCAGTTCAAATTTTAATTATGCACCTGAAATGCCTGCAAAACCAAGTTAATGTATAAAAATGTCCAAACGAACCCTGAATAATTCCAATTTTTTGAAGACACACCTATAGTTGCATGTTTACTGCAGATAAAAGTTCAATTAATTCAACCACCATCCTTTGCAGTTGTAACCCCATTACATAATTCAAATCAAGACGAAAAATCAAGTAGATCGCACACAGTTTATTGTCACCAACCGTGTGAGATGCAGCACAAAATATCTGGGAGCACCGTCAGAGTGTCAAGCAGACTAGCCTGCTCCTCAAAATATCATTTCACTGTTCAATCGTTGCTGGTGAAATATGGGGATGTGGACCCGCGTCGTGAGGGCAACTTCGGCGGCCCACTCCGGTGAGAGCACAGCCGCAGCCGCCAGGCGCGTGCTAACAAGCTTCGTCAGGGCGACCGCAATCTGCGTCCGGGTGGCGAAGGCAACCCAAACGGCCGCTATTGCTTCTCAGGCGGCAGCAACATCATCTGCCTCGGGGATAGCAACTGGCGAGAGTGGCACAACAGCTATCTGTTCTGCAGCGGCGGCCATAGCCCCGACGGAGGCCGTCCACGCCCAGCTCGTGGCGGTCACCGCACAAATCGAACGAAGCTTCTCCGACAACGGTCCACAATCCACGGCCGAAGAGTTGGCAATCACCGAGAGAGTTCGAGCAGCCGTCTGTTCCTGCGAGGCATACCTTCCCACGACGGGGCCTACCAAAGCCTAGATCGCGGCCGCCCATGCCAGCTCGTAGCGGCCTATTCTAAAGATATGGCGGACACGGATGGCGAGATGCTTGTGGAGTATGGTGCAATTGATGCCATGGAGCCCCTTCCCTAGGAGACCGTCGGGCGCGAGCTTGACATGGAGGCGGCGGCGGAGATCGATGAGCACTAGCCATAGTAGTACTCTTTGTTTTGTTTAATTAAGAGCGCCGTTCTTGAATTTGTTACAGTAATTTTTAGGTCAGCTAGCTCTGTTTAATTGTTGAACTTGCTCGATTAAGAAGTGTGGGTGTGCTGTAGTCTCCTTTGTGTACCCAAATTATGCAATGACATGGATGACCACTGTAACCAGGGAAATTTGAACCAAAATTTTTGACGTTCAAACTCATCACACACGGGTTAAGCTATCTGAGTCATTTGTGATGTTCACATATCGTAACCCAGTTCTGAATAAGGGACCGTGTCTGATGACACTTTGCGCGCCTGCTTTCGTTGAAGCGATTCCAAAGTTTCGGCTTCCACGGAAATATCTACCTCCCCGCCCCTCTCCCTTACCAAAAGTCACATTTTCCATGTTTCTGCCTTCCTTTCCAGGTTGAAAGCTTCACTCCTTGCTTGCAGCGCCGCCTCCTCGCTAGCGACCCTCCTTCACACTGCTCGGTCTCGCCTATCCAGGCAGGTAATCCACACCCAACCCCCATCCTCCTCCTGCTTCCACATCCCACATGCCCCGACCGCCGGCGTGAGCACGAGACCTTCCAGCCAAATCACCGACCCCTCCACCAACTAAGTGCCGCCCTAAGCCATGGTGCACGCAGTATAGCCAGGATCTCAAGGAGCATTTGGCAGCGGAGAAGCAAATCGCGGCCACACGCGTGGATGAGGTCGCGATGGCTGCCATTTGTGCCGACCCCCAGATCTTGGAGGAGCACCATGCCATTTGCTAGCTACGCCGGTTAAGCATGCTTAGTTTACCCGTTGCGTGAGCTGCTCTTGCCTTTCCTTCACAAAATCTAGTGAATTGTGCTATCTAATTTTACCATGCAATCTGTTGCTCTAGTGTATATGTTCTATATGTCCTGCAGTGTGGTGCTCACTTATTAACTGTTTTGTTAATTAGTTGTTGTCTTCAGATAACTGTTTGGTTCAACTCTGCAAATGTGAGGTTCAATTCTTCAGGTTGTAATTTTGTATTGTCTTCCATGTGAGAAATAAATCGAATTTATGTTTACAAAATACATGAGAAACGAATACAATTGCTATATTTCCAAGTTGTCAAGCATGCTTGGTTTGGTTATACATTGTGCAATGTGGTTCTCAGTTAACATTTGGTTCATTTGTGTTGTGGTGTTTAGTTAACTGTTTGGTTCAATTCTGCAATGCGATGTTCGATAGTTGTGGGTGCATTCTGTTATTGTATACCATGTGAGGAATAAATTGAATTTGGCCGTAGTAAATACATGAGAAACAAATACAATTTCTATATTTCCAAGTTGTTAAGCATGCTTGGTTTGGTTAGCTGTCTGATCTTCTATTAGGAGTATGTTATATTGTGCAATGTGGTGCTCAGTTAATGTTTGGTTCATTTGTTGTGGTGTTTAGTTAACTGCTTGGTTCAATTCTGCAATGCGACGTCCAATTGCCGTGGGTAGAATTTTGTATTGTTGTGCATGTGAGGAATAAATCAAATTTGGCAGCACTTAATACATGAGAAAATATACAAGTGCTATATTTCCTAGTTCTTAATCATGATTGGTTTAGATAAATGGGTTTTCCATGTGGCTTGAATTAATCTGATGAATCTGCAATGTGCTTATTTTTCATCAACATATTTTACTGATAGCATGCGAACCCTTACTTAACCTGACAACTAACTACGTTATATGTGTTGCGGGGAAACAATTGGAAGCACTGAGGTTTAGAATCGAGGTTAGCACGTGCATGGTCCATTCTCTAATAGCACATTATTATGCAATTGCAGGAACCATTATAATATTTAGGTTTTTAACAATTTGGTCTTGCACATGTAGGTCCTGTTGTCAGAGGTTTTGACCCATTTTTCGACCCTTTTTGCATATGGAGAAATGAGTTGTCCATGAATATCAGTCAAGTCAAGAAACTCAGAAAGATTGTTAGGATAAAGAAATTAGCGTCAAAGAACAACAAGATCTTTTTCTGCACAATGAAGACGACATCAATTCACTACAGGATGGTACTAACTATTATACATTGCGTTTTTATTCCTTTGCCCCATTTCCAATATAGAGAAGATATTTATGCACATCCTTGTTTTCAGGCCTTTCCAAAGCAGTTCACTGATGATTACCTCTCAAACCACCTGTATGGTCAGGAGGCAAGGAAGGTACTCGTACAACACCCACGGTTCAATATTGAAGTGTTCCTAAAGAGGACGAAGGATGGAAGGTCAATCATCCACAGGCACTGGCCTAAAGTTATAAAGACCTTCAACATCAATGAAGGCTCAATATTCGCCTTCTGCTTCAGCAGTTTTCTAGATGAGATACATCTGCCTATGTACCGTCTATGATGCTAATTTCGAAAGGTTATAGATGTTGCATGTGAAACTTGGTGCTGGTGTAGTTATGTAATGCGGTACTCTGATGTATCTCAATTATGAAAATGAAATATATTGTGTGCTTAATATGAAATGTCAATTAGATTAATAAATGCATAATTAATAATCAGATAATTACCCTGCTAATTGGGTTTTCCTATTGCAAATGGTTATTGAGAAAACACTGTGTGTGATGCATTCAATAACGCACACAATTTCTAGGAATAAACCGTGTTGGATTGATGAACAATCACACATGACCTTCTCTTGAAAATTGTTTGCGTTAGGCCACCTTGCGCAAACGTTTATGACATAAAAACCGTGTGTGATGAACAGCCTTTGCCACATAGTTTCTTCTACGCACCGTGTGTGACGCATTCAATAACACAAACGATAAATTGTTAATATCGTGTGCAATGGCAACGCTATCACAAACAATTTAATAGGGAAAATTGTGTGTGATGTACCTGTGAACGGAAACGTTTTCCTCGGAGCAACTATGTGGGATGTACATACGAACGGAAACATTTAGTGGGGACTGACTGTGTGGGATGTACTTGCGACCGAGAACAATTTCGCCTATATAATTGTATTTTTTTAGCTCTATTGTACGTATTTCCGTATTTGAGCGCTCGTCGGTCGCACACGAATTCATTTTGCCAAGCGTGTGTGCCAAGAGGGCCATATCCCCGACGGTTTCTAGGTCATGTGGGAAGGACCCCCCTATCACCGTCACTCACTAGGCTACGGTTCCAAATGTCGTTGTTGAAAGGGGTTAAAAACCGTTTGTATGGCACCTCGCTGTACTAGTGCATCTAGCTACTAGCTATGGACCCATAGGTCTATGCTAAACTACTCACGCTTCATCGGAAGGGCAATATAGTTGATGTAGATGCCCTCCATATCGAATCCCCCTCCAACAAGATGCCGAAAAAGGCCCCAATATGGGATTTCACGGGAACAGAAGGTTGCGGCGGTGGAAAAGTGTTTTCGTGGATGCTTCTGGTGGTTTGGGAATATACGTGAATATATAGGATGAAGATCTAGGTCAGGGGGTCACCAAGGGGCCCACAAGATAGGGGGGCGCCTACCCCCTTGGGTGCGCCCTCCACCCTTGTGGCCGCATCATGGCTCTTTTGACTTGCACTCCAAGTCTCCTGGGTGTCTTCTGGTCCAAGAAAAATCGCCGCGGAGCTTTTATTCTGTTTAGACTCCATTTGGTTTTCCTTTTCTGCAAAGCTCAAAAACAAGGAAAAAATATAAACTAGCACTGGGCTCTAGGTTAATAAGTTAGTCCCAAAAATAATATAAAATAGCATATTAATGCATATAAAACATGCAAAATAGATAATATAATAGCATGGAACAATAAAAAATTATAGATACCTTGGAGACGTATCACCACGCGGGGTGATGAAGGCGGTTTTTTCTTCGTCTTCCTTGGCCATGAAGTTTTGGTGATACCCAGAGTATGCATCCAAGAAGGACAGCAAGTCACATCCAGAGGTGGAATCAACTGTCCAGTCAATGCACGACAAGGGGAAGGGGTCCTTTGGACAAGCTTTGTTCAAGTCAGTGAAGTCAATACCAAGTCTCCACTAGATTAGCTAACCAAGTTGGATATAGTACTCCTCGGACCAAACATGTCGCTTCTAGCTTCTTGATCTCTTCAGTAATTAACTATTGTCTCTCCAAGGCCTGCCTTCTGACTTTTTCATGGCAGTGAGAGGAGTGTAAAGATGCACCCCCGTCAATGCACATTGCGTCAGTAGCTTTCTGGAAACCGTGTTCACTGGTGTCATCGTCTTCCTCTTCACTATCATCTTCATTTTCCTTCCTCTCACGGCCTCTGGCTGGTTTTTCCTTGTACAGATCAGACTTGTCGCGGTGTCCGTTACGACCACCACGGTCCTTCCCGCCAATACCATTCTGGTTTCTCTACTTGGTGATACGTCTCCAATGTATCTATAATTTTTGATTGCTTCATGCTATATTATCTACTTTTTTGGGCAATATTGGGCTTTATTGTCCACTTTTATATTATTTTTGGGACTAACCTATTAACCAGAGGCCCAGCCCAGTTTTGTTGTTTTATGCGTATTTCAGTGTTTTGAAGAAAAGGAATACCAGACGGAGTCAAAACGGAACGAAATCAACTGGAGAAGTTATTTTTGGAAGGAAACACACCTGATGGACTTGGACCCCATGTCAGAAGATACGGGAGCTGCCCACGAGGGTGGGGGGCGTGCCCACCCCCCTAGGGCGCGCCCCCCTGCCTCGTGGGGCCCCCATGGCTCCCCTGATGTGCTTCTTCTGCCTATATAACTCCATATACCCTAAAACTTCCAGAACGGAGATTAGATCGGGAGTTCCGCCGCCAGAAGCCTCCATAGCCACTAAAAACCATTCTAGACCCGTTCCGGCACCCTGCCGGAGGGGGCAATCCTTCTCCGGTGGCCATCTTCATCATCCCGGCGCTCTCCATGACGAGGAGGGAGTAGTTCTCCCTTGGGGCTGAGGGTATGTACCAGTAGCTATGTGTTTGATCTCTCTCTCTCTCGTGTTCTTGAGATGATACGATCTTGATGTATCGCGAGCTTTGCTATTATAGTTGGATCCTATGTTTCTCCTCCCCCTCTTCTCTCTTGGAATGAATTGAGTTTCCCCTTTGAAGTTATCTTATCGGATTGAATCTTTAAAGATTTGAGAACACTTGATGTATGTCTTTGTGATCAACTTGCGGGTTTCATGACATTGGGAACCTATGCATAGGGGTTGGCACACGTTCTCGTCGTGATTCTCCGGTAGAAACTTTGGGGCACTCTTTGAGGTCCTTTGTGTTGGTTGAATAGATGAATCTGAGATTGTGTGATGCATATCGTATAATCATACCCACAGATACTTGAGGTGACATTGGAGTATCTAGATGACATTAGGGTTTTGGTTGATTTGTGTCTTAAGGTGTTATTCTAGTACGAACTCTAGGGCTGTTTGTGACACTTATAGGAATAGCCCAACGGATTGATTGGAAAGAATAACTTTGAGGTGGTTTCGTACCCTGCCATAATCTCTTCGTTCGTTCTCTGCTATTAGTGACTTTGGAGTGACTCTTTGTTGCATGTTGAGGGATAGTTATGTGATCCAATTACGTTAGTATTGTTGAGGGAACTTGCACTAGCGAAAGTATGAACCCTAGGCCTTATTTCCACGCATTGCAATACCGTTTACGCTCACTTTTATCACTTGCTACCTTGTTGTTTTTATTATTTCAGATTACAAATACATTTATGTACTATCCATATACCACTTGTTTCACCATCTCTTCACCGAACTAGTGCACCTATACAATTTACCATTGTATTGGGTGTGTTGGGGACACAAGAGACTCTTTGTTATTTGGTTGCGGGGTTGCTTGAGAGAGACCATCTTCATCCTATGCCTCCTACTGACTGATAAACCTTAGGTCATCCACTTGAGGGAAATTTGCTACTGTCCTACAAACCTCTGCACTTGGAGGCCCAACAACGTCTACAAGAAGAAGGTTGTGTAGTAGACATCAAGCTCTTTTCTGGCGCCATTGCCGGGGAGGTGAGTCATTGAAGGTACATCTTTAGATCTTGCAATCGAGTCTTTTAGTTTCTTGTTTTATCACTAGTTTAGTTTATAAAAGAAAACTATAAAAAATGGAATTGAGTTTGCCTCATACGCTTCACCTTTTTAATATATTTCGTGAGTATGATGGAAAGGATAATTGTGCTCAAGTGCTAGAAGAAGAAATCTATAAAATTTTTGGCACTAAATATTTGAATGATGAGCATGATTGCAATGTTGTTAGTATGAATTCCTTGAATATCTATGATGCTAATGATATGCAAAGCCACAAGCTTGGGGAAGCTATGTTTGATGAAGATGATATTTTTTGTCCACCAAGTTTTGATGAGCAAATTTATTATGATGAAAGCATGCCTCCTATCTATGATGATTATTGTGATGACACGTATGCTTTAAAGAATAAGGATAACCATGAAACTTGTCATCTTGATTTCAATTTTCAATCCCATGATAGTTACTTTGTTGAGTTTGCTCCCACTATTATTCATGAGAAGAATTTTGCTTATGTGGAGAGTAGTAAAATTTCTATGCTTGTAGATCATGAAAAGAATGCTTTATGTGTTGGTTATATTGTTGAAATCATTCATGATGCTACTGAAAATTATTATGAGGGAGGAATATATGCTTGTAGGAATTGCAATAATATCAAGTTTCCTCTCTATGTGCTTAAAATTTTGAAGTTATGCTTGTTTTACCTTCCTATGCAAGTTGATCCTTGTTCCCACAAGTTGTTTGCTCACAAAATCCCTATGCATAGGAAGTGGGTTAGGCTTCAATGTTCTAGTCATATTCTTCATGATGCTCTCTCTATTTTACAATTCTTATCTTATATGTGAGCATCGTTGAAATCATCATGCCTAGCTAGGGGCGTTAAACGATAGCGCTTGTTGGGAGGCAACCCAATTTTATTTTTGTTCCTTGCTTTTTGCTCCTGTTTAGTAATAAATAATTCCTCTAGATTCTGTTTATATGTGGTTTTATGCTTTTAATTAGTGTTTGTGCCAAGTAGAACCATTGGGAAGACTTGGGGAGAGTCTTGTTGATCATGCTGTAAAAAACAGAAACTTTAGCGCTCACGAGAATTGCTGCCATTTTTATTTGGAGAGTGCTATTTAGTTAATTCTTTTTCAGATGATTAATAGATAAATTCCTCAGGTACAGAAATTTATTTGAGAATTTTATGAGTTCCAGAAGTATACGTTTGATCCAGATTACTACAGACTGTTCTGTTTTTGACAGATTCTGTTTTTCATGTGTTGTTTACTTATTTTGATGAATCTATGGCTAGTAAAATAGTTTATAAACCATAGAGAAGTTGGAATACAGTAGGTTTAACACCAATATAAATAAATAATGAGTTCATTACAGTACCTTGAAGTGGTGATTTATTTTCTTATACTAACGGAGCTTACGAGTTTTCTGTTAAGTTTTGTGTTGTGAAGTTTTCAAGGTTTGGGTAAGCATTCGATGGACTACGGAATAAGGAGTGGCAAGAGCCTATGCTTGGGGATGCCCAAGGAACCCCAAGGTAATATTCAAGTACAACCAAGAGCCTAAGCTTGGGGATGCCCCGGAAGGCATCCCCTCTTTCGTCTTCGTTCATCGGTAACTTTACTTGGAGCTATATTTTTATTCGCCACATGATATGTGTTTTGCTTGGAGCGTCAATTTATTTTGTTAGGATTTGCTTGCTGTTTGAATAGAATACCAAGATCTGAAATTATTAAATGTTAGAGAGTCTTCACATAGTTGCATAATTATTCGACTACTCATTGATCTTCACTTATATCTTTCGGAGTAGTTTGTCATTTGCTCTAGTGCTTCACTTATATCTTTTAGAGCATGGTGGTAGTTTTATTTTGAAGAAATAGATGAACTCTCATGCTTCACTTATATTATTTTCAGAGTCTTAAATAGCATGGTAATTTTCTTAAAATCCTAGTATGCTAGGTATACAAGATTAATAATAAAATTCTCTTATGAGTGCATTGAATACTAAGAGAGGTTTGATGCTTGATGATTGTTTTGAGATATGGAGGTAATAATATCAAAGTCGTTCTAGTTGAGTAGTTGTCAATTTGAGAAATACTTGTGTTGAAGTTTGTGATTCCCGTAGCATGCACGTATGGTGAACCGTTATGTGATGAAGTCGGAGCATGACTTATTTATTGATTGTCTTCCTTATGAGTGGCGGTCGGGGACAAGCGATGGTCTTTTCCTACCAATCTATCCCCTAGGAGCATGCGCGTAATACTTTGCTTTGATAACTTGTAGATTTTTGCAATAAGTATATGAGTTCTTTATGACTAATGTTGAGTCCATGGATTATATGCACTCTCACCCTTCCACCTTTGCTAGCCTCTCTAATACCGCGCACCTTTCGCCGGTATCATACACCCACCATATACCTTCCTCAAAACAACCACCATACCTACCTATTATGGCATTTCCATAGCCATTCCGAGATATATTGCCATGCAACTTTCCACCATTCCGTTATTATGACACGCTTCATCATTGTCATATTGCTTTGCATGATCATGTAGTTGACATCGTATTTGTGGCAAAGCCACCATTCATAATTTTTCATACATGTCACACTTGATTCATCGCAATCCCGGTACACTGCCAGAGGCATTCATATAGAGTCATCTTTGTTCTAGTATCGAGTTGCATCATTGAGTTGTAAATAAATAGAAGTGTGATGATCATCATTCAATAGAGCATTGTCCCAAAAAAAAGAGAAAGGTCATAAAAAGAAAGGCCAAATAAAAAAAGGCCAAATAAAAAAATAAAGGCCAAATAAAAAATATAAAGGCCAAATAAAAATAAATAAATAAAAGGGACAATGCTACTATCCTTTTTCAACACTTGTGCTTCAAATTAGCACCATGATCTTCATAGTAGAGAGTCTCTCATGTTATCACTTTCATATACTAGTGGGAATCTTTCATTATAGAACTTGGCTTGTATATTCCAATGATGGGCTTCCTCAAAATGCCCTAGGTCTTCGTGAGCAAGAGAGTTGGATGCACACCCACTAGTTTCTTTTGTTGAGCTTTCATACACTTATAGCTCTAGTGCATCTGTTGCATGGCAATCCCTACTCACTCACATTGATATCTATTGATGGGCATCTCCATAGCCCGTTGATACGCCTAGTTGATGTGAGACTATCTTCTCCTTTTTGTCTTCTCCACAACCACCATTCTATTCCACCTATAGTGCTATGTCCATGGCTCACGCTCATGTACTGCGTGAAGATCGAAAAAGTTTTGAAAAAGTTAGAGTATGAAACAATTGCTTGGCTTGTCATCGGGGTTGTGCATGATTTAAATATTTTGTGTGGTGAAGATAGAGCATAGCCAGACTATATGATTTTGTAGGGATAACTTTCTTTGGCCAAGTTATTTTGAGAAGACATAATTGCTTTGTTAGTATGCTTGAAGTATTATTATTTTTATGTCAATATGAACTTTTGTCTTGAATATTATGGATCTGAATATTCATGCCACAATTAAGAAGAATTACATTGAAATTATGCCAACTAGCATTCCACATCAAAAATTATCTTTTTATCATTTACCTACTTGAGGACGAGCAGGAATTAAGCTTGGGGATGCTTGATACGTCTCCAACGTATCTATAATTTTTGATTGCTCCATGCTATATTATCTACTTTTTTGGCAATATTGGGCTTTATTATCCACTTTTATATTATTTTTGGGACTAATCTCTTAACCGGAGGCCCAGACCAGATTTGTTGTTTTATGCGTATTTCAGTGTTTTGAAGAAAAGGAATATCAGACAGAGTCAAAACGGAACGAAATCAACTAGAGAAGTTATTTTTGGAAGGAAACACACCTGATGGACTTGGACCCCACGTCAGAAGATATGGGAGCTTCCCACAAGGGTGGGGGGCGCGCCCACCCCCCTAGGGCGCGCCCCTGCCTCGTGGGGCCCCCATGGCTCCCCTGACGTGCTTCTTGTGCCTATATAACTCCATATACCCTAAAACTTCCAGAACGGAGATTAGATCGGGAGTTCCGCCGCCAGAAGCCTCCGTAGCCACTAAAAACCAATCTAGACCCGTTCCGGCACCCTGCCGGAGGGGGCAATCCTTCTCCGGTGGCCATCTTCATCATCTCGACGCTCTCCATGATGAGGAGGGAGTAGTTCTCCCTCGGGGCTGAGGGTATGTACCAGTAGCTATGTGTTTGATCTCTCTCTCTCTCGTGTTCTTGAGATGATACGATGTTGATGTATCGCGAGCTTTGCTATTATAGTTGGATCCTATGTTTCTCCTCCCCTATTCTCTCTTGGAATGAATTGAGTTTCCCCTTTGAAGTTATCTTATCGGATTGAGTCTTTAAAGATTTGAGAACACTTGATGTATGTCTTGGTGATCAACTTGCGGGTTTCGTGACATTGGGAACCTATGCATAGGGGTTGGCACACGTTCTCGTCATGATTCTCCGGTGTGTTGGTTGAATAGATGAATCGGAGATTGTGTGATGCATACCATATAATCGTACCCACGGATACTTGAGGTGACATTGGAGTATCTAGGTGACATTAGGGTTTTGGTTAATTTGTGTCTTAAGGTGTTATTCTAGTACGAACTCTAGGGCTGTTTGTGACACTTATAGGAATAGCCCAACGGATTGATTGGAAAGAATAACTTTGAGGTGGTTTCGTACCCTACCATAATCTCTTCGTTCGTTCTCCGCTATTAGTGACTTTGGAGTGACTCTTTGTTGCATGTTGAGGGATAGTTATGTGATCCAATTGTGTTAGTATTGTTGACTTTGGAGTGACACATTGCAATACTGTTTACGCTCACCTTTATCACTTGCTACCTTGCTGTTTTTATTATTTCAGATTACAAATACCTTTATCTACTATCCATATACCACTTGTTTCACCATCTCTTCACCGAACTAGTGCACCTATACAATTTACCATTGTATTGGGTGTGTTGGGGACACAAGAGACTCTTTGTTATTTGGTTGCAGGGTTGCTTGAGAGAGACCATCTTCATCCTACACCTCCTACTGATTGATAAACCTTAGGTCATCCACTTGAGGGAAATTTGCTACTGTCCTACAAACCTCTGCACTTGGAGGCCCAACAACGTCTACAAGAAGAAGGTTGTGTAGTAGACATCACTTGGCGTGCCTTTCATATTCGGCTTTCTATTTCTCAATCAATTGCTCAACTTGCTTGCCATCTTGGAGATCATGACCCTTGGTCTTATGGATCTTGCAGTATGGCCTGTCAGACATGTCGGTTTTCTCAACAGATGTTGCCGCCCGACAATCAGCGCATGTAGCAGCTTCCTTGTCGGGTGTCTTAGTTTTTGCTTTCTTGCTCGTGCTAAGATCACCAGTACCCTCAACGGCCATTATCGCCTTCTCCTTTTGCTTCTTGCTACATTTCTTGTTTTTCTTTTTGGGGTGGCAGCATTGTCGTCGTCTTCCGAGTCGACTTTGACGCCGGCCTCTTCCCTGGGAAGTCTTCTCCCCTCTTTAGCGCGAGTGCACTTATCAGCCATCGTGTAGAGCTCGCTGAGCATCTTGGGAAACCAAACGTTCATCTTAGCCTGCATTCTGTGATTGTGCACATTTGTATGAAATGCAGCAATCACAGCTGCCAGGTGTATCTTTGGTATATTGCGGTGCACTCGGCTGAACTTCTGCAGATACTTGCGCAAAATTTCTCCCTCTTTTTGCAAGAGGGTTTGCAGATCGCTAGGCCGGCTCGGTTCTTGGTGGCCGCCCGTGAAGGCGCCCATGAACTCATTGCACAAGTCAGCCCTGGAGGAAGTGGAATCTTCTGACTGGTGCATCAGCCAGGAACTCACATTGGCCTTGAGGGCCAGCGCGAAGTAGTTGGCAAGCACCTTTTCATCCTTCCCCTGACAACTTAAACAGCGATCATATAGATGCCCAAAAACTCTGGCTAGTTCAGTTTTCCATCATACTTCTCTGACAGGTCCGGCTTGAAGGTGTGAGATGATGGCCACTTTACTTGTCGCAGATCACGTGTGACGGTAGGGCACCCTACCTCGTAAGGTAGGTACCCTCCAGCACTGGGCGCGGATTGGTCGACATCAGCCCCATTGTGCCTATCATACTGACGGCGCGTGTCGCGACGCCACTCAATGGTGACGTGGGCGTCTTCCTTCTTCCTTTCCCTCAGTACTTGACGTTGGTCCTGCCGGACTCACAGATCGGATGAGGCCATTGATGCCTCATCACGATCATCATCATTTGGTGGCCACTGAGTTCGCCGTGGATGCCCTTGAGAGACCTGCCGCGGCGGGGACTGCACAATGGGTGCGGTTTTCCCATCTTGGCGCACTGGTGGAGTCGCCAACATCGGTGACGGGCACCACGGTGGCTCCGTACCTGAAAGCACAAGTGCTCCCTGGGTGGTTTTGGTAATCAATGCCAACATATCTCTTGTTGGACTAATGTTTTTATCTAGTATATTTCAGATAAGTTCAACAAATGGAGTGACATGGACAAGAGGATGTGGAACCCCTGCAAGATGCTAAGAACAAAGGATTGGTAAAAGCTCAAAGGCTCAAGACTCTACATTTTCATTTTAGTGACCCAAGATCACATTGAGTCCATAGGAAAGCCAATACTATTAAAAGGGGATCAAGTGTTGCTTAATGGCTTGCTTGCTCAAAGTGCTTAGTGATATGCTCAAAAGCCCTCGACCACTTTCTCATATCCAGATATGTCCCAAACCAAAAGTCAAACTCGACCCGCAGATTTGATCTATACGGCACCACCGAGTTCATTTGACATAGCCACTGCTAGAAATCCTAATCAGTTCGGTCTCACCGATGGGATCTCAGTCTCACCGAGATGGGCTTGCAAACTCTGTTGCCTGTTGCAATTGTTTCAGTCTCACCGAGATATGCAATCGGTCCCATCGAGTTTGCCCGACCAACTCTCTATTTTGCTTATTACCAAAATCGGTCCCACCGAGTTTGTGTAATCGGTCAAACCGAGTTGAGGTTTTACCCTAACCCTAGCACATCGGTCCCACCGAGTTAACCATATCTGTCCCACCGAAATGCCTAATAGTCACATTATGAACTGAATCGGTCTGACTGAGTTTTATGATTCGGTCCCACCGAGTTTGGTAAATTGTGTGTAACGGTTAGATTTTTTTTGGAGGCTATACACACCCCTCCACCCTTCCTTCATTGTGAAGGAGAGCCATCAGAACGTGCCTACACTTCCAGCATTCATTTTCTGAGAGAGAACCACCTACTCATGTGTTGAGACCAAGATATTCCATTCCAACCACTAGAATCTTGATCTCTAGCCTTCCCCAAGTTGCTTTCCACTCAAATCATCTTTCCACCAAATCCAAATCTGTGAGAGAGAGTTGAGTGTTGTGGATACTATCATTTGAAGCACAAGAGCAAGGAGTTCATCATCAGCACACCATCTATTACCTTTTGGAGAGTGGTGTCTCCTAGATTGGTTAGGTGTCACTTGGGAGCCTCTGACAAGATTATGGAGTTGGACCAAGGAGTTTGTACGGGCAAGGAGATCGCCTACTTCATGAAGATCTACCCTTTTGAGGCAAGTCCTTCAGCGATGGACATGGTGGGATAGACAAGGTTGCTTCTTCATGGACCCTTCGTGGGTGGAGCCCTCTGTGGACTCACGCAACCGTTACCCTTCGTGGGTTGAAGTCTCCATCAACGTGGATGTACGATAGCACCACCTATCGGAACCACGCCAAAAATCTCCGTGTCTCTAATTGTGTTTGCACACTCCAATCCCATCCCTTTACTTTCTTGCAACTTGCATGCTTTACTTTCCACTGCTCATATACTCTTGTCATGCTTTCTTGAAATTTATTGTTAATGTTTAAACTTGTGCTAAAACTCCACCTCAACTTAAAGAAATTAAAAACTTCTACTTTTCTTTGTTGAGGGTCTAATCCCCCCCTCTAGACACCTCTTCTCGATCCTTTCAATTGGTATCAGAGCATTGGTCTCCATTTCTTTGGTTTAAACACCTTTGGAGGAAGATGGATAAGTCTATGTTGGGGAGTCTTAGACGTAGAGTGCCTATACTTGATGGAGTGTTCTTTCATGAGTGGAAAATTGAGATGCTTGAGATTTTCAATGAATATCACTTGAACAAGTACATTACTACTCCTTATGCGTGCCTTGTGGACCCCTTGCATCCTACCCTTGATGTTTCTATTGACATGATCCGTAATCTTAGAATTGTCAATTTAATCACTAGAGGATTACTTAGAAACTTGATTGTTAGCTTGCCTGCTCTTCATTATGTTTACACCATATGGAGATTCCTTGAGAAACGATTTCCAAATTATTCCTTGCGAAACTTATATGAAATTCTTCATAGGTCTATTGTGATAGAGGCAAAGGTGTCCCGTATTTCGATGAGATGGTGGCTATCGTTTTGGAGGAAGTCGACTTTGATGATCCGACTAAGAACATGCGAGGACGGTGCGCCTTAGCAATCGCTAAAACCAACTCCGAGAGGTTATTGACCATGCCGGAGCATGAAAAACCTGACCACGAAGGTCTATTTCCTGCAGGCAAATGAAGAACAAGCAAGAATCTAAGATTGCAGTCTGGATATTGCGAATATAAGAGGAAAGCTTTATTGACCAAGGTGAGGTTCTGTGACGCCTTTGTCTGGTCGTTGAACACAAATGAAGGATGCGAAGTTGCAGCTATGGCAAACTTTAATCTAAACAAAACCCAAAGTCTAAACGATGCCCTAAGGGCTGTATATATGGAGGAGATAGGGGGAATTTCATGGCCCTTGGAGGAGGGGTCCGAAACCAACCCAAACTCTTGTTTCCCCACACATACGGACTCTAAAAACAGCCTATAATCAAGTATTTTGAAATTACATGGGCCTGGCCCATAAGTAAGGTGACGCAGGACCTAGAATAGCCTCTGGACGAAATTTATGAAGTGGCATCTTGTATATTTTGTCCAAGGCTTCATGCACTCATTATGGTGGCTTCAAAGTCCTGGAATCATCACTTGTAACTCCATTCTTGTTCCCCTTGCGCGTGCCATCATCTCCATGCTTGAACTTTCTCTAAGGTTCATATGTCTTGTCCAAGCTAGGCCCTTCATTTGTAAGAAAAACAAACGTATCCAATTTAGGCAGCATCATATTCTCATGAACATTAGAATCGTTACCAAGAAACGAAAGTACCTGGTAATTCAATTGGCGTGCGCGAGCTCTAGTAATTGGTCCAGTATGTATAGCAGCAGGGGCTGTGGGTGTAACAATGGTATTGATGTAATCATCATCCTCCCCTTCTTGAAATTAAGTCGTCCTCGATGGAAGCTCACCTTCCTCACCCAAATAAGGCTTCAAATCTGCAATGTTAAAAGTGGGACTAACCCCAAAATTTGCAGGCAGCTCAAGTTTATATGCATTACCATTTATTTTCTCTAACACCTTAAACGGACCATCAGTACGTGGCATTAGCTTTGATTTGCACAAATTAGGAAATCTAGCCTTACGCAAATGTAACCAAACAAGATCTCCAGGTGCAAACCCAACATGTTTTCCACCCTTATCTCTAGCAAGTTTATATTTAGCATTCATACACTCAATATTTTCCTTAGTTAACTCATGCATTTTTAAAATCAATTCAGCACATGCTTTAGCATCAAAATTAACCTTCTCCGAAGATGGAAGAGGCAACAAATCAATATGTGCACGAGGTAGGAAACCATACACAATTTCAAAAGGGCACATCTTAGTAGTAGAATGCAATGAACAATTATAAGCAAATTCAATATGAGGCAAGCATTCTTCCCACATTTTCTTATTATTCTTCAAAACAGCCCTAAGCATAGTAGACAATGTTCTATTGACTACTTCAGTTTGTCCATCAGTTTGGGGGTGACAAGTAGTACTAAAAAGTAGTTTAGTCCCCAACTTAGCCCATAAACATCACCAAAAGTGGCTAAGAAATTTAGTATCACGATCTGAAACAATAGTATTTGGCACACCATGCAAGCGAATATTTTCACGAAAGAACAAATCAGCAACATTAACAGCATCATCGCTTTTATGACATGGTATAAAGTGTGCCATTTTCGAGAATCTATCCACAACAACAAATATGCTATCCCTCCCCTTCTTTATTCGAGGTAAACCTGAAACAAAGTCCATAGATATATCCTCCCAAGGAACACTAGGTACAGGCAAAGGCATATATAAACCATGAGGATTGAGTCGTGACTTAGCTTTTTGGCAGGTAGTGCAGCAAGCAACAAAATGCTCAACATCCCGTCTCATCTTTGGCCAAAATAAATGTGTCCAAAGTACGTCCTCCGTCTTCTTCACGCCAAAGTGTCCCATTAATCCTCCTCCATGCGCCTCCTGCAACAACCAAAGACGAACGGAGCTAGCTGGAATGCATAGCTTGTTAGCACGGAACACAAATCCATCATTAACGACGAACTTGTTCCATGTTCTTCCTTCTTTACAATTCTACATTACATCTTTAAAATCAGCATGATGCACATATTGATCTTTGATGGTCTCCAAACCAAATATTTTGAAGTCAAGTTGTGAAAGCATAGTATAGAGACGAGACAATGCATCAGCAATAACATTTTCTTTACCCTTCTTGTGTTTAATGACATAAGGGAAAGTCTCAATGAATTCAAACCATTTAGCATGTCTATGATTCAGTTTAGCTTGACTTTTAATATGTTTCAAGGATTCATGATCAGAATGTATAACAAATTCTTTGGGCCATAAATAATGTTGCCATGTCTCTAAAGTCCGAACAAGAGCATATAATTATTTATCATAAGTAGAATAATTCAGACTAGACCCACTCAATTTTTCAGAAAAGTATGCAACATGTTTGCCATCTTGTAATAACACACCTCCTAATCCAATTCCACTAGCATCACATTCAAGCTCAAAAGTCTTATTAAAATCAGGAAGTTGGAGTAAATGAGCATGTGTCAACTTATCTTTCAATACCGTGAAGGCTTCTTCCTGTGGGGTACCCCAAACAAAAGGCACATCCTTCTTTGTAAGTGTAAGTGCATCTAGTGCCACCCCTAGTTGGTTTTGGAGTATTGACGACAAACCTGGTTGAGGGACTAATGTGTTTGTGAGAATTGCAGGATAACACAGGTAGAAGTCCCTCATTGATTCGGTTTTTCCTACCAGAGATGACCCCTAAAAATGTATGAAGACATTGAAGTCAAAGGTGGTATGTGAAGACATTCACATTGAAGACTGTGACAAGAGAAGATATTGCGTGAAGACTATGGAGCGCGAAGAATTAGTTGTTTCGTCGTTCTTTTTCTTCTTTGTTGAGTCATAGGAACCACCATACTGTTAAGTGGGGTCCAAGTGAAGCAGTCAGAATGACTGAAGCGATGCTTAACCAAAATCCTATGTCTTCAAGCGAAGACAATGAGAGAGAATCTTATCTAGAGCTGGATAAGTCAGCTTTGCTTGCAGCCCAAGTAAAGTTGTCGTGTGTGTTTGAAATCTGACCGTTGGAATACGTGTCAGTTCCTTAGTGACCCAGGGTCATTTCGGACAAATCAGGTCAGGTTGCCTAGTGGCTATAAATAGCCCACCCCCTACAACCATAAACGGTTGGCTGCTCAGAGTTAGTGTACGGCTTTTGTCGTTTGAGAGCAACCCACCTCGAAGCCTTTGAGAGAGAATTCCTTGTGAGGACAAAGCCCTAAACACCCAGAGCCAAAGAGTGTTAGGCATCACTGAAGTCTTCCTATCTGTGTGATCTGAAGACTTATTACACTGGAGGATTGTGAATCCTCCAGCCAGTTAGGCGTCGCGTTCTGAGCATCCAAGAGTCATTGTCGATAGCCGGTGAACGAAGTTTGTGAAGGCTTGGAAGTCTACCTTGAAGACTTAACAAAGTGATTGGGCGAGGACTGGGTGTCCTTAGCTCAAGGGGAATAAGGTGAAGACGCAATCTTCCGAGTTGAATCTCAGCCTCCCTAACCAGACGTACAATTGTCACATCAACTGGAACTGGTCCAACAAATCATTGTCTTCAATGATTCACTGGTTCCATTCTTCCCATCTCTTTATTTGCATATTGGTCCTTGTGAAGTCATTGCCTGTTTGCATTATCTATTTGTCTTCACTGTGTGAATGCTTGTTCTGTTTGGCTTCATACTATTTTCATCCTGATCTATACTGCCTAGCTGCTATTAGTCTTTGTGCCTTCATCTCATTGAATACTTGACTATGGCTTGCTTAGTGTAGTCTACCTTCCGCTGCATGGTAATAGGTTTGTTTCTATCGTTTGTCTTTGAAACTTCCATGTTTTGAAGACTTCCATAAAAATTGCCTATTCACCCCCCCCCTCTAGTCGATCACTAGCACTTTCAATTGGTATCAGAGCAAGGTACTCCCTTGTTCTGTGTGATTCGGTTTAACCACCTAGAGTTTTAGCTATGTCAACTGCAGGGATAATCAAAGTCTCTGCTGCGTGCCTAGTCTTCGATGGAACCGAATATCCCTACTGGAATAATAAGATGTGCATGCATCTTGAAGCCATTGATGTCAACCTCTGGTATGTCGTTAAGAATGGCGTCCCCAAGGCTGGTGAAGGTGTCACCGCTGCTGATGTCAAGAAGTTCATTCAACTGGACTCCACTGCCAAGAACATCATCTGTGGTCATCTGACCAAAGGGCAGTATGTCCGTGTGAGTGCTCTGGAAACATCTAAGCTAGTCTGGGACTAGCTTTCCAAGGTCAATGAAGGCGTATCAACCTAGAGAGATCAAAGAATCAGTGTCCTTCGCAACCTCTTCAACCGCTTCAAGAGAAACGACAATGAGAATGTTCAGCTCACGTTTGATCGACTCACTGACATCACAAATGAGCTTCAAGCCCTCGACGCTACTGAGATCACCAAGCATGAAGTCGTCAAGACACTCCTGAGATCACTTGACAACTCGTTTGACACCCTAGCCCTGGTGATTCAAGAACGCCCTGACTTCAAGACACTCGATCTGTCTAACATACTGGAAAGGCTCAACACACATGAGTTTCAGCTTTCTGAGAAAAGAGACATCTATGGTCCCAACTATGGGCGAACTCGTGCTTTGAAGGCAAAAGCTATTTCCTCATCTGAAGAAGAATCTGATTGCAGTTATGATGATCCTGAAGACATTGGAAAGGAGCTTGCTATGCTTGTGAAGAAATTCCAGAAATTCACCAAGAAGAAAGGCTTCAGAAAGTCCTCACGATCTAGCTCAAGGAATGATGAAGCTTCTGCTCATGACTACAAGAAGAGAACATGCCACAAGTGCAAAAAACCTGGCCACTACATCTCTGAGGGTCCGCAATGGGACAATGAGAACAGGAAGAAGAAGAACAAGGAATATGATTCTGACGACAAGAAGAAGAAGAAATACTCAAAGTCTTCTTCCAAGTCTTCATCAAAATCTTCATCACACAAGAAGAGCTCATCTAGCAAGGCTCGTGCGTCTGTTGGCAAGGAAATGTATTCAGAGGAGGAGTCAGCTTCTGAGGAGGCAGAGGAGGAGTCTGAGGAGGAGTCCAATTTTGGCATTGCAAGTCTGGCTACAGCCTACGTTGCCAAGTCCATCTTCAACATTGAAGACAATGACTTCATCACCGACGCCGATGCTAATGACCAGGACACCTCCGCTCCCACCTACTGCTTCATGGCACGCGGTGCCAAGGTAAACTCACGCACTACTCACTATCAAACATCCAGTGAAGATGACTCTGATTGTGGTTCCAAACCCAGCTACAAAACACTTGCTAAAATTGCAACTGAACAACAGAAAGCTATGGAACATATTCAAAAACTGTTAGACAAAAAGCGATGACCTGTTAGACGCTGAAATGACTCGATCTCAGTCCTTAATTGAAGACATAAAAAATCTTCACGTTAAGTATGATGAACTTGAAAGTCGTCATGAAACGCTCTCAACAACTCATGAAAAGCTTTCCTATGATTATCTTCAAAGGAAGCAAGATCTTGAGAAATTGAGAGCGGCTCATGAAGATCCTCAAAAGGAAAACGAGTCACTTCGCGCCAAATAGATCAGTTCCGCTCAGGAAGGATTTGAACCACCATGTCTTAAATGCATTGAGCGTGACAACACTACTTCTGTTGCTGGATGTTCTATTGCTGCTACTGTTGCAATATCTTCAACTGTTGATGTGGTAACTAACCCCTCTGCTGAGGATGCCACCGCTATTGCTGATGAAAATGCTAGGTTGAAGACATTGCTTCAAACAGGGATGTACAAAAGTCTCAAAGGGCATCAGACACTATGTGATGTCCTTAAAAGATAGATCCTGAACTGAAACCCTATGAAAGAGGGTGTTGGGTTTGAAAGGAAAATGAATGCTGATGGCTCTTACTGGAAACTTGAGCAGTACCCCAAAACCACATGGGTTGCTGCAAAGGAACCTTCAGTGGATCCATCCACCCTATCTGGCTTCACTTGTGCTAATCCCATTGTTATTGATGAATCCTTTGGTGCAAACTATAAACTGTTTAATAATCAGAATGGTGAAGTGTTTGCCGGTTATATTGGTATTAACTGCAGGTATGGGCCACCTATGAAGAAGGTCTGGGTGCCGAAAAAGTGTCTAGAGAATCTTCCTGTGAATGTCATCATGACACCACAAGTGAAGAAGACAAACCCCAGACCACAGGCTTCATATGGTCCAAAGGCTTCATACAGATAGAGGACGCACCTGAGTCACACTAACGCAAAAATGTTTTGCAGGGAAACCATACTCAGGCCTATGAATATGAGCGCGTTTCATCAAACCGCCATGTTCATAAGACCAAGAACTACCCTGCTTATTCTTATGAGTACTATTGTCCACCTGCAAGACTATTCTCTAGGGCTCCAAAGCCAAAGTTCTCAAATGCTGCACTTAGGCTCATTGCTTCGAAGCCACCCTTGAAGATGTGGGTGGCTAAGAAAGCTTAACACTCTTTTGCAGGGAAGGGTCTCTAGCGGAAAATCAAATTCGTCTGAAGCTATTGCTGGGGACCTTAAACATCTTGTAGGGCGCAAGACCAAATGCCCAAATGGTCTTATTATGTACTTTGTTCCTGAGTTGCTTGCTACTTGCCCTATTAGTCCTAACCTCGATCTAAGCTTTCATAATCCACTTGCTCGTCAAATGTTTATGCTTCAAAATTCTCTTCATGAAGCCTATCCCCCTAACTGCACTGTAGGGTATGACACCAGCTGCTTCAGAATGGATTATTTATAGTGGGTGTACTAATCACATGACTGGCAAGCGAAGTCTTCTCATGGACTCAACTTTACGTCCATCTGACAAGAGTCACATCACATTTGCTGATACTGGTAAAAGCAAGGTATTGGGTCTAGGTAGAGTTGCAATCTCAAGGGATCAACACATGGATAAAGTGATGCTTGTTGAATCCCTTGGTTTCAACTTAATGTCTGTCTCAATGCTTTGCGATTTAAACATGATTGTGATATTTGGAAAATATCGTTGCCTTGTTCTAATGGAATATGACAAGTCTCTATTCTTTGAAGGGTATCGGAAAGATGATTTGTAGGTGGTAGATTTCTCAGCAGGACCACAGCTTGCCGTATGTCTTCTAGCAAAAGCTTCAGAATGTTGGCTCTGGCATCGGAGGCTAGGGCATGCTGGCATTAGGAACTTGTACACTCTTGCAAAGAAGAAGCATATCATAGGCATTGAGGGCGTCAAGTTCAAGAAGGATCACCTATGCGGTGCCTGTGAAGCTGGAAATATGATGAGGGAAAGCATCCCTCGAAGACAATCATGACAACGACTCAACCCTTCGAACTACTACACATGGACCTCTTCGGTCCCACTCACTACTCAACTCTAACTACTACTTCTTGTCTCCATGGCTTCGTCATTGTTGATGATTATTCAAGATATACATGGGTGCATATAATCCTCTACAAGACTGAAGTGCAGGTTGTCTTCAGATGCTTCGCCAATCGAGCCATGAACAACTATGGCGTCAAGATCAAGCACATCAGAAGTGACAATGGCACTGAATTCAAGAACACTGGCCTCGACACTTATCTTGATACTTTGGGCATCACTCATGAGTTCTCAGCTCCATACACGCCGCAGCAGAATGGCATCGTGGAACGCAAGAACATAACACTTATTGAGATGGCCCAGACGATGCTCGATGAATACAAGACTCCAAGAAAGTTCTAGCCTGAAGCCATTGATATTGCATGCCATATTATCAACCGTGTTTATCTTCACAAGCTTCTGAACAAAACATCCTATGAGCTCCTCACTAGTAAGAAGCCAAATGTCAGTTACTTCAGAGTATTTGGTGCCAGGTGCTGGATCAAGGATCCACATCACACTTCAAAATTTGCACCGAAAGCACATGAAGGTTTTATGCTTGGATACGGAAAGGATTAGCACTCCTATGGAGTCTTCAACCTCTTTCACTATAAAGTGGTTGAAATTGTGGGTGTGCGGTTTGATGAGACTAACGGCTCGCAAAGAGAGCACCTGCCAAATGTGCTAGATGAAGTTCCATCCAGTGAATGCATCAAGCTTATGGGAACTGGAGAAATCATACCGTCTGAAGCTCAGCCTGAAGAGGAACTCATCATCTCTGCACCTGATCAACCTGAAGACAATGCTCAGCCTGAAGACAATCCTTCTAACGATGACAATGATCAGCAAGAGCAAAATCTTCGTCCTGTTCATCCTCGTGTTGCAAATGAAGTATAGATTGAGAGAATAATTGACAGCATCAATGCACCTGGTCCACTCACTCGTTCAAGGGCAACACAACTAGCAAATTTCTGTGGACACTTCGCATTCGTCTCAATATCTGAACCCAAGAAAGTTGATGAAGCCTTCATGGAGCCTGAATGGATTCAAGCAATGCAAGAAGAGCTTCAACAATTTGAGATGAATAATGTATGGGAACTGGTCAAGCGTCCTGATCCTCGTAAGCACAATAGCATAGGCACTAAATGGATATATCACAACAAGCAAGATGACCATGGTCAAGTTGTCAGAAATAAAGCTCGTCTCGTTGCTCAAGGATACACTCAAGTTGAAGGAATTGACTTTGATGAAACATTTGCTCCTGTGGCTAGGCTTGAAGCTATACGCATACTGCTGGCCTATGAAAATCATCATAACATTCTTCTGTATCAAATGGATGTGAACAGCGCTTTTCTCAATGGCAAGATTAAAGAAGAAGTGTATGTTGCACAACCGCCTGGCTTTGAAGATCCAAAACATCCAGACATGGTTTATAAGCTCAACAAGGCACTGTATGGCCTCAAACAAGCCCCTCGTGCTTGGTATGACACACTCAAGGACTTCCTGAAGAGCAGAGGCCTCAAACCTGGTTCTTTGGATCCCACACTCTTCACGAAGACATATGATGGTGAACTGTTTGTCTGCCAAATATATGTGGATGACATTATCTTCGGCTGCACCAACCAGTAATACAGTGATGACTTTGGATATATGATGCAAGAGCAATATCAGATGTCCATGATGGGTGAACTGAAGTTCTTCCTTGGTCTTCAAATATGACAGCAACGCAATGGCATCTTCATATCTCAAGAGAAATACCTCAAAGACTGCCTGAAGAAGTTTGGAATGCAAGACTGCAAAGGTTACACGACGCCAATGCCAGCTAAACACCATCTGGGTCCCGACGACAATGGTAAAGAGTTCGATCAAAAGGTATACCGCTCCATGATTGGTTCTTTGCTTTATTTATGTGCATCTAGGCCAGATATCATGCTTAGTGTTTGCATGTGTTCCCAATTCCAAGCGGCACCAAAGGAATCGCATCACTTAGCTGTGAAGCGAATTCTTCGATATTTGGCTCACACCCCAACACTAGGATTATGGTATCCAAAGGGCTCAGAGTTTAATCTAGTTGGATTCTCGGATGCTGATTATGCTGGTGACAAGGTGGATTGCATGTCTACATCAGGCACATGTCACTTTCTGGGACGATCACTTGTATGTTGGTCTTCAAAGAAGCAGAATTGTGTATCTCTCTCCACTGCTGAATCTAAATACATTGCTGATGGATCTTGCTGCACTCAGCTTCTGTGGATGAAGCAAACACTCAAAGACTTTGGCATTCATCTGAAGCACGTTCCACTCTACTGCGACAACGAAAGCGCCATCAAGATTGCAAACAACCCAGTTCAGCACTCGAAGACAAAGCACATTGAAATTCATCATCACTTTCTCAGAGATCATGTCATGAAGGAAGATATTGATATCATACACGTCATCACTGAAGAGCAACTGGCAGATATCTTCACAAAGCCCTTGGATGAGAAGAGGTTTTGCAAGTTATGGTGTGAGCTAAATATCTTGGAATCCTCAAATGTCCTGTGATCAGGCACACATCCTAACACTTATGCATGTTGATGACTTAGATGTGCAACACACAAAGTAAAGTATGTCTTCAATCAATGAAGACTTACATTCTGAGCGTGAATACATTAATGTGGAATTTGAATTCGGAGTGCCATGATAATTGTGCGCCGTGTCCGGATCTAATACTTCCTATACGGTGGGTAACGCCACCACCAAATTCTTCCCTTAGAAGTGTTTTTCACATGGCGTTACATTTGCAAAGTCTTCGCATTTTGTTTGTCTTCAATGTTAACATGGCCTCATGTTTATCTTCATTTTAGTTTTTGTCCTCTACAGCACTCACTTATAGCTATGTCTTCACGTTGAATCTTTCGAACTAAGTGAATGTGATCGGACCCTAACCTTTCTATGCTCCTGTCTCAAGTCTATCTATCCAAATCATATGCATTCTATTGAAACTGTCGAATGTCTTCGCTGTGTCCTTGTCAGAAGGAGATACAGAGACAAACATTAAATCCGTTTTTAAATGCTCAATCCTTTTGCCTGGAACCCGGAGAAGTGGGAACGACCACACGACAATCCAGGCATGTGTGGGAACGTGGAACAACCTCCAATGTGTTGCATGATTGCCACGTGTCCTTCAGATGTGAACCGCCAAGGGCACCTGCGTAATAACGTTGTGCCGTCCCTATCTCTATAAATACACGCCTTACCCGAGTCATTATCTCTTCTTCCACTCCCGCACAAACCCTAGCGCCATCGCTAGCACTCGACAACGCCGGCGACGAAGCGCTTAGCTGCCGCGACCTCACCGACGCCATCCTCACGCTGGCCGTGGACATCGTCTTCTCCGTCGTTGCCGTAGGTGTCCTCCGTCGCCAAGTTAGGGCACGGAAGATTGAACTGCTCGGCCTCCTCACCCACTCCATCTAACAGTTCCTCGTGTGGTAAATAAAACCTCCTTTTTACAGTCTTTTTGATCCGATAGATTCATCCTTTTCAACCACAAGTGGTTTCTATTCCCACAAGTTGGATCTATCTCATTCTGTAACTCATAGCATGCCTAGTATGTTCACTTGTGCTTCACAAAGTAGTTAGATTCCTCACTTGCACTTATTCGTGGATTCGTACAAATCTGGAACCAACTCTCTACATATGAGTGAATGTCTTCGCACTATGAGGTCAATGTCTTCGAAACTGATTTATCTTCAAAATCTTCTGAGAATGCATATGACCTCTTCCCCTTCCCTCGCACCTTTAATGCTGTCACAGGTACATGTCCGTGGGAGAATACCTTGGTTCTCATAGTCTGCATTCATTTGCAGAGTTCTTACAGCATCATATAAATTCTCCTAAAGCCAGTTCTTGTATGACCAGTAGACGAAAGACTTTGACAGTGTTGGGCCTTTCAGTCTAAACTTCATGGCAATAAAGAAGTCTGCAAGGAAGGGTGGCAGACAGCGCCGTGGAAACACCTCAAGAGATTTGCCTCCTGACCTCTATGAGCTATATAAGACAGATCTAGAGGAGGACTACATTCAGCGGAAAACCCGAATCCAATGGATTCGAAGATATTGGGCAGAACAATGGTACAAGTGCAGGTTCGTGACCCAGGAATATCCTGAGAAGAATGCCATCAAGCGACCCTGGGGAGACATCTTGTACAAAAACCTTCAACCCACGTCCAGAGATGAAGCCATTGAACAAGGCTTCTATCCTTGCATGGTCCGTGGACCATAGCCTACAGATGCAGACCCATCTTCATTACTATGGTGCCGTGACAACAATCTGTTCAAGCGCAACTTCCAGTTTGCCAAGAACTCGGCCAAAGAAAACAAGAAGTCGCGGGGATTAGACTTCAATCCAGGCCCCTCCGCTCCTCGTGTTGACGGCACATGCGAAGCTGAACCCAATCTGGTTGGGCCCTTCTATAACTTAGAAGGTCTCATCACTCACATAAAGGTTCAAGGGGCGGTCATGGATCAACCTGCAAACGACGCTGATTCTGACGAAGCGCCTGCACCACCGAAGCCAAAGAAGCTGAACAAACCTAAAGCTTCGAAGCCTTCCCCTGCACCAAAGGTTTCACGGGTGAAGCCTCTGGCCACTGCAGCTCCTGAAGATAGTGTGCAGTCTGAAGATCTTTCACGCATCTCCAAGCCCACCAAAGTGAAGAAGTCCATGCAACCCACTGGTCAAGCACTAACCCTTGCTGCTGTTTTGCGAAATGAAAATGACGCCATTGATCTATCCAATGACGACGATCTTGGCGATGACGCTCTTGAGCAGTTGATCAAGAGCAAGCAAGAGGCGGAAATCCTCAATGACCTCCCTCTCTTTGATGTGGAAATCTTAAACAAGTTTATTGATGAGTGGTTTGACAGCCCAAATGTCAGCTTTGATGATCTTCAGCTTCCTATTGGCCTCAGCGTCGCCTTCCACGTAGCCATTGCTCCTGAGCTGGCTCTAGCTCAGAAAATTGTTGAGCTGAAGCATAAGATCGATTATGAAAAGGCTCAGTTCAAGAAGCACATGGCCAAGCTCAATGTTGAATACATTCAAAACTTCAAGGTCATGATGCATGAGCTCAAGGAAGCATTCCACAAGAAATGCGAAGAAGCCAAAGGTTCTCATGAGCGCATGAAGGATCTTGCTGCCAAATCTGTTCAAGGATACAATGAAGCTGAAAAGCGCAAGGCTTTGGGGCGACCAGGCATCGACCCCAGAATGGCTGCCAAGAAGAAGAAGAAGCTAGCTGTGGCAGAACCAGAAGCATCAAGGCAGGAAGAACCTCGCATTGTTGGTATCAGAGCAGTATGACATACTCGAAGACTAAGGTCCCCATAGTGGCTTTCGAACTCAAGAAACCAAGGGTAGCTGAAGCCGAAGCCAGAAAACGCAAGACCAAAGCCACCACTGATGATGCTCCCCCAACCAAGAAACGGAAAACCAAGAAGAGAGACCGGGCTGCTCCCACAGAGCACCTTGATGTCGAGCCAATCTCTGTGGCTCGTCCTACGTCCAAACATCGAGAGCGCTAGTTGATAGTTCATGAGCCTGCTTCCACAGAGGCTCCTAAAGTTGAAGACAATCCAGCTGTTGACCCCACCGCAGCTGAAGACATTGGTCCTCACGACAATGTTGAAGATGATGAAGTCCTTCCTCAGATCGAGCACAATTTGGTATCATCGCCTGTGCTCATGCACAATGAGCTCATCAGCATTGGTCGTCCACTGACGCCAACTACTCAAGATGCATCATGGGCTGATCACCCACAACAACTAGACACACCAAGTGCTCCCCAACACAAGATGACGATGACTTTGAGGCCCAGCCCACTCCATCTCCACAAGCATCGCCGGTGTTCCGCAGGCTTCACAAAGGATCAAGGCCCCAAGTCACTCCAACTGTGAATGTTTCTGAGTCTGAAGCCAAAACGACTGAAGATATTCCGGCTGCATCAGCCAATGAAGAAGAACCACGTGATGAAGACAGAGTTGCTCCACCACCAACAATTCCTGAAGTCGTTCTCGAGGAGAATGTGTCCGACCCTCCAGCTCCTGAAGTGGAGGTTACCCATACTGAGGCAGCCACCAACATCAACACTGAAGCCAATGACGTTGTCATGGCTGAAGCTAATGTGGCACCTGAAGCTCATGTGGTTCCTGAAGTGCAAGCACCTGAAGCCAATGTGGCCCCTGAAGCCAATGCTGCACCAGATGTAATCATTCCTCCTGAAGCTATTGTGCCACTTGCAGCCCATGTCAACGACAATGCCAATGCTCCTGTACCCCCTCCAAGACCTCATACTGTTGAGCTGGTATTTGATCGTGGTCAGCCTGTTATGGTCCGATGGCCCATTCTGGTTCCTCCACCTGCTGCGAGTCCACAATTTGACTATCATGTCGAGCACAGGCCTCAAGTCCAAAAGCCCAAGCCAAGACTTCCAAGATTCCCAGGTACTGCAACCTCTCCTGGGGTCTTCAATGTGAATGGCTTCGTGGCACATAACACCTTCTTCAACAGCACCAAGAACCCTTACACCAAACCCCGTATTTCATCGGATCAGTTCTGGAGCTATCAGCAGCGCAGCTACTATTCCCGCGTCTTATACAATCAAGGGCACATATTTCCCCATATGCGTCTCGACACTAAAGCTATAGTTGGCCTGCCCTGTCTAGAAGAAGCATTGGATTGCTTCAGAGACGCTGGACTCCTGCAATTTGTCACAGACAAGGAACACTGGAATGAAGAGCTTCTGTTATAGTTTTATGCACCTCTTCACATTCGAGGCTACAACAGGGATCCAAAGACTTGGGTCCTTGAGTGGATGACAGACAATGTCCATCATGAAGCCAAAGCTCTTGATATCATTGAGCTCACAGGCCTGCCCACTCCTGGTGAATACTATGAACCAGGTTGTCAACAGCACCAGAATGCTTTGGAGAGCATTTTCCAGAAGCCAGAACCCAACATGAGCCAAATGCTGAGCATGATGAAGCCTTTGCCCCACGACGCGGAATACTCATCTGAATTCTTTGTTGAAGACCTAGAGTATCTGCCTCACACCATTTACCATATCATCAGAAAAACTCTATGGCCTGTCAAAGGACATTCATTTGCAGCGAAGCTTGAAGGAGCAATGAAGACTTTGGTTATCTATATCTTCAATGGCATCAGCTTCAATGCTCAAGACTTCTTCATCAGGCACTTGGCTGCATCTGGCTCCGACATTTTTGGTCTGAAGTTCTATGCTCCATGGGTAATGCGTCTTATCAAGCTTCACTCTGCCTTCAACTATCAGCCGTCTGCCCGCAATCATCTTGTATTCTTGCCTGAGGTTGATCTGTCTGTTGAAGCTATTTACCTAGAGCCTGCTAAGGATCCCATTTATCTTCACAATGCTAATCACCAAAGCTTCACCCAACCCATTGAAGGAGTTCAGGCAGTCTCGCGTGTTTATCCCTTGGCTGGCAATACACGTGCCCCTCGCGCTGAAACTGACGCCACTGGAAGCACCATTGCCCAAAGGCCTTGGAAGCGATCTCGTGTTCTCAATGACCGAGAGCTTCTCGCCGCGCTTCATCAGAAATAGGATAAGCATCATGACTGGCATAAGTGTCAGATGCAAAGCCTCTTGGTGGACGTCAATCGCATTTGCAATCTTGCCACCAAGAATGCCTTTGTTACACATGAAACCTGTCGGAGGTCTTGGAAGATTTTGACATTTCTTAGTGCTAAAGCTAATCTGCAAGATGATGGCTTCACCGAAAGATTCAAGTTTGACTCAACTCCTCCAAGGAATGCTCACTTGTGTCGGACTCCCTCACTTGAAGACTCTGACTATTCGTCCTCAGCTGCGACAGTGAATGCCAGAGTCATCGATTACCAAGATGATGCCACTTCACCTCCTCCAACTTCAGCGCATGTCGACACTGCACCAAGTTCTTTTGCACCACCGGACCTCAATGACGACCCTGCTGCCTCGCCTACACCTCATGGGAACGAGTAGGCGCTCTATGTCTTCAAACCTTTTTGGTCCTTACTGGCAAAATGGGGAGAAGCATATGAGTTGATAGTCTTCAAGCAGGTCCATATGGGTGGTAACTTTACTTTTTGCTACGTTTGCCAAGTGTTTACAACTCTCGATTTTTGATAATTTGGTTCTTTGAGTTGTAAGCACTTAAACTTGATGGTCGTTTGCTCTATTCTGTGATGCGATGATAAATTCCGCATGTGCAATGATAACTTCCGCACTTAGGTCATTTTGCAGACGCCCATTTTTCATTATGCATGTCATTATCTTCGTTATATCAAATCATGCATGTTGAATTGTCATCATAAGTTGAAGAGGATCTCCACAGGTACAACCTGCCATGTGCATTTGCATTCCAAAAGCAAATTACTCATATGCACATCTTCAGGGGGAGCCTTTGCCACTTATGAAGGCAATACCCTATCCTTTACAATTTCACATAATTTATTCTTGTTGAAAACAACCAGTTTGTCATCAATCACCAAAAAGGGGGAGATTGTAAGTGCATCTAGTGCCACCCCTAGTTGGTTTTGGAGTATTGACAACAAACCTGGTTGAGGGACTAATGTGTTTGTGAGAATTGCAGGATAACACAGGTAGAAGTCCCTCATTGATTCGGTTTTTCCTACCAGAGATGACCCCTAGAAATGTATGAAGACATTGAAGTCAAAGGTGGTATGTGAAGACATTCACATTGAAGACTGTGACAAGAGAAGATATTGCGTGAAGACTATGGAGCGCGAAGACTTAGTTGTTTCGTTGTTCTTTTTCTTCTTTGTTGAGTCATAGGAACCACCGTACTGTTAAATGGGGTCCAAGTGAACCAGTCAGAATGACTGAAGTGATGCTTAACCAAAATCCTATGTCTTCGAGCGAAGACAATGAGGAGCGAATCTTATCCAGAGCTGGATAAGTCAGCTTTGCTTGCAGCCCAAGTAAAGTTGCCGTGTGTGTTTGAAATCTGACCTTGGAACACGTGTCAATTCCTTAGTGACCCAGGGTCATTTCAGACAAATCAGGTCAGGTTGCCTAGTGGCTATAAATAGCCCACCCCCTACAACCATAAGCGGTTGGCTGCTCAGAGTTAGTGTACGGCTTTTGTCGTTTGAGAGCAACCCACCTTGAAGCCTTTGAGAGAGAATTCCTTGCAAGGACAAAGCCCTAAACACCTAGAGCCAAAGTGTGTTAGGCATCACTGAAGTCTACCTGTCTGTGTGATCTGAAGACTTATTACACTTGAGGACTGTGAATCCTCCAGCCGATTAGGCGTCGCGTTCTGAGCATCCAAGAGTCACTGTGGATCGCCGGTGAATGAAGTCTGTGAAGGTTTGGAAGTCTACCTTGAAGACTTACCAGAGTGATTGGGCGAGGACTGGGTGTCCTTGCCTCAAGGGGAATAAGGTGAAGATGTGGTCTTCTGAGTTGAATCTCAGCCTCCCTAACCAGACGTACAGTTGTCACAGCAACTAGAACTGGTCCAACAAATCATTGTCTTCAACGAGTCACTGGTTCCATTCTTCCCATCTCTTTATTTGCAGATTGGTCCTTGTGAACTCATTGCCTGTTTGCATTATCTATTTGTCTTCACTGTGTGACTGCTTGTTCTGTTTGGCTTCGTACTATTTTCATCCTGATCTATACTGCCTAGCTGCTATTAGTCTTTGTGCCTTCATCTCATTGAGTACTTGACTATGGCTTGCTTAGTGTAGTCTACCTTCCGCTGCATGGTAATAGGTTTGTTTCTATCGTTTGTCTTTGAAACTTCCATGTTTTGAAGACTTCCATAAAAATCTGATGCTCAATCCCTCGAATAGGTGGTAATCCCGGTGGCACGTCTTGTGGAAAGACATGAACGAACTCCTGCAAAATGTTAGTGACAGCAGGAGGCAAAGAGGAAGGTACATCCTCGAAAGAAAATAACACCTCTTTGCACACAAAAGCATAGCAAATAGATTTGCTGAAATCTAGATCATCAATATCAGACTTGGTGGAAAGTAAACATGCACTTTTCAATTTAATTTCGGAAGCAACACTAGATGCTTTATTATTAGGCTTCATTTGTTGCTCAAATTCTTTTGCCACAATCTGATTTTCACTCTTATTTTTCTCCTATTTTGCTTTATTAGCTCTATTAATATCATCTTTCAAAATGGAATCAAGAGTCATAGGAAGCAAAGTAATAGTTTTATCTTTATGAACAAGAGTATACTGATTGTTTCTACCATGGTGTACAGATTTTTTTATCAAATTGCCATGGTCTACCAAGTAATAAGGAACATGCTTGCATAGGTACCGCATCACAATCAACATAAGCAGCATATGTAGAGATACTAAAATGCACACGAACAATACGTGTTACCTTAACCTTGTTGTTGTTATTGAACCATTGGATATAATAAGGATGTGGATGTGGTCTTGTGGTGAGAGATAGCTTCTCCACCATCTCCAAGCTAGCCAAGTTGTTGCAGCTACCTCCATCTATGATGATGCGAACAGAATGTTCCTTCACAACTCCCTTTGTATGGAATGAATTATGCCTCTGATTTTGCTCAGCTTGTGTGACATGCACACTCAAAACACGTTGAGCAACTAAACATTCATACTTGTTAGCATCTTCAGGAGCCATATATCGCGTCTCATGTTCAGAATCATCTCCACCGTGTTCTTCACGTGTAATAAGAGCCAAAATCTCCTCATCAGTGTCACTAGCGGACTCATACCCACCATCCTTAATAGAATCATCACACGCTGAGATTTGCATTCTCTTGCAAAATTTCCTATTCCCTTACAACGACGACAAATAATATCACTTGTGTGCCCTGTTGATGCCATGGAAGAAGAAGAGCTTTGTACAGGCCCGACAGGTGTGCTCTTGGTAGATAGTGGTGGTTGTGCCTGCTTTCTTGTATCACGACTGGAGGTGGCAGCTGATGGAGGTGTCGATGTAGTAGAATGTGTGGGAGTAGAGGATGCATGAGGTGTCCATGAGGAAGGTTGACCTGCAGAAAAGTTAGTTCGTGCCAATGCCTGTCGATCCTACACCTCATGTTCAGCTTTACAAGCAAGATGGAATAAACGAGTGATATTATGATACTCCTTATACTCTAGAATGGTTTGAATCTCTCTATTTAATCCACCCGTAAAACGTGCAAGCATAGCTTCATTATCCTCAACAATACCACATCTAATCACGCCAGTTTGTAATTCCTGATAATATTCCTCTACAGAATTTTTTCCCTTGTCTTATATGCTGCAATTTTTGAAGTAATTCACGTTGATAATATGGTGGAACCCAACGAGTACGCATAGAAGTTTTCAAAACAGCCCTAGTAGTTGGAATATTATTCGGATATAATCTATGATGTTCAGACCACCACACAGAAGCAAAACTAGTGAAAGCACAAAGTGCAGCAGCAACACGTCTCTCCTCGGGATATTCTAAACATGCAAAACGTTGTTCGGTTTCTAACTCCTGAGTAAGATATATATCAGGAACGTATCTACCCTCAAATGGTGGAATATTCAATTTCAATTTAGGGAGATGGTCATGATCTCGTACCTGAGGGGGAGCCCTACCATTGTGATTATTTGCATGTGGACAACCTGGTGGTTGTGGTGCTGGTGGTTGCACGTAGTTCTGATTTTGATCAACCTCATCCTCGTAATCTACTGCATAATCATCCTCCTCCGCATCAGCAGCAGGATCCACAGAAGTATCCTCCTCAGGGACACGGCTCGTTCAGTGGAGGGCTGTTTCGTGACATGGAGGTAGTCGTCGTCGTTGTTGTTGTTGTTGTTGTTGTTGTTGCAGAGGTGCGGCAGGTGCAACCAGTGGTGGTTGTGGAAGACGCGCAAGCGCTTCATTAAATTTGTTATCGAGCTTTGTTTCGAACATGTTCTCAAAGCCATTTATCTTATCCATGGCCTCTTCAAAATTGTTCAGCACATCTTGCACCTGTTCATTTATCATTTGCTGAAATCTATCATGCAACTCCTTATTCGTCATGTTCTCCCAGTCAGTCTCATCGACTTGTGATCCTGCCATGGTTAGCAGCAATAGAAACACGCAAGAATATGATCCTACCGACTACTAGAAAATGGTGGTGGTGGGTGTCACAAATCCGTCAAGCAAATCTCAAATTCTTACCAGTTCTTACCCAACAGCAGGCGGTGATCGGCAACCGATGTATTCAAAACTCTCAAAGCTTGGATAGAGCGATTACCAGGGAGAGTCAAACGCACGACGTAGATGTATGTGGAGCTAGGAAGGCTTATGATATGATAGCAAAAATATCAGCAATACTCAATTCAGAGATGCAAAGTTGAATAAGCGCTCAACGACGGTACTGTGCTGGTCCTAGGCTAGACCATGCTAGAGACGCGAGCCTAGAACACGAACAAAATCACGGCGCTGCATGTAAGCAAGGAAGGAGCACACTCTGATTTTTTTTCATTTTTTCACTTTTTTTCAAAAAAAAATCCTCTTTTTTTTTGCTCCGCAACAATTTTTTTCAAAAAAGTCTACAAATGGTCTAAAAACTGCCTGGCCAGACTTAGTTTTTTTTAGTTTGGAACTATTTTTCTACTGCTGGTAGCACAGAAGTTGGGGAGTCCGACTTGGTCACGACTTGTAGTATCGCATGATCTGGAACTCGAAAATAAATGAACAAATACTAGACTCGGACTGGTGGTGAAGATGAATCTGGTGGAACTCGGACTGGTGGCAGATATATGTTGCAGGTGGACTCAGATTGGCGTGATGGCAGCGGATAGGTGGTGGCGTATATGGACTCGGATTGGCAGTGAATATGTAGTGGTGGTATATGGCAGTGGCGATGAAGTTGGTGCGGTGGTGGTATACGGCAACAGCGATGATGATGATGCGGTGGAGATATATGGTAGGGGTAATAATGATGGTGCGGCGGCTGTGTGACAACTTATGACCAGAACTCGAAACTTTAAAAGACTAGACTCTAAGACCAGTAAGTAGACACGACGATGCAACCGCAAATTCAACAAAGCAAAATACTGAAAAGACTATGTAAAGGCTTGGACTGGTTCGGATATGATGAACTAACCCTAAATTTTTTTCTGGCTTTTTTCGTGGACTGTAGGTATGAAGAGCAGACTCGATCTAAACTACGAAAAACTATAAAATCTCACCGAGCAACCTCGAAATCTGATACCACTTGATAGAGGCAAAGTTGTCCCGTCTTTCGATGAGATGGTGGCTATCATTTCGGAGGAAGTCTACTTTGACGATCTGACTACGAACTTGCGAGGACGGCGCGCCTTAGAAATCGCTAAACCAACTCCGAGAGGTTATTGACCACGCCGGAGCATGATCAACCTGACCAAGAAGGTCTATTTGCTGCAGGCAAACGAAGAACAAGCAAGAAACTAAGATTGCAATCTGGATATTGCGAATATCAGGGGAAAGCTTTATTGATCAAGGTGGGGTTCTGTGACGCCTTTGTCTGGTCGTTGAACACAAACGAAGTACGCGAAGTTGCGGCTATGGAGAACTTTAATCTAAACAAAAACCCAAAGTCTAAATGATGCCCTAAGGGCTGTATATATGGAGGAGAGAGGAGGAATTTCGTGGCCCTTGGAGGAGGGGTCCAAAACCAACCCTAAATCTTGTTTCCCCACACATAAGGACTCTAAAAATAGCCTATAATCAAGTATTTCGAAATTACATGGGCCTGGCCCGGAAGTAAGGTGACGCAGCACCTAGAATAGCGTTTGGACGAAATTTATGAAGTGGCATCTTGTATATTTCGTCCAAGGCTTCATGCACTCATTATGGTGGCTTCAAAGTCCTGGAATCATCACTTGTAACTCCGTTCTTGTTCCCCTTGCGCATGCCATCATCTCCAATGCTTGAACTTTCTTCAAGGTTCATCTATCTTGTCAAAGCTAGTCCCTTCATTTGTAAGCAAAACAAACGCATCCAATTTAGGCAGCATCATATTCTCATGAACATTAGAATCGTTACCGAGAAACGAAAGTACCTGGTAATTCAATCGGCATGCGCGAGCTCTAGTAATTGGTCCAGTATGTGTAGTAGCAGGGGCTATGGGTGTAATAATGGTATTGATGTCCTCATCATATTGCCTTTAGTAAGATGAATTCCAATGATTCTAAGTTTGGTGATTGTCTATTTGACCTTACCAATCTCATGTGTGCCAAAGGAGATGTTGGAATCATTAGCAATATCATCTCGAAGCCATTAGAATTCGTAAAGATGATTATTGTGATGACCATTTATCTAATGAATTACCCTCTCTAGGAATTGATCAATCACAAGACAATGTTGAATATGGATACTATGATAAGGATGATGATAGTGACTTTGATCTCAACGAGTCTATGAGACACTTTGGTCTTATGGCAAATCTTTGCGGCTACATGGCTGGAGGAAAGGAATGGGTTCTTGATAGTGGATTTAGCGATCACATGACCGGAGATAAGGATATGTTTCGTGAGCTCGCTGAAAACAACGTCCCTCGAAAGTATGTTACTTTTGGTGAGAACTCAAAGGGTAAGGTGGTTGGCCTTGGTAAGGTGGCCATCTCACATGATAGCTCCATACAAATTGTTATGCTCGTTGAATCCCTTGGCTATAATTTGCTTTCCGTATCTAGACTTGCTGACTTTGGTTTCAATGTCCTATTGACTGAAGTAGATTGCCAAGTGTTTCGTAGAGATAATCATAAAATGATATTTACCAGTTTACGTAGAGGTGATCTTTACATTATAGATTTCGCTAAAAAGGCTCAACCTACAACTTGCTTAATTGCTAAATCTTCTAAAGGTTGGTTGTGGCATAGAAGGTTAGGTTAGGTCACGTGGGCATGTGAAATCTTGATAAGCTTATTAAAGGTGATCATATCCTTGGAGTGGAAGATGTTATATTTGACAAGGATAGGTTGTGAAGTGCTTGTCAAGAAGTAAAACAAGTTGGAGGAAGTCACCCCATGAAGAACATTATGACCACGAGAAGATCACTCGAGCTACTTCATATGGATCTATTTGGTCCCAATGCCTACAAATGTCTTGGTGGAAACTCATTTGGTCTAGTTATAGTTGATGACTTTTCAAGATTTACGTGGGTGTTCTTTCTTGATGATAAATCACACATCCAAAAAATCTTCAAGAACTTCGCTAGGAAGGCCCAAAATCAATTTGAAGTGAAGATCAAGAAGGTTCGAAGCGAAAATGGAACAGAGTTCAAGAATGCAAATGTGGATACCTTTCTTGACGAAGAAGGGATTTCACACGAGTTCTCGGCTACGTACACACCTCAACAAAATGGACTTGTTGAGAGGAAGAACCGGAGTCTATTAAGATGGAGAGAACGATGCTTGACGAGTACAAGATGCCAAAACACTTTTGGGTGGAAGCGGTTGAGACAGCTTGTCATGCAACAAATGGCTTGTATCTTCACAAGCTACTCGGCAAAACGGCATATGAGCTTCTCACCAGTAACAAACCCCAAGTTGGATACTTTTGAGTATTCGGCTCAAAGTGCTACATTCTTGATAAGCATCGCCGTTCCAAATTTGCTCCTAAATCTCATTAGGGTTTCCTACTTGGTTATGGCTCAAACTCTCACACTTACCGTGTCTACAACAATTTCACTTGAAAGGTTGAAGAGACGGTAGATGTGAAGTTTGATGAATCTAACGGCTTGCAAGTAGAGAAATTGCCAATTGATGTATGAGACAAAGATCCTTCGAAAGCAATCCAAGACTTATCTATTGGCAAGATTCATCCAACGGAGGTGAAGGAGAGTACCTCGTCCGTCCAAGTGGAAGCTTCTACCTCACGACAAGGTGAACCAAGAGTTGACATGGAAGCATCCACAAGTGGGACATGCCAAGATGAAGAAAACAAGGAAATACACCAAGATGAACCTCATCAACCTCCTTCTCCACCTCAACAAGAGAACGACAACGTCAACAACGAAAAAGGCCAAGAAGAAGAACGAGATGAAGAAGAAGATGCTCCATCCTGACCCAAACAAAAGCTCCCATGAGTTCGAGCAAGGGTTTCACAAGACCATCCCGTTGAACAAATCTTCAACGATATTCAAACTGGGAGAATCACTCGCTCTAAAACTCGTTTGGCTAATTTTTGTGAACATTATTCATTCATCTCTACCATTGAACCTATGAATGTTGAAGAAGCATTGGAAGATCCGGATTTGATAAATGCCATGCACGAAGAGCTACACAACTTTGAGAGAAACCATGTGTGGACATTGGTCGAGAAGCCCGACAACAACCACAACATCATCGGTACCAAATGGGTGTTTCGCAACAAACAAGATGAAGATGGACAAGTCGTTTACAACAAAGCACGTCTCGTCACCCAAGGCTACACTCAAGTCGAAGGTATGGACTATGGTGAGACTTATGCCCCTGTTGCTATACTTGAGTCCATCCGCATCTTACTTGCCTATGCTAATCACCATGATATCACCTTGTACCAAATGGACATTAAAAGTGCTTTTCTAAATGGAGAAATCGAGGAGGAAGTTTATGTTAAACAACCTCCCGGCTTTGTTAATCCTAAGAAACCCGATCATGTTTACAAACTCCACAAAGCCCTCTATGATCTTAAACAAGCTCCTAGAGCATGTTATAAATGCTTGACCAAGTTCCTTATTGAAAAAGGCTTTGCGATTTGAAAGATTGATTCTACTCTTTTTACTAAAAGGGTTAATGGTGAACTATTTGTGTGCCAAATTTATGTTGATGATATCATATTTGGTTCAACTAACCCCCATTTTATTGAAAAGTTTGGAAAGCTAATGTCGGAGAAGTTTGAGATGTCTATGATGAGTGAACTCAAGTTCTTTCTTGGTTTGCAAATCAAGCAAACTAAGGAAGTCACCATTCTCTCTCAGACAAAGTACACCAAGGACTTACTCAAAAAGTTCAACATCCAAGAAAGCAAAGGAATGAAAACTCTCATGCCTACTAGTGGACATCTTGACTTGACCAAGGATGGCAAACCGGTTGACCGAAAGGTTTATCACTCTATGATCGGTTCATTGTTATATCCATGTGCCTCCCATCCCGATATTATGCTAAGTGTGTGCATGTGTGCACGATATCAAGCTCCCCCAAAGAATGTCATCTTAAGGCTGTGAAAAGGATAGTGAGATACCTAATTCATACACCAAATTTTGGCATTTGGTATCCTAAGAGGACTTCTTTTGATCTTGTTGGCTATTCCGACTCGGACTATGTTGGTGACAAGGTTTATAGAAAGTCCACTTCGGGTACTTGTCAATTTCTTGGTAGATCTCTTGTGTCTTGGTCCTCCAAGAAACAAAACTCAGTATCCTTATCCACCGCCGAAGCGGAATACATTGCCCCCGGTTCATGTTGTGCTCAATTACTTTGGATGACCCAAACTCTTAAAGATTATGGGATCTATGTGAAACATGTTCCATTGCTTTGTGACAATGAAAGTGCTATTAAGATCGCTCACAATCCCGTGCAACATTCTCGAACTAAGCATATTGAAGTTCGTCATCATTTCATTCGAGATCATGTTGTTAAAGGGGACATTGATCTTAAGCATATTCGTACCGATAAGAAATTGGCGGATATATTCACCAAACCTCTTGATGAGAAAGTATTTTTCCATTTGAGAGGTGAATTGAACATCATTGATGCTTTCAACTTGGAGTAGAAACTCCATTTGGATACATGCAAGGCATGAGCCTTTGACTAATCCTTGATGTTTCTCTTATGATGATGATCATATGTCTTGGATACATTTGCACCCTTGCATGCTATCTAACCCTTGTAGGTACTTGGATGAATCAAAATCTATGAGATTGCAAATCACTCACATTTTGAGCAATCTCTACATCACCAAGTCTCTACAATATGGTGGTTGAAGACAAGGAAGCATGAAACCCTTCAACATATCCTTTGACCATTTCTATATATCAAATTTCATTTGGTATCAAATTCATGACTGTCATTTTGGATACACAAGTGTTCTTCCTTGCTAGACTAACCCATGTAGGTAGATGAACTCAAACTACAAGTGGTGCTCCCAATCATTGATGAGCTACATCAACCTTGAGCATCCCACACAAGTTCAACTACATGATCAAGTTCAACACCACCTCCCAAGGTATGTTATTCCATCTTAGAGAAGCTTTACCCCAAGTCATGGGTCACAGCAACTCAACAAGATGTGAATAAATCAAATGCTTAAACGAAAAATGGTAACCCCATTTTGAGCTTAAACAATGAGTATGACTTACGATCAAGTGTTCCCACTTGACTCCTCAGTCAATATATTCTAACATAGGTGACTTTGTCGCTGACCAATTCTAGATGAAGTTCTCTAGTGTTTGTCCGTGTATCTTGCATATTGGTTCCCCTCCTTATTTCAAAAAAAAAACTTCATCTAGTTCTTCTTTTCTTTGTTTTGTTCTGCATTCCCTGCATCCAATTCATTGCAAATCCTTCTGTTAATTCCTTGCAAATCTTTGTGAGATCTTATCTGCCTAGTGAGCTAAGGTGACATAATGTTGTCTCTGTGTTGAACTCGGACACACTAGATTGCTACTTTCGGTCAAACCGAACCACTTCGGTGCTACTGATGTAAACAACTTGGTGTTACCGACTTCAATGCTGAGAAGACACTTTTCCATTTGCATCCTGCATACTTGCTCCAGCTCCACTCAATGATTCTTGTCCTCTACCTGTATCACATTCTATATGCTGCTTTGCTCTGTTACTCAAGGACCAAACCTAGCTTGACTCACATACACCAGAAGATCCCTTCTTGGAAATTGATGTCAAAGGGGGAGAGAGAGATCACATCAAAGCTTAATCACTTCTATAGGGGGAGAATACTCCAAAAGGGTAGACTGCTTAATCACATCAAAGAGCCCAGATGCTTGGTATTAAAGAGGGCAGAAGTCCCAAGTCTTTAAGAGTGGAAAGACATGTTAGTATGTGTTATGTTTGTTTTGTGCTGTTTTTCTTGTTTTTGCTCCGATTTTCTTGTCCCTACCTTCTCCCAGTATCCCATATAAGATTCAAGGGGAGAAAGATATCTAAGGGAAGGAAATCTTGAATTCATTGCATATATTTACCTTTGGGGACATGTCTATATATAATAGAGTACCTAGTACTCAATTACTACATGTCATCCCAATCTTGGTACTCTTATGGTTTATTGTTTGCCTTGTCTAGTAGATGTGTCTCTGTTATCTAACATTGTTTACTCAGGTTCATCTCTTCCTAAGCCAGCTCAAGACCACAAGGTAAGTATATGCATCACATTCATGTGCATGATGATCTCTTGCTGATGTACATATTGTTTGAAAGAAGGACTCATGAACATGAAGATACAATTCCTATATTCACATCATTTGCTCCGATGCATATAGCCAAGATACATGTAACTCTTTGGCTGCTCTGTCATGCTTATGCACTCACATGCTCTCATATTCCATAGTTACATGGATGCATACATGTAGGGGGAGCCTATGCATGTTACATGTTTTTCCAAAGCTTTACTTTATGATCTTTATATCTTTATTTAAAGCTTTGATGTATGTTGTCATCAATTACCAAAAAGGGGGAATTGAAAGCACAAGTGCTCCTTGGGTGGTTTTGGTAACCAATGCCAACATATGTCTTGTTGGACTAATGTTTTTATCTAGTATATTTCAGATAAGTTCAACAAATGGAGTGACGTGGACAAGAGGATGTGGAACCCTTGCAAGATGCTAAGAACAAAGGATTCGCAAAAAGCTCAACGGCTCAAGACTCTACATTTTCATTTTAGTGACCCAAGATCACATTGAGTCCATAGGAAAGCCAATACTATTAAAAGGGGATGAGGTGTTGCTTAATGGCTTGCTTACTCAAAGTGCTTAGTGATATGCTCCAAAGCCCTCAACCACTTTCTCATATCCACATATGTCCCAAACCAAAAGTCAAACTCAGCCCCATGGATTTGATTTATCCGGCGCCATCGAGTTCATTTAAAATAGTCGCTGCCATAAACCCTAATCAGTTCGGTCTCACCGATGGGATCTCGGTCTCATCGAGATGGGCTTGCAAACTCTCTGTTGGCTGTTGCAATTATTTCGGTCTCACCAAGACTATCATTTGAAGCACAAGAGTAAGGAGTTCATCATCAACACACCATCTATTACCTTTTGGAGAGTGGTGTCTCCTAGATTGGTTAGGTGTCACTTGGAGCCTCCGACAAGATTGTGAAGTTGAACCAAGGAGTTTGTATGGGCAAGAAGATCGCCTACTTCGTGAAGATCTACCCTAGTGAGGCAATTCCTTCATGGACGATGGCCATGGTGGGATAGACAAGGTTGCTTCTTCGTGGACCCTTCGTGGGTGGAGCCCTCCGTGGACTCGCGCAACCGTTACCCTTCGTGGGTTGAAATCTCCATCAACATGGATGTACGATAGCACCCCCTATCAGAACCACGCCAAAAATCTCCGTGTCTCCAACTGCGTTTGCACACTCCAATCCCATCCCTTTACTTTCTTGCAACTTGCATGCTTTACTTTCCGCTGCTCATATACTCTTGTCATGCTTGTTTGAAATGTATAGTGAATGTGTAAACTTGTGCTAAAACTCCACATCAACTTAAAGAAATTAAAAAGTGCTACTTTTCTTTGTTGAGGGTCTAATCCCCCCCTCTAGACACCTCTTCTCGATCCTTTCAGTACCTGGTGGCTTGTTGACCTCAGCAAACCCAAGGGTACATTGAGTGGTAGCTCTCCATTCATCCATCCTGTCTGCTACTGGAGGCAAATCCAGCAGCAGTTGAGCTCTTGCTACCTCTTCAGCCGCCATTTCTGGCATGGCATGGGAGGCAGAGCTCGACATAGCTAGACTCCTAGACGAATAAAAAGGAGTGCCATCGGGCCAGTAGCTAGAGGGACTTGATGCAGCCGAAGCTATTCTTGTGCACCAGGCTCATGGTCAGCCAGGCCCTTCCCCATGCGTCCGTCGTCACTGGAGGTCGATGGCACCATTCGGAGTGTTGTCGCACCCGCCCGACGCGGGGCCAGGTGCGCGCCATGTCTCTGCCCCGCCAGGCGGCCCGACCAATGGATCTCAGCTCGCACCGGAGGAGGCGTCAATGTTGCGTTGGTTGGTCACGTTGGTGGGTTGAGTAGGAGGAGGTTGAGTGCCTCCGTGACTCGTTCCGGTGGGAGCTTGATCAGTGACATTCTGAATGAGTTGGGTCGCGCCCGCGGCCCCCGCCCTAGCCACAGCGTAAGGATTATTGGCACTGCTCGCCTCGCCGGCCCCATCTGCCGTTGGCACAGTTCCAAAAGGACAAGTAGAAGTAGTTTTCTCTTGATCTTCTTTTGACATAGGTATTTGAGAAAAACAAGAATATCCATCAAGGAAACAAAAGTGTGGGTTCTTAGATAATCTTTCTAACATTTAATCAATAAACGGCAAGGGGTAATTATCCTTTCTAGTATCTTTATTTAGTTTCCTAAAATCAATTACCGTCCTATAACCATTTACAATTATTTGTGGGAGAAGTTCATTTTTATCATTAGGAATAATGGTAATACCTCCTTTCTTAGTAACACAATGATTAGGACTTACCCATCTATATTAGCTATGGGATAAATTATACCTGCCTCCAAAAGCTTTAATATTTCAGTCCTTACCACTTCTTTCATTTTAGGATTCACACAACGTTGATGATCAACAACTCGTTTAGCATTTGGCTCCATACTAATCTTGTGTTGACATAGAGTGGGACTAATGCCCTTACGATCATCAAGAGTATATAAAATAGTAGCATGATGCTTCTTTAGTGTTTTGAGTAATCTCTTTTCTTCATGCTCTGAAAGGTTAGCACTGATAATAACATGATATATCTTCTTTTCATCAAGATAAGCATACTTTAATGTATCCGGTAGTTACTTTAATTCAAACATGGGATCATCCTTAGGTGGAAGAGGATCTCCCAGAGTGTCAACGTGCAAATTATGTTTAAGTATAGGTGCTTGTTTAAATAATATTTCATCTATTTCATTTCTTTCATGGATAGTAGATTCAAGGCCTTGTGTGCATCTTCATCAACCCTTGTAAATTAATACACGCAGCCAAATGAAGCAAAGAGATTGGTCCTCTCAATAGAGAACAATATTAGATGTTTTAAGAAAATGAAGCAAAGACTCATATAATACAGGACGCTCCAAGCAAAACTCATGATATGTGACGAATAAATATAGCTCCAAGTAAAATTACCGATAGTTGGTAGAAGACAGAGGGGATGCCGGAAGGCATCCCCAAGTTTCGTTGCTTGAGAATCCTTGAATATTACCTTGGGGTGCCTCGGGCATCCCCAAGCTTAGGCTCTTGACACTCCTTATTCCTTCATCCATCGTGATCTCACCCAAAACTTGAAAACCTCAATCACACAAAAATTGAGCAAAACCTTGTGAGATCCGTTATTAGAAAAAAGCAAATCACTAATTTAAGTACTGTTGCAAACCCATTCATATTTTATGTTTGCATTATACCTATTGTATTCTAACTTCTCGATGGCTTATACAACCCGATACAATCCATAGTTTCATCAAAACAAGCAAAATAATGCATCAAAAACAAAACATTGTGTAGCAATCTGAACATTAACCATACTTCTGTAACTCCAAACATTTTGAAAAATAGGAAAACATGGGCAATTTATATATCAATCATGTGTAAAAAATTCAGAAATTTATCACGCTCCAGCAAATGTTAACAATTCTGCTATTGGATGCAAAAGTTTCTGCTTTTGCATAGAATCAAAGCAATTATCAAAAAAATCGTCCCAAAGGCTTTGTTTGGCACAAACACTAATTAAAACATAAAAACACAATCATAACAGTAGCATAAGTGTGTTCTTTTTTAAAAATAGAAAAGAAACAAAAATTAAATGATTATTATGGGGTTGCCTCCCAACTAGCGCTATTGTTTTATGCCCCTAGCTAGGCATAATGTATAGTTTCAAGTGTTGTCATCTTTTGTTTTAGTTCCATAGGTGGACCTCATGATTGACTCATATGGTGGCTTAATTCTAGTTCTATGGAAGTGTTCCATACCCTTCTTTAACGGAAACTAGAATTTTATATTCCCTTCTTTCATATCAATAACAACACCTATAGTTCGTTACAATGGTCTACCAAGTATTATGGGGCAAGGCGGATTGCATTCGGTGTCAAGCACAATAAAATCAACGGGCACACTTTTCATCCAACATGCCAAACATTCTAAAAAATCAATCAGATTTTCACCCTCTAAATTATGGGGACGCCTTATAGATAATGTTGAATCTTCTTTAGTACACTTTTCATCAAGTTTTATATTGCTAAACAAGGAATCAATAGATTAAACAGCAATCATTTTAGTATCCTCATGATTACTACGATAGAAATTGGGAGGAATTGCTTTTTCTAAAAATTCTCGTTTAGCTCTTAGCATAGCGGTTCTTTTCTTACTCCCATCCATGGAGACATATAAAGCTTTAATTGATTCATTAATATCAATCTTGGGTGGAAAATTTTAGCTTTAAGATTTTCCACATCATGAATAATTCTATCAATGCTCCTAGACATATCATCAACTTTACTCAATTTTTCTTCTATCGTAGTGTTGAAAACTTTTTGACCATTAATAAGTTCTTTAATATTACATTCAAGATCAGAGGGTATCCTATTATTATTGTTGGTAACATCCCAAAATTCTAAATTTTGGAATGTTATATTAAATAAATATTTATGATTGTTTGTTTGATTGTTGTATAGTTGATTGTGTGAAATTGAGTGGAACTGAATTTTTTTGGAAAGTTGAATGAGAGGGAATGAAATGACTTTCCCAAACTTTCACCCTTGTATTTATGATCTCCATGAATTCACACTCAATTCAAACACAAAACCCTAGAGTGAAGATGACATGACTTCTTCCATTTGAAATGAAACGGGTTTTTGAGAAAAATTGGATTCCATTTGAAAATATTTCAAATTCAGCAACTTTATGCAACTCAATGATTTTCATGAGAGAAGATAAAATGACTTCTTCAAATCATATGATATATAAGTTGGAAGTTTGAAAGATTCAAATTTAAAGTCCCTTTGAAGGTATTTTGAAAACCATTTCCAATTCGGAGTTATTTGGGTTTTATTCAAATTATTGTTCTCCAAAAATAAAATATATGGAAACAGGGTAAAATGAGTCCCTACATTAGAGAAAATGGAGAAAAATAAATTTGAAATCATTTTGGTATTTTAAAAATAATGTTTATTGGGTTTTATTACAAAAGAAGCACTGTTTGACTTTTATGAATTTTTGTAGATTTTATTTGACTCTGGAAAATAGTTGAAGTTTTAGGATTTCTTTTTCTGAACATTTTGGTATATAATACGCCTATATAAAATGTTTCTTTTTATTTTGTACATTTTGTTTTCCTCATTTCCTTTAAAAAACCAAAAAAACACCGCCAGGCCAGGCCAGGCGCACCGGCCCAGCCCAGCGCTAGTGCTACGGGGCTAGCGCACGCACACTCGTTCGAGATCAACCCCTAGGAGCCGCCGCCACCCCCTTGTCTTGTGTGTCTCTCTCTCTCCTTCACAGCCTGCCTGTGCCACTGACTCTGGGACCCACCCATTCTTCTTCTTCTCCATGACACGGGAGTCCAGCACGAACACGGCCGCGACGCGTCAATCATCAAAACCGTAGCCCG